>NC_089587.1:99150547-99477918 GCF_019320115.1 Miscanthus floridulus | reverse complement strand
TGCCGTGACTCAAGTGCATCAGTGCTTCTCTTCAAGTGCGACAGTGCCGCACCATGCAAGACAGCAAGGGTAATAATGAAGTGTAGACTATCTTGGCGGTGAATCTGAGGATGCTTATGGTTGATTTAGCACTTGGTAGCACATATTAGCTTAAGCATTGTCCCCCTTTATAGTATGGCTTTTCCTATACTCAAATTTAAGATAGAAAAGAATCTTAAACCTCTTTTGAGTTTGAAGCCATCTATATTTGTAATTGGGGGCTCCTCCATTTCGTGTAGCATCCTCGAATATAAATTCTCTGCTTATCATCTCAATAAATTTCATTAGTTCTCTAATTATGTGGTCATTATCACCAAAACCCACAATTAAGGTTTGATTGCACTTTCATAGGCCGATAGGGAGATCTTCGGGAGGGGATGACCGTGCTCTGCTTAGTCTGCTAGGTCGGTGGTGCCTTGCTCGTTGCCTCCTTTGGTGTGCTAGACTGGTACGGGATCCATGGTTGCGTGGGGGTCATTTGGGCTGCGTCGCGGCCCACGAACGCGTGGGAGCGTTCGGGTGGACGGGCGTCTTGTTCCAAGTATTACCATGAATTGTTTGACTAATATTTGAGCTGTGTATGTCGATGAAGTTTCTAGCATTGAAAAATAACCGATATTGGTCTTCATTTGTACAGTAAATTACAAAGAATACAAGCATTTAGATGGATTAGAAGTTTGGGTCAGTTTGGAACGAATGAATAGAAAACAGAGGAATGAAAGAAAATATAGGAAAGAGATAAGAATACAAAATAGAGGAATGGCAGAACATAGGAATTTCATTGGAGTAGTGTGGCAGAACCGCCTAATCTAATGCCTCACATGAGTGCTTGTCTTCCATTAGACACTAAGCACTCAAGGGAGAACACTAAATTACTCGGTTCCGTCAGGCACACCCCAGGGGAGAACCCGAAAATCCACATTTTTGCCATCAGGATCACAAATGAGAGAATAAAGCTTACATCATTCCTAACCATTTCTTACATCACTTTACATGTACATCAGAGTATAACATTTATTTTTATAACAGCAGAATGTAATCATATTATCAGAGTTATGAATAATTTAATGTACAGCGGAATATAAACATGTGATCAGAATTACAGTAGAAATAAATATCTATTCATGACATGTTGAGGGATTGATGTATAACAACTATGACAACAGATTATAAACTTTCATTTATAAAAACATTTGGTGAGAGTTATAAATAACAACTACGATCGCAGCGTAAAGGAATCCTCGCTGAGCCCACCAGGAGGTATCCACACGCAAAGGTCAGCTCTAGCATCCGCCTGTCACCTGCAACAGGGGGAATAAAACCCTAAGTACTCAATTGTACTCAGCAAGACTTACCCGACAGGAGAAAAGAAAAGACTCCAAGGATATGCAAGGCTATTTGGCTTGTGGGTTGCATTTGCATGAAGCATTACTAAGCGTGCGTCCTTATATTTGATTTTTATTAACAGCCGCATTGGTTCATTAACTAACTATTCTATGTAAGCACATGTACTACTTTCAAGTAGGTGGTAAGCAATCAGATTTCCTTTCTCTATCTTCCATCTTTCATCTTCAGTTCTTACTACGATGCTAAACCATAGACAAGCCGTACCGGATCGCTCGGCGATTCGTGAATCAATGCCCCTAGTTAGGTACCCCGAAAACACATGCCCTACTTGTACCCTAGGCACAAGCAGGACCAACCCATCACTCTCCTGTCCCAGGTGTCCAGGTCCTTGTCCAAACTAGGACTCCAAGCCCTCGCCCCTGAGTCTTGGACTCAGTACGGTGCAAGGACCTCCTCCAAAAAAAAAGAAACCCTAAAAGTCGGTCCGAAAAGAGCTGGATCCACGACAAGAGAGTAACAAGTCTTCCAAGCGCCCATATACAAGTATGTGCTCAGGATAATAAGTCTATGACTTGCCTAGAATCTTATGCAACGATCGGTCCTTAACCGACCAGACAGGGAAAGCAGTGTAACCAAGCCATGCCCTGCATCCACGGAGACACAACCTCTTACACCCACCAATACCCAAACCATATCCCTGCTCGGTCACCATTTTCCTTTCCATCATTTATATTTTCCAAGTGATAATAATACAGTAATATATTTCCTATCTCTCACGAGTGACAGGGAATCACTCAACTTCTACTGGAGTCCTAGAGCATAGCATTCTACACGATCTTGTCATACTAGTAAGACTCATAGGATAAAGATATATATGAAAGTGGGTTTCATTCAACTCCTTAAAACTTAATGCACAAATATAATTTAAACTGTAGAATAGTAGGGGTTATACACCAGGGCTTGCCTGGGTAAGATATATATTAAAAAGTTAGTATCTGCATCTTCAGATCCTCTATAATCATCTGGATAGAAAGCCCATCGCATCATCTCCTGGAGAGAATACCATTACACCATCTTTAGATTTCCAATCATCCTTTGATTGATCCGTTGATCTATCCTCATACCTATATGATATGCATTGATGCAAATGCATAGATGAAATTAATCGACTGCAATCGTGACTCGTTATTTCCCAACAATTATTTTAGTTATACAAACCCAAGTTGTTTCTTTATTTTATTCTATCGATTTAATCGTTATTCAAAATAGAGCATCATTATCTACCAAGCAAACTAATTATTATTGAGCTACAAAAATTAGAGTGAGTAGATAATAATATTAGTAGTTTCCTATCAAATTTTTAGAGTCAACACTATTACCGATTTATCCCGGAAATTCCTAAGAGTTCATCTTTTAACAATATTAAGCATTTTAAAATACTTATATAGCTCCCAAAAATATTGCCAAACTTTGTGAACAAAATATACTAACAGATAGAGCATAATTTTAGGAGACTAACAAAACTAGTTTCATAATTTTTGGACTCCTATACCATTTTATATCGATTTTACAAGTTAAACTTAGAAATTGATTTTTGAAAAACATTTCAACACTGGTACGGCTGGCAGCCACAAACTGGCCCATCAGGGCACGGCGCGCGAGCGGCCCATAAGACACCAGGCCAGCCTAGGCGCAGTGATAGCAAGCACGGGCGGCAAGCCGGCCCAACACGCGTGGACGGCCCAGGCGGGTAGACGGCGTGGCAGCGGCCCAGACAGGGGCGCGCGCGGCCCATCGTGGGGACGGGCGTGAGTGACCCAGGTGTGCAAGTCAGCCCAACACGACGCGGTGGTGGCCCAGCAGGCCAGTCCACTCGTGGCCAACCCACAGAGGGCGCATAAATAAGCAAAATGAACCCTGAGCTTACCTAAAATTAGCTAAGCCCTGATTTATAAGCCTATGGGTCTAGCGCTTTTACAAAATGGACACCGTAAAACTCTTTATTTGTGTTTCCTCACCTTTTCACCTTCTCCCCTTCACAAAAATAGAGCACGAAGCCATCGGCCGGCCCGTGCATGGTTCATCGGTGGTGAGGGCGAGCTAGCCGACCGCATGGCAAGGCGGTGACCGACTGCACCGTCACCCGGCTCTAAGCCGGTCTATAGCAGTCCATGGCGGCCCGGCCATGGCAGTTGGCGGCTGCCGATGGACACGGAAGGTGGCAGTGGCGCTGCGGCGATGGAGGGGACTGGGGAGGCAAGGTGCAAGCTCCTAGGCACATGTTGAACCTGACGCACACCCGGTTGGGCGGTGGAAACGGCCATAGCGCTACGGGGCAGCGGCAGGTCGCTCACCGGTCGAGCTCTATGGCACGGCATGGTGATGCTTGGCTCGGTGAGGCGCTGTGATTCGACGCATGGAAATGGAGATGAAGAAGCGACGCTGGAGGGGGAAATGTCGTGGATCTCGTGCATGGTAGTGGAGTGGGTCGTGGTGTTACGGAACCATGAGATGCATAGGAGTAGGCATGGCCAGAGAGGAGTGTGCCACCCAGAGCCAAACCCTAGCGAGGTTCTCCACGTGGCGGTGCGGCGAGGTGGAGCTGCACGTGTGGGGAGGTAGGGCGACTGAGTAGCTGTGAGAAAACGGCAGTAGCGGCTATGCCTCAGCGGTGGCAACGAAAGCTACGTGGCCACGATGGTGCTGTGGCTCGGTCTAGCGTGGGACCATGGCAGTGCTCTAGGCTTGGCGGCTGCGGGCGCACGGCAACAGGATGAGCAATGCGTGCTCATGGGGAAGGAAGAAGGTGGGGCGGCGTAGGCGTTGCGGTGGTGCAGCGCTGGGAGCGAGGTGGAGGCGCACGCACGACGGGCGACGTGGGCGCGGACTAGCAGAGGAAAGAGGAGCGGCCAGGAAGGTGCAGTGCGAGAGAGACAGCGGCTAGAGCAAGAACAAACTCCAAAATGCCAAGCGTAGATGAGGAATGTGGCCTGAAGGCTCGATGGTGCTGCAGTATAGAAAGTAAGAGGCAAGGGGACAGCAGCACGAGGATCGTACATGCACTGGCACTGTGGACACGTCGAAAGCTAAACATAGAGACAGCAGCAGCAAGTTGCCTTTGGCACAGAGGTAGACAGCGATAGGCCAGGATGATCAGAGGCAGAGCAAGCGAACAACGTGAGGGTTCGGCCAAACCCCATCAACGCAGGGACAGCACGGCACGACGCGAGTAATTCGGGTGACCGATTCAGAGCAGGGATAACAACATTGTCATACCGGCGAGGCAGGTGGGATGAGTGGCCAGCGGCACTCACATCTTTATTTCAATTTTGTTTTAAGTTTTGAACTCGAGTAACTTCCACTAATAATTATTTCACACAAAAATTCATACTTCGCACTAACCCACAGAGACAAAATATTTAAGCGTTATTTAATTACTTTGCTCAATATAGTTTGCTAAAAATGGTATTTTAAACCTAAGCTCAATATTTAAATTTTAAAATTTGAGAAACTCGTTTCAAAAGTTTTACTTAGGCCTAAATCACGGCGCTAAATAAGATCGTAACACCGGGGGTGTTACAACCAACCCCCCTTAAAAAGAATCTCATCCCGAGATTCGAAGTTCGAACAGAAAAGGGGAAACGCGACTACATTTCATAGATCAGGGATTACATGAAAGATTACACGACTTCGAATACTAACCCACATAGGGGATCTAGGGATACATGGTTAAGAGCAACTTGGTACAACTAAGACCTACTCCAGAAGTCAAGATAGACGAGGACAATGGAGAAACAACAAGAAGATGATTATCCAAAACATGGCATAGCGCCATATGATCCAGAAACGGGACTCCCAGAACTCAAACATCGTGAATCCTAAGACCAGCTAACCAAGGGAACTTGAACTTCTTCGATGAACCGGATCCTTTCTTCTCCTCCGATTACATCATCACCTCAGACTAACGAACCTAGCTTCATAATGGTGACTGGATCTCATAGCTATGCTCGGATTGAAGTGGATGGGGATGGAGAAGAAGAGGAAGGACCAAGGGGATTTTATAGAGGCGAACGGAGGTGGGAAGCAACACACCAGAGTGGATGCGGCGGGGATGGGATACGCAGACGATGCATGCTGTGGGGATAAACATGGCCCTGGTGCACTCCCTGCACAAGCGAGTGGATGGGAAATAAAGGAGAGGAGAGGGGGGTCCACTCGATGAGATAGGCGTACGGGCGGTCGTGTCCACAAAAAGAAGAAAGAAAGAAAGAAAGGGGAAACGGGGGGGTCCAGTACGAGGGACAAGGCATGAGAGTCAAGAGCCGACCAGATGCCAGGAAAAAGGAAAAGTGCATAGTGCACAAGGATGGCAAGCACAGCACGATGCCGCAGCCACACGAAAATGGAGAGCTAAAGACCTAATACAGATAACATTTGTTAGGCACGCAGCGAAATACCCGACATGCGTAGCACAGTCAACTAAACACAGGGCTTGGGACATGACAACCACTCAGGCTTTTATGACTACCCACGGCTAACCTTCCTTACTACTCTTCTTTTTCTTTCCTTTACTCGACCAGATCCGTCTTTCCTGTGAACTCAGATCATGTCATACTTTCTCCCCCAAAACCACCTCTTGTTTACCTTGATAGAACACTTCTGGATCAACCCATTGTGGATTTCCTGTTTGAACACCTAAACATTTCCAAGGAAATTATTTATAAAACAAAACGGTATGGTGGTGTAACTTGGTAAAGGTATTTGGTTAAAAACCTCGATACCAGCACGTGCTGAGCAGCGTCACATGTGGTAGCTGTTCCACAGAGAGCCCTCAATTTCATCGTGGCACCATAAGCTTTTAACTAGGTAACTATTACCAATTTACATGCCACGAAGGTGGTGGGGTCATAGACCACAGAGTAAGGGGAGTATTGCAAGGGAAAAAAATTCAAACAACAAAGGTTCCCTCCACAACAAGGGACAAGGAGTTCAAATCCAACGGTAGATTTGTTTTAAGAGATTCAAGTGTTCTGCTGGGACAACCATAATTAGTCGATATAGTGTCCTATATTATCCAATCATGGCTGATCTGCTGGTATTTGAATGGCAACTTCTCTTGTAACTCACTTAACATCGCCCTTGAAAACTTGGAGCACGTCTAACGAGACTTAAAGTAAATGAACGCAATAAACACAGCGAAATAATTAAAATGCATATTCCAACGATCTTATACGGTTACAACGTATAGGCATTTAGGCTCCCATTCATGATACAGCATTCACCTATGGTCGGATGATCTCAACAACTACGGATCAACAACAATGGCAAGAGTACAATACTGGGGGACAGCGACAACAAGCACTACTACTACGGGTACAACATCCCAAGGCAACTAATCTACATCTTCTCAGGGAAATGGCTAAGTGAGAGGAACCAAGGGTTCTGCTTCTAACACTTCCAATGGTGGAGGTGCTGGCAGTTCTACAACACCAGTTCTTCTTCTTTCTGGTGGGTGGATAGGGATCCCTTCCAAGATCGGGGCATCCTTCCTTTCAGCAGCCAATGTCCTCCGCTCAGCCCTAATGACAAGATAGGCCACCTGTAGCTGATGGACATGCCGATCTTCAGCCTCCTTCAGGGCTTCCGACATGGCAGTCTCTCGGCTCTCAGTAGCTATAGCACTAGCATGTGCTTCGATGAGCTGCACCTGGAGCATCCGATTGAAGATTTTAGCTTCCTCGGTGCGTCGAAGGCACGCCCCCAGTTCTAAGGCTTAATGGTCATACTGCTCATCTAGAGCGAGCAGGTACGTGGTCAAGTGCACCATGGTGGGACTGCTCTCTTGCACATCTCGTCCTTGCAAAGCCTCCATGCGGGCCCTCCATGCCCGCTGATTCTTGTCTAAAGGAGAAAAGAACCGCATGGGGGTATGGGCAATGGGCTCCTCATAGATCTGGTAGAGGTACCACAAGGCTTTGCGGGCCACAGCCTAGTAGGTGTCGACGAAGCGAAACCCGGTTGCGGTCACACTCTAGGCTTCAATGATGTCGAGGAACTCTTCACTCTTCCCCATGTAGACGGTAACTTCACACCGCTCGGTGCCATGCTCCTCATACTCACGGCCCTCATACTCTGGATGATCTCTGACTTCGAGCTTTTCCAGGGTGGCATGCAGAATTCTGGGAAAACCCTCAATGTATAGGCAGTAGGTACTGACCTAGGCTCCTGCCATCTCTAGCGATGGTTGCAAGGAAGGCTGAGCGAAAAGCTAGCTCAAGGAAAAGCTAAGCGAGCTAAAGTGCACCGAGTGGTGATACCAATAGCTAAGTCAGGCTCTGCTTACAAAGGCGGAGCGCTCAGTGATCCTGGCGTGGTCCACCAGGGTTCCCGCATGAGATCACTACGACGGATCGACCAAATTCCGTGCGTTCGATGTGAGCAACGTGCGATGCCATTACTGACGAGTATGACTATAGGGCAAGGGTCTGACAAGAGCGCATAAAAGGGGTATAGGGAGACATGGGTCACGCCCGGCGCGAACCATGGGCAAACGTGAAACATGAAGCCATAGTGCAGACCTAACTCTAGAATAGGAATGAGTCGTTCATGCACAATACGACATGCGTGACACCTATGGATGGCATATCTGCAAGCAATATGGCACGACAATGCACAAACAGGATATGCATGAATGCACGTCCTATACGTCCTTCCACTGTTGCCAACATATAGGGCAACTGTTCTTAGATTTTTGGCACATCGTTCTCTCCCTGTAGCTAGTTGATACTATCGGACTATGCTCGAGTCAATGTACCTATAGAAACTTGATTAATCCTATCTAAGTCAACAAAGTGCCATCTATCCTAGATACATAACCATAGTAATAGGGTTACTTGTATAACTTCGCATACAAACGTCCTAACTTTTTGAAAGGAAATTGGTTGTCAAATTTTAGTTTAGAAAAAGTTTTTGAAGCCATATTTCCTCATTTGTGCTCTGATACCACCTGTGGTAGAACCGCCTAATCTAATGCCTCACAGAAATGCTTGTCTTCTATTAGACACTAAGCACTCAAGGGAGAACACTAAATTACTCGGTTCCGTCGGGCACACCCCAGGGGAGAACCCAAAAATCCACATTTTTGCCACCAGGATCACAAATGAGAGAATAAAGCTTACATCATTCCTAACCATTTCTTACATCACTTTACATGTACATCAGAGTATAACATTTATTTTTATAACAGCGGAATGTAATCATATTATCAGAGTTATGAATAATTTAATATACAGTGGAATATAAACATGTGATCAGAATTACAGCAGAAATAAATATCTATCCATGACATGTTGAGGGATTGATGTATAACAACTATGACAACAGATTATAAACTTTCATTTATAAAAACATTTGGTGAGAGTTATAAATAACAACTACGATCGCAGCGTAAAGGAATCCTCGCTGAGCCCACCAGGAGGTATCCACACGCAAAGGTCAGCTCTAGCATCCACCTGTCACCTGTAATAGGGGGATAAAACCCTGAGTACTCAATTGTACTCAGCAAGACTTACCCGACAGGAGAAAAGAAAAGAATCCAAGGATATGCAAGGCTATCTGGCTTGTGGGTTGCATTTGCAGAAAGCATTACTAAGCGCGCGTCCTTATATTTGATTTTTATTAATAGCCGCATTGGTTCATTAACTAACCATTCTATGTAAGCACATGTACTACTTTCAAGCAGGTGGTAAGCAATCAGATTTCCTTTCTCCATCTTCCATCTTTCATCTTCAGTTCTTACTACGATGCTAAACCGTAGACAAGCCGTACCGGATCGCCCGGCGATTCACAAATCAACGCCCCCAGCTGGGTACCTCGAAAACACACGCCCCATTTGTACCCCAGGCACAAGCAGGACCAACCCATCACTCTTCTATCCCGGGTGTCCAGGTCCCCATCTAAACTAGGACTCCAAGCCCCCGCCCCTGAGTCCTAGACTCAGTGCGGTGCAAGGACCTCCTCCACCAAAAAGAAACTCTGACAGTCGGTCCAAAAAGAGCCAGATCCGTGACAAGGGAGCAACAAGTATTCCAAGCGCCCATACACAAGTATGTGCTCAGGATAATAAGTCTGTGACTTGCCTAGAATCTTATGCAACGATCGGTCCTTAACCGACCAGATAGGGAAAGCAGTGTAACCAAGCCATGCCCTGCATCCACGGCGACACAACCTCTTACACCCACCAATACCCAAACCATATCCCTACCCGGTCACCATTTTCCTTTCCACCATTCCAAGTGATAATAATACAGTAATATATTTTATATCTCTCGTAAGTAACAGGGAATCACTCGACTTCTACCGGAGTCCTGGAGCATAGCATTCTACACGATCTTGTCATACTAGTAAGACTCATAGGATAAAGATATATATGCAAGTGGGTTTCATTCAACTCCTTAAAACTTAATGCACAAATATAATTTAAATTGCAGAAAAGTAGGGGTTATACACCGGGGCTTGCCTGGGTAAGATATATATTAAAAAGTTAGTATCTGCATCTTCAGATCCTCCATAATCATCTGGATAGAAAGCCCATCGCATCATCTCCTGGAGAGAATACCATTACACCATCTTCAGATTTCCAATCATCCTTTAATTGATCTGTTGATCCATCCTCGTACCTATATGATATGCATTGATGCAAATGCATAGATGAAATTAATCGACTGCAATCGTGATTCGTAAAATACGACTTACGCCGCTCGAGTTAACGGGCTAGTTCTAACGATGACCGTACTTAGGCTATATATCCATGTTATCGAATAAGACGTTATTTCCCAACAATTATTTTAGTTACACAAACCTAAGTTGTTTCTTTATTTTATTTTATCGATTTAATCGTTATTCGAAATAGAGCATCATTATCTACCAGGCAAACTAATTATTATTGAGCTACAAAAATTACAGTGAGTAGATAATAATATTAGTAGTTTACTGTCAAATTTTTAGAGTCAACACTATTACCGATTTATCCCGGAAATTCCTAAGAGTTTATCTTTTAACAATATTAAGCATTTTAAAATACTTATATAGCTCCCAAAAATATTGCCAAACTTTGTGAACAAAATATACTAACAGATAGAGCATAATTTTAGGAGACTAACAAAACTGGTTTCATAATTTTTGGACTCCTATATCATTTTATATCGATTTTACAAGTTAAACTTAGAAACTGATTTTTGAAAAATATTTCAACACTGGTACGGCCGGCAGCCACAAACTGGCCCATCAGGGTGCGGCGCGCGAGCAGCCCATAAGACACCAGGCCGGTCCAGGCGCAGCGGCAGCAAGCGCGGGCGGCAAGTCGGCCCAACGCGCGCGGACGGCCCAGGCGGGCAGACAGCGCGGCAGCGGCCCAGACAGGGGCGCGCGCGGCCCATCGTGGGGACGGGCGCGAGCAGCCCAGGTGCGCAAGTCAGCCCAACACGGCGCGGTGGTGGCCCAGCAGGGCAGTCCACGCGCGGCCTGCCCACAGTGGGCGTGTAAATAAGCAAAATGAACCCCGAGCTTACCTAAAATTAGCTAAGCCCTTATTTGTAAGCCTATGGGTCTAGCGCTTTTACAAAATGGACACCGTAAAACTCTTTATTTGTGTTTCCTCACCTTCTCCCCTTCACAAAAAAACAGAGCACGAAGCCATCCGCCGGCCCGTGCATGGTTCGACGGCTGTGAGGGCGAGCTGGCCGGCCACACGGCTGGGCGGTGACCGACTGCACCCATGCCCGGCTCTAAGCCGGTCTGCAGCAGTCCGTGGCGGCCCGGCCACGGCAGCTGGCGGCTGCCGACGGACACGGCAGGCGACAGCGGCGCTACGGCGATGGAGGGGACCAGGGAGGCGAGGTGCAAGCTCCTAGGCACACGTCGGACCTGACGCGCACCCGGTTGGGCGGTGGAAACGGCCATAGCGCTGCGGGGCAGCGGCAGGTCGCTCATCGGTCGGGCTCTGCGGCATGGCATGGCGACGCTTGGCTCGGCGAGGCACTGCGATTCGGCGCATGGAAATGGAGACGAAGAAGCGACGCTGGAGGGGGAAAACGCCGTGGATCTCGCGCGTGGTAGTGGAGCGGGTCGTGGTGCTGCGGAACCGTGAGATGCGCAGGAGCAGGCGTGGCCAGAGAGGAGGGTGTGACCCAGAGCCGAACCCCGGCGAGGTTCTCCGCGTGGCGGTGCGGCGAGGCGGAGCTGCGCGCGCGGGGAGGCAGGGCGACTGAGCAGCGGTGAGAAAACGACAGTAGCAGCTAGGCCTCAGCGGCGGCAACGAAAGCTGCGTGGCCACGACGGCGCTGCGGCTCGGTCCAGCGCGGGCCCGCGGTGGTGCTCCAGGATTGGCAGTTGCGGGCGCACGGCAACGGGACGAGTAGCGTGCGCTCACGGGGAAGGAAGAAGGAGGGGCGGCGCAGGCATTGCGGTGGTGCAGTGCTGGGAGCGAGGTGGAGGCGCGCGTGCAGCCGGGCGACGCGGGCGTGGACCAGCAGAGGAAAGAGGAGCGGCCGGGAAGACGCAATGCGAGAGACACAGCGGCCGGAGCAAGAGCAAACGCCAAAATGCCAAGCGTAGACGAGGAATGTGGCCTGAAGGCTCGATGGCGCTGCGGTATAGAAAGTAAGAGGCAAGGGGACAGCAGCACGAGGATCGTACACGCGCTGGCACTGCGGACACGTCGGAAGCTAAACACAGAGACAGCAGCAGCAAGTTGCCTTCGTCACAGAGGCAGACAGCGACAGGCCAGGATGATCAGAGACAGAGTAAGCGAACAACGTGAGGGTTCGGCCAAACCCCATCAACGCAGGGACAGCACGGTGCGACGCGAGTAATTCGGGTGACCGATTTAGAGCAGGGATAACAACATTGTCGTACCAGCGAGACAGGTGGGACGAGTGGCCAGCGGCACTCACATCTTTATTTCTATTTCGTTTTAAGTTTTGAACTCGAGTAACTTCCACTAATAATTATTTCACGCAAAAATTTATACTTCGCACTAACCCACAGAGACAAAATATTTAAGCGTTATTTAATTACTTTGCTCAATATAGTTTGCTAAAAATGGTATTCTAAACCTAAGCTCAATATTTAAATTTTAAAATTCGAGAAACTCGTTTCGAAAATTTTACTTAGGCCTAAATCGCGACGCTAAATAAGATCGTAACACTGGGGTGTTACAAGTAGGTGTTTGAAACACATGAATATGACATGTGGGCCCATTCAACAAATACCCCATAGATCAACATTGATCTCTTTTAAATGCGTTATAGTTTAGGCATCCACAGTGGCACGAACGTGATAAACTTGCAGCCAGTCTGAGATTCATCTCGGACTTCGCGAAGGAAAAATAAACATGAGATTGCAGTGGATTTTTGTTTTCTTCCGAAACGTACAGGTGCAGGAAACTTTCATATAGAAAGGAACGAAGCAATCCTCAAACACTGCTACGGAGTCAAAAGTATAGGAAAACTGATTCCTTTTGAAATTCCTTTGAAAATCCTACGTTCCAAACACAGCCTTAAGATTATGCTTTGGTCATGTGGTATATATTAAAAAACATTTTGTTTGGCTTGGCCTATATAGCCCGCTAACACGTCATAATAGAAAAAGGTGTTTCTGATGTAAAAGAAAAAAATAGAGCGTTAACCAGACGGGTGAAACTTTAAACTATAGTTTCAGAAGCAATTTGCTTTTGCATGGTTCGTAACACTTTATACCCTGCTTCGGTTTTAATTTCTGCGCACCCAGAATGACATGGCAAGACTCTACCTTAAAAAAATGTTTGTTTTCTATAAGTCCATGAAGATGACTATTATATAAAAATTGTAGCTTTTATTACATCTACAATTTTCTAGTATCAAGATATTTTTTATTTGAGGTAATTAAGATGCTAAAAAATAATATAAAGTTTCGACGGTATATTAATCGTGTATCGGGCCTACTCGTCTTAGAAAAATTAGGAAAGTCAAGGTTGTATCAGGGATCTCTGTTTATGCATCGCACGCGATGCGGTGGCATTGGTTCGCCTCGCCGCGTCAGGTTCTGTAGGCGCGTATTTGGCATTGCTTCGCCTGGCCACGTGTGGTTTTATCATCAACCTAATGTGTCGCTGCGCTAAATGTTGGCACGAGGGAAAAACAGAGTTACGCCCTGTTCGCGTGCCCTTAAACTCGGCTTGATCCGTTTCTTTTTTTCATCCGGAACAGTGTTTTCCTCTCACAAATTCCTCCAGGATTCCTCCAAACCATCTAAATTCCTCCAGAACCATACCATCCGAACGGGGCCAATAAGATTGTAACCGCCCATATAACACGTGGTAACTACAAAATAACGCAGTTGTAACCAAATGTGGAGAAAAAACAAAAGTTACAACACTTGCAAATGAGCGGAGAGACAAACCAAACACAAGACTGTAACTATACCAGATCTCGACAGTAAATACTATAAAGAGAGTTGTAACTCAATAATAGAAGCGCAACACGGGAGCGAAAGCGGTGTGGCCAAAAAAACAAAAATAGCATCCTTGTTTAGATGTATGTGTATCCACTTCAATCCACATATGTTGAAGTGGATTGAAATTTAATTTAATTTAATTTAACTCTAATCCACTTTAACGTATAGGTAGATTAAGATAAATATACGTGCACGTCAAAAAGCCCGTAAAGACGGTTGCAGGACCACATGCGAGCGATCGCGGAAGTAGAACCACGGGCGATTGCGCGGCCCAAGAAAGACCAGGTTAGGACGGTCACGGGCGCAGCGCGAACAGCATGCGCGCACAGCACACAGCCGCTCTGCTATCGTATTTATAAACTCTGTGTATATATATAAATAAAAGTAGTTGCTGCATTTTGCAAGCAGCTGTTTCTCTCAAGTCTCAGCTATCGTATAGACAAATGCATTCCCCTGCTATTGCTTCTGTAACTAAACTACACTTCTCCTGGTAGCATGGTATCCTCCGGAAGATCACAAAATGCATTCCCCTGCATTGCACAAATAGAAACGGCTAAGCCAAACCTTTCCGTCACGATTTCTCTCTTTTTTAAGCTAAAATACGTCACAGTGACTTACCTCTCCTGTAAGATGGGCAACACATTTCTTCTCAGCAAGCAATTCAGCTTCACTCTGAAAATATTGCAGGGTCGACTGTTAGGGTGAAATCTATATGCTGCTTATATTCTCAGCATATCAGTGACGGAAGTTCCTATAACCCTTACCTTTTTAATCCGTTCCCAGAGAAAATCGTCCATTGACACATCAGTAACTAGTTCGTAATCACCGTCACCCTGTTGGAAGAATTTTATGATCATCGGAGTGGTACCTTATCTTAGGACAAAAATAATCAGGACAGTTTGATTTGTAGATCGTACCTTCGATCTGCATGGCATGCTGAACACGATATCCTCTGCTATGCCATAAGGATTTCCAGTCGTGTAAACCTGTTTTTTTGTTGTTGTTGCTTTTTCCATTAGAGGAATGCCGAAACAAAGCTTTGATCAATTCAAAGGCCTCAAAACTTACCCCTGTAGAGAACCAATCGCCTTCTGGGGTAGGAGTTACAAGGGATTTAATAGCATCCGCTATTGAAACAGCGGTTGATGCAGCTGAAGATCTGCCCCATTTTTTGATTAGCACACCTCCACGCTGTTTAGATATAGGAATGAAACGAATTATGGTACAACCTTGACTTAATTTCTGGAGTTGCAGACAACTTCAAATGTATTGCACATACCTTTTGAACTGTCATGGTGAACTCTTCTTCTAACCACTTGGTATCCTTAATGACTTCTTTCACTGGTCTTCCATCAATTTTGGCATTCAAGAAATCAGGAACCTACACAGAGAAGTTAGTGCCAACCATCAGCGAAGAAATGTGTCTGCAAAATAGTCTGCTCATTTAATTTATAATCAAATCTTCACCTGAGTTGTCGAATGGTTCCCCCAAATAGTCACGTTTGATACTTTGTCATAAAATACACCTGCTTTCAGTGCTAGCTACAAAAGGAGATTGTGTGTGATTTCTTAATCTGTTTTCCTGTTTGGAATGGAAGGACGAGACATAATAAAGGTTCAACGTCAGTCACCTGGCACTTTGCTCTATTTTCATCCAACCTTGTCAGTGCATGAAAATTTTTTGCTGGTATGTTTGGAGCATTTTTCAAGCAAATCAACGCACTGCATCAAGGGCAAGCCACAACTAAGACATGGTGATGGCATAAAATCGTTAATACTTGGTGAAACATACAAGTGTCCGTACTTAGTGTTACATGGATTTCCAACAACTAAGACTTTCACGTTCCGCGAGGCCACGGCATTAAGTGCTTTCCCCTGACACAATTCAAAATTTCAGATCATAACAAGAATACAGTTACTCTGTTGTTTTTTGTGCGCTTTACTCAAATTTATACTTGGTTTCTGCTTTACTCAAATTTGTACTTGGTTTCTGGTTTTGGCAATTTGCAGGTTCTATGCTTAGGAATCCTTCAAATTTGAGGGTGAAGTTTCAGAAATGCTTCTTGGCACCTTTCCTGAGAGGATTTCTTACAATTTGGTGACATAGTACTTGAGAAGAAAGGAGGAACAGAGTGCAAAAGAAACCTGATCAGCAAAGATTTGACCATTGATATCCAGTAACGCAGCTCGCTCCATGCCAGGACCTCGGGGCTTAGCACCAATAAGAAGGGCCCAATCTATATCTTCAAAGACCTCGTAAGGATCTATACCAATGCTGACTTCCCTCAGCAATGGATACAGCGAGTCCTCCAGTTCCATCGCTACACCTACAGTTGCAAGAGCAAATGAGGAACAAGTGATAAATATTCGTTGTCATCCATTGATATCAGAGAGTACAACACTGGAAGTTGTTAGGGCAGCTTGAAACTTAAGCTATGTACTCCCTCCGTTCCAAATTACAAGGGATTTTAACTTTTCTAGATACGTAATTTTTACTATGTATCTAGATATATCTAGGTGCATAGCAAAAACTATGTATCTAGAAAATCAAAACGACTTGCGATTTGGAATGGAGTGAGTAGCAAATAGGAATTGAATCTTCTTCTCAGATAGCAAGCAAGGCAGAAAGAAGAAGCAGTCATTCACCTTCGAGAGCTTGAAACGATCTCTCTGAGCCGAGTAACTTAAGTGCTATTGGTTGGTCTTGTCCGAAAACCTCACCAGAGGCAAGCTGGATTATTTGTTGTGTGTTAAAATGAATGGTCAACAATATAATACTGCCACTCTAGAATCTAGATAGGAAACAAGTAGAGTCAGTAAAAGATTACTTACTTTGAACAGCAGGTGGTTTGATATCATCCCAGCTGCGCCTGAAACAGCAACGCTCACTAGCTTCTTCCATGACTTGGTCTTGTCATCCTGCACATGTCACAGTCCATTCAACGGCACGGATGACAGATTGTTAGTACTGTACTATATGATGACATATACAAGCAGCATAGAAGTCAAGCAGTAGCGTGCAGTGCAGCGCTCTCCATGACGCTGGCACTCCACCCTGCGCTCTGGTTTGGTGGTGATATTTATAGAGGCCTAGGCCTTGCGCAGTGTGAGCCGAGAGTGATGCCCACACACGTGAGAGAAATTTCTTCTACCACTGTGGCTAGCGATACCCAAAACCGAGTGATGCCAGAAAAACCCGGAGGTAGTTGCGGCGATCCCCAAACATTAAAGAAAGATTTCTTGTGTCGATGCTTCTGTGCCGGTGCTGCTCAACAAGTGAAAACTCTGCATGCCTCTTTCCTGCCACCCATCAATCTGATGTCCTTTACCTTTCTTTATTGATTTTTTTACTATATCTAGTGGGCCCTATAAGTGATGCTATAAGCTGCACCACACTGCAACATAGGAAACACCGGCGCCTATTCTTGGTCGTGGGGCCCATTATTTTTTGAGCACCGCCTACACACTGCGGAAGGCCTAACGCAAGCTGTTGGTATGTGTGCTAGCTATCCGGTATCGTAGCATATATCCACCACACGTCCAACGGTCCACACCATGACACCAACAACGCTGCTAGCCTTTTTTTTAGAGAAAAGCAACGCTGCTAGCTTTAGGTGGAAAAGGGTTTCTACTTTGAGTTTGAGGCAAAAGGCAAAAGCCGATGGAGCATTTCAGCGAACACACGGGGAGGGACCGGGGGAGGGAGGAGGACCACCACCTGAGGCGGAGGCCGGAGGGACTCACCGCCTTGAGGTCGTAGGTGGTGCAGAAGACCCCGAAGCAGTCCTTCCGCGACGGCGGCGCCTCCGCCGTGGCCACGCCGTCCTGCACCTGCCTGCGGTTCTCACCAACGTATGTATGCGGTTAGTCAGCCTAGCTGCTGGCACGCATTCATGTCCACATCCGGGTTAGGCGTGAGTTGAAATACGCAAAAAAAGAAATACTCACTTGGCAGCATCGACGGAGCATCGGACGGTGGCGAGCAGGGCCCGGCGCGGGCGGTGGGGCTGGGCGGAGCGACGGTGCGCGGCGCCGGCGCCGAGAGGCGCCGGAGCGAGGTGCGATCCCACTGGGGAGTAAGCTGTTGAGAGGCCCATGGTGGAGCTGGAGCAGATGCCGGATGGATAGGAGGGGAGGGGGGAGGGAGTGGAGGAGATGTATGCAGTAGCGCGCGTAGGAATTGGATTAGCGGCAACGCGAGCCGGACCGCCCGCCGCGGGACACGTCGCGCGACAGCGATTGTTCGGCAGCTTGTACGTCCACACGCCTGCTATCCTGGTGGTTAACACTGACAACGAAGTCATTTTCGTTGCTGGAAGGAAGTGGAGAACCTCAGTTTACACTGTACAGGCAGCATTTTTCTTTTTAAAAGATCGACTCATTGACAGATTTGGTTCCCTTTTAAAACAAAGCCACACCGAAACTACTTGAGAGACGGGGACATTGCAAAGGCAGAAAAAAAAGAGAGGTTATTCTCCCACGATCATCTTTGTTCAGTGCCTTTCCTGCGGTCCTGCCAGGGCCTGAGTCTGTAAGTCGGCCTCCTCCGTCTTTTGAAAGAGTGTGATGGTACAACTTCTCATCGTTACAAGAACCAACGGTTCGTTTAGCAGCAGTGGCAAAAATTTGGCAAAGTGTGAGATCTTTGGTTTGAAGCCATGCAAAATGTAGACAGTTCTTTTTTTTTTTTTTTGACTAATATGAGCCCTGTATGTCGATGAAGTTGCTAGCATTGAAACATAACCGATATAGGTCTTCATTTGTACAATAAATTACAAGGAATACAACCGTTTAGATCCATTAGAAATCTGAATTAAGATTACGATATGATCATGTTGTCTATATTAAAACAACATTTTTGTTTGGCTTGGCCTATATAGGGGAAAAATAATAGAGCGATAACCAAACAGATGAAACTTTAAACTACATTTTCAGAAGCAATTTGCTTTCGCATGGTATGTTCTTCCAACATCTTAGACCCTACTCTGGTTTTCTACTTTGTTGTGCCACCCAGAATGACATGGCAAGGCTCCAACTTAAGAAAATCGTATGTTTCCTATACAACACTGGATGAAGATGAATTTTATATGAAAATTGTAGTTTTTTGTAAAATCTATAACTTTCTTGAATCAAATTTTTTTATTATTTGAGGTCATTAAGATAATAAAACAATAATATAAAGTTTTGGTAGTATATTAATCGTGTGTATGAGATCGAGTTTGTTGACTTAGAAAAATTATCTCTCTCTTGTATGATGTCAAATAAAGTTAGTTTTGAGTTTTTCCATTCGAGGTCGTTACGATGATAAAAAATAATATAAAATTTCAGCCGCATATTAATCGTGTGTCAGGATTTGTCACCTTAGAGAAATCATATATTTCTTGTATGGTGTAAAAAAAAGATACTTTTATATGAAAATGGTAGCACTCGATGAGATCTACAACTTAGTTTTGAGTTTTTTCATTTGACATCGTTAAAATGCTCCAAAAATACTATAAAGTTTCAGCAACTTATTAATCACGTACTAGAGCTTGTCATTTTATGGAAAAATCATATATTTCTTCTATGACGTCGTGTAAAGATGATTATTATTATATGAAAGTTGTAGTTTTCGCTTAGATCCACAAACTTTCTGGTTTTGGGGGTTTTTTTTAAATTGAGGTAAGCATCTTCAGAACCTCAAAATTAAAAAAAAAACTCAAAACTAGAAAGTTATAAATCTCATCGAAAACTACAACTTTCATAATAATCATCGTTACATGATGCTATACAAGAAAGATATGATTTTGCTAATATGACAAGTCCTAACATGTGATCAATATGCTAAAATTTTATAGTATTTTTTAGCATTTTGATGATCTCAAATGAAAAAATTCAAAACTAAAAAGTTGTAGACTCCTCGAGTGCTACAATTTTCATGTAAAAATATCAATTCTGTTGACACATACAAGAAAGACATGATTTGTCTAATGTAACAAGCCCTGGTACGTGATTAACATGCTGCTGAGCATCTTAATAAACTCAAATGAAAAAACTCACGTAGGTTTCATCGAGAGCTATATTTTTTATATAAAATGTATTTTTATTTAACATCCTAAAAAGAGAGATGACTTTTCTAAGACGATAAGCCTTGATTCGTGATTAATGTGTTGCTAAAATTTTTGTATTATTTTTTAGCATCTTAACGATCTTAAATAGAAAAACTCAAAACTGTAACTTTTTATAAAATATATTCTTATTCGACATCATATAAGAGAAATATGATATTTTTAAGGCGACAAGACCTGATATGCGGGCTTATATGCTATTAATATATTGCTGAAATTTTGTTAACGACCTTCGTCGTGTTTATTTGGGTTTGAGCTAGTTTGACTTATAAATCCTATTTTTTCCGACAATACTCGCACAAATCAGTCAAACAGTCCACCTCAGGATGAAAACGGTACGGAAATATTTCGAACCGACCGTTTTTGTTTTCTATATTATGATACCGTTTTCTATATTATGATATCGTTTCTGAATTTTGCCAAACATAAAAAATTGTCATTTTCAATTGGTTTCGCAACCATTTTCAACCATTTTTATACTCTTTAATTGCTAAAATATAGAAATATCTCGAACCGACCGTTTTCGTTTTCTATACTGTAATACCGTTTTCGACCGTTTCCGACCGTTTTCATCCCTACGTCCACCCATTGCCTTCGCGCTCGGAGGTCGCCCGCCGGCTCCCCGCACATCCGCCTGACTGCCTCTCTCTCTCCTTCCTCTTGCTGCTTGCCCATCCTCCTTCCCCAACACCGTGGCTGCCTGAGAGAGGAGCTCCCCGCCGAGTCCGCCCGACCCGGGATGAAATCTGCCTCGGACCCACGTTGCCGATCGTCTCCCTTACATGCAACTCGGGTAGCCGCCGCCGTTGTTGAGGGTGTCGCCGAGCATAGCGAGGAGAAATGGGCTGACCCGCCGTCGATGCGCGAGCCCCGGCTGCGTCAGGGGCCAACCCGCCGTCGATGCGGGAGCCCCAGCCGCGAATCTGCTTGCCTCGATTGCCGGCGTCGTCGTGCTGCACGCCGCCACCATCCGTGCCCCGGTGCTCATGCCGCCGACGAGGAAGGCTCCTCTGCAGCCACCGCCGGGGGAGAAGACCGCTTGGTGAGGACCGCACGCAGTCGCGTCCGTCCGAGAGGCTTACTCGTTGAGCGATTCGAGCAAGCTGCGGCAAGCGGCGCCACCACACGCCACCATGGTTGCAGCGACTGCCATTCTCTGCGTCCCTCACCGAGCCGGCCTCCGCTCCACTGGCGCTGGCGATGGGCAGCAAGAACCGCCCCCCAAGCATCGGCACAAGCTCCAGGCACAGCACCTGCCCTGCGGGCTGCGGCGTACTACCCCAACACCTATCACGGTTATGTTGGGAGACAGTGGATGAGGATGAGTCGGATGGAGTTCTGTGAGTGAGTGAGTGAGTGAGAGAGAGAGAGAGTGTGTGCGTGTGTTTGTTTGTGAGGATAAGTTGTTTATCTTTTTCGCTAGGCTCTAATCCTTTTTGGATAATGTGCAGATGGAGAGAGAGTGTGAGAACACAGTGTCTGTTTGATTCAAGCAAACTAAGCTGAACTACTTTGTACCGTTCATCCGGTCAGTGGAGTGGTCTAATAATATTGGAGGTCTTGATTACATGGAAGATGCCCATGTGTGCACTCTGATCTGAAATAATTTTGGCTAGAACTAATGATGGAAGTAATTTCCTGCTGAGGTAATTACCTGTCCACTTTTAAATATCCAATTCCTTCAACAAGGAAAGCATATGGCTTTTGGTTCTTATGAAGCTATATATCTACCTTCATTGTAAATTTTGATGCACTCATGCTAGAATGTGCTCAGCATAGCAAAAAAAAATCCGTACCTTTTCTTAAATTAGGAGTTTGTGTGTGTTAACCCCTTGTAGCATCACGAGTTAGAGATTTGCTTCCCTGTAGTTTCATACTTGCAGGAATATGAAATAATCCATATCCTATGTTTCTATTCTCTCACCCGCTTTGATTCCTGTTTAGGTGCTTGATGGCCATAATGGCAAAGATGCTACCCATTATGTCCGTGATAACTTGCCATGGGTCATCGTGGAAGATGCAGATTTTTTTGCAAACTGACAGTGAGTTTGCAGATATTCTATCATCACAAGGGACTTTCTTCTATAACGATGACACTTACAAGATAGGTTGTAAGATGTTCCTGAGAAAGAGGCCAAAAGGCACCCAAGGGGTGCAGGTATCCTTTCATACAAGCTGCTCTTTGGTAATTATCAGAAATCAGAGTAAATTTAGGTGCCTAAGCATATTGTTTTCCTCCGGCAGTATTTCGTTGTCTTCTTTTCCACTTAGAAGCAAATAATGTGCCATGAATCATTTAGAATGATTAGAGATCCCAAATGGTCAAATAGCTCAAGTATGAATATTAAATATGTCAGTGAAAGTCGAGGTGTCACTGACTATTAACAAAGAGAAACATGCACTACACTATAGGAAACTGTAAAATATAGCGGTGAAATATTATTCCTTCACTATCAGGCAAAGCAAACATCCTAAGTATCCCTAGGTTTCAGTAATGACAATAGAGCTGAAGTTGTGTGAAATATAGCCGTGATCTCATTATTTTTTTAACAGCATGATAAACACTTATTTGAGTTAAAAACTCTATTGCCCAAAAGATGTCCTGTATAACAAGAGCAGTGTTTGCCTAGACGAGTGATAGGTTAAGGGATGAGATCTGTGTGTTGACCTTGTGAGAGTGCTATTGTTTAAAAATGGTCAACTTAATTATCTGATTTCCTTGTATTTGTTGTTTAAAAATGGTCATCTATCCTTTCAATAATTCTATGTAATTCCTAAGTTAGCACTCATTCATGCTTTGGTTAATTCTATGGTTTGCAATGGTTTCCTTGTTGTATTTGTTGTTTTGAAATTTGTTTCGAGACATGAGACTGCCATCACTACTACAGATTGATTTATCACTGTCGTCGCTTTCACAGCCGTAGCGATAGAAGCGATGATGTCATACTTCCACAGCCAGTTGGACTGATAGGGAAGCCTCATAGGGAAGGAAACCGGCCGTTGAAACTTCTACCACCCACGGGTTAACAATAGATGCGGCAGCGGCAATGGTATTTTCTCCGTCGCATGAAAAGCCGAGCCGATTGGGATAGTCGTTCTGGCCGCCGGCCCTACACGACCGTTTGGTCTACCGGCGGTAGTAAATTCTGCGTGAGTTATTTCCTCATTTCCCGACTACCCACAACACAGTTGCATCACCAATATTACTCCATAGTACTTCCACTTCTCCATCTTCAAGGTCAGCGTATTGTTCCTCTCTCCCAGTTTATGTGAACATTGCACGCCTCGCGCCACGTCACCGACACCTCCCGCACGACCGACGCATTGTTCCTCTCGCAATTTGTGTGAACCATCGCACGCCTCGCGCCGCGCCACCGCCAGATCCAAAGGCAAGGATATGCTTTCACACTTCACTGATGGATCTTTGTCGGATTATTTTCCTCTTTAGTGATCTCATTACTAAGGAAGCTCTCATCCTACTACACAATGACGATCGCAGGCTCTTCGAAATGGAGGCGGCCCCCAACAACAGGAACGCACTGGCCAACCTCACAGAGGATGTTGTTCTGGAGATCCTCCGCCGCCTCCCCACCTACTCCTTGTTCTCCTGCAAATGTGTCTGTCGCTCCTAGAAGCGCCTCATCTCCGACAATCGTCAGGTGTTGTCCCAGACCGTGGCCAGCTTCTTCTACGACAATGAGAACGACAATCGAAACTTCACCAGCGTCTCTGGTGTACGCCCCTCCCTCGAATTCTTGCCCTTCAATCCTGACAATGTAGCTGTCTCAGATTGCTGCAACGGCCTCATCCTATGATGGTGCCTTGGGGCTGATGGATACCGCTATGTTGTTTGTAATCCAATGACCCAGAAGTTTAATATACTGCAGCCTAGCACCCATGATGTTGGCCATTCTGTTGGTGAGGCTCGCTTAGGGTTTGATCTGATAGCCTCCTTGCACTTCCATGTGATTGAGTATGTGGATGTCGACGGTTTATGCGCAGGTGTGGAGATCTACTCATCTGAACTGCAGCATGGATCTATAAGGAATCTAAATAGGGCGAGGATAATGATGTGACATTTTACAAACAACCAAGTGTATTTCTTAACGGTTGTCAGCACATTATGGGCCACTCTGGGGGGTAATCTATGATACTTGATATGGATATGGAGGGAAACACATAGAGGAAAATTGATATTCCTAGTGGTCTTCAATACTCCATGCATCAAGCTCAGGGTCACTTGTGTGTATGTACTGTTGCTGGTCCCAATGATTCCAAGCTTTCAATCTGGATCCTTGAAGACTATGGTACTAATAATTAGACATTGAAGCATATGGTCAACACGTTGATCCTGTTTGGAATGATTAATATTAGATTTTGTTTCTTGGATTGGGTTACCGAGTACACCCAGAATGGAATATGATTTTCTTTGTAGGGGAGGATAGAACAATCATCGCATATGACATGGACCGCATAAGAGTTCATATCATCATTACCCGTGTCTTTTGGTATGTTAGACGTAGCGTTAAAAAAGAGTTCACCTGCAGACCATTTTATCTTTCTTATGTTCTCTTGTTCTTGGATTCATTAGCAGAGCAGTAAATAAAGTTGCATTTGATGCATCTCTCTGTCATGCATTTTAAGTGGACCAATATTGTTTGTTTGTCTATAGGCATGTTGATTTCCTCAATAATGAATGTTGTCATTATTTCAGCTAAACTAGTGTGCCATCTTTGTTTTGTTTGTAAATTGAATTATTTATTTGGTGCACACATGCATGACTGTGGTGTTACAATAACATTTCAACACCAATGGCTCCTCTGCTTCGCTTTTTAATAAAGGGACGTGGTCACGTGTACTATCTTCTGCTTGGCTTTTAATTTAATTCCTCACAAAAAAAATATGACGTGGGACTTGATCAGATGAACTCTGTTATGCGATGAATCTAGAATTAAACATCAATTCTCAATGGTGTGATAGCTCCCGTCGCCATTTCATACGGTGGTTCAGCGTTAGTAGCGCGAAGAGTACTGTAGTAGAACACTTATATTGAATTACAGAGTAGTTTCCTAACTAATTCATAGTAGAACACTTATATTGAATTACGGAGTACTATAGTAGAACATTAATATTGAAGAGTATTGTAGTAGAACACTTATACAGAAAATCAAAACCTAACTAATTCACTCTCGCATGTAAAGAATGAATTAGTTTCATATTCCAATTGCCTGTTTGAACAAAATAATTTCACGGCGAAGCCTATAGTCCTCGCTGCAAAACAGAGTCCTTCGTTCCCATCCTTTTGGAATGCCGCAGTCGTCGCTTGCGCGCGGAAGATCGCAGCACACCTGTGCCGGTGGCGGCGGCCACTTGTTGGGCCACCACGTCATTTCCTGGATCACGTTCGCGGCCACCTCGCGGCACAGCTAACACCCCTTGTTGCTTAGCTGCCTACTTGTTGGCCATCATCATCGCTCGCCGCCATCGCCCATGATTCTTCCTCGCCCTCGACTCATCTTACGTACCGTCTCATAGTGTTATCGTCGCTGGCACCGCCATTGTGCCTATAGAGGAATATGGTGACCAGATAGGCCGCCATATTGTGTCTGCCATTGACGGCGTGGGTGAGATAGTCGAGGCATGGTCAGGGGCTGTGGTTTTCTGTAAATACGGTTTGTATCCTAGTGAGCAAGCAAGCCTCCGGGTTGTCGACTTGGGTCAGCCTAGCAAGGAGGGCAAAGTAGTTGACGCGGTTGTTCGGTGACCTCGCCCCGCATCTGCACCGATCCACTGCCATGCACCGACCGACGGTGGGGTCATCGCAGATGCGGTGCATGGATGAGCACATTGCCCATAGGCTATGGAGGTTGTCCATAGGCCACACCAAGGTCGCAGCGAGGTGGCCGCACGATCTCAATTTGCACCTCAGTAGGGAGCACCGTCAACGACGTGGGGTGCCGCCTCACCGCCATTATTGCCGGCGTGGATGGAGGTACGGAGTGTGGACAGCGCGATGTAAGTTGATTGATTAGGAGTTTTTTGGGGGGAATTTGATTGAGGAGTTATTGTAATGAAACTTTGTTTTCTAGTTATTTAAAGAGCATCGTCTGGCCACACAGTGCACTGTGCCACTTGATCTTGGATGTTGGACGCGATCTTGACGGCACGTAGCCCACAACATCACTGTTGGGTACGACGTGTTCTTACGTGTGAATCACACTCCTAATTGATGACAATTGTGGTGGTTGCTTTTCTAATGTTTTTGGATGCATTGGGTACGCTGCCAGGCCAAGCGACATGAAATACGTGCCTTTGGAACTTGACGCTGCCATGCGAATGGTCACCATTGAATGGACGCGTTGGGTACGCTACGAGGTGAGGCTATGGGAAATATGCGCCTAGGGAAGTCGACGTTGCCATGCGAATCATCACCATTGCTTCATAGAAGAAGGGGGTGCGGTGTGTTTCTTTCTCCACTCTGAACTTGCAAAATTTTGCAGTTGATCTTTCTCTTTCTTTCTTCCACTTCTTCCACAAGCATGGCAGGTGAAAGTGCATCAAGTCCTTTAGTGGGTTTTGGATGATTGAATAACAACATGATTAAAGATCTAACCCGGTTGCTAAGTATTGGACATGAAATGAGTTATCTTACATGTATTTAATGAAAGCCAAAATGATGTGTTGTTGTATAAACAATCTAGTTCAAATACAAGACAACGATGCAAATGTAACTCATGCAAGGCTTATTCATTGTGAGATTTCGATGACTCATATGAAAGCAAGCATGTTGAGAAATAATTAATGAGACATGAGGGATTCATATGGAATGGTCTCACTTTTTAGAGCTTGCTATATTGAAAGATAATTATACAAATGATCTTAATAAATGATTCAACACCAAGTATGACTTGATGGCTTGAGATGGTGAAGATAGCAAGGAAAGGCTTCGAGGTACTAAGCAAGGGTGAAGGGCAAGTGACGGCTTAGCGACCGAGGAACCTAGCTAGGGTGAAGAAAGAAGTACCTGCATTTAGTTGAGGTACCAATCAAACTATGATGGTCACATTAAAATGGAGGATCAAACACATTGGATGAATTATGAAAGTGACTTGATACATTGGAAGTTAACTCACATTCATTGAATGGAATCAAGTTACATGATCAAGATGGCTATTCTCAAGGAGAAAATCAAAATTGACATGATGACATCCTCACTTGATGAAGATTGATAAGCTATGTCATTTGGTTTGAAGGAAATCAACTTAAGCGTTTCAAACTCCGTTTTCATTGATCTTAAGTTTATAGGTATGCCGTACTATTTAGAGGGATGCATCATGCTGGTAGATAATTATTCATAAGTGCTCAATCCAACCCATGTGAGGTTTGAGTGAAAGAGAGAGCCAAGTGCTTACTCGCTGTGCTGTAGGTCCAAATACCAGACGTGTCCGGTATGATACCAGACGTGTTCGGTATTGGCCTGGCCGCAGCAACTTTCTCGGTGTTCTCGGTTTGGTTCGTCGGGAGTTTCAACTAACGTCGGGAGTTCCGAGGGTCAGGAGTTCCAGTAATTGTCGGGAGTTTTGATGCCTCACACGCGCCACTGACTTAGTGACCGTTGGTGGTGTGCAGGCAATATACCAGACATGTCTGGTATTCCCAACGGCTACATAATGACTAGTTTTTCAAAGGGGCTATAAATACCCCTTAGCCTCCACCTTTAGAGGTTGTTGATTCTGCTGACATTCTCACATGTTTTTGAGCCTAGAGAACACTCTCCAACCCTCTCTTAGTCAGTGATTGATTCAAACTTGCAAAATCCATCTTGTGGGTTGAGTGAGATTCAAATTGAGAGCAAGCCACCCTTGAGCACTTGTGCATATTTGTCGATCTCGTGATTCACATTTGTTACTCTTGGACTCTTCAGTCCTAGACAGCTAGGTGTCATCGGAGAGCACCCAAGAACTTGTGGTGTGCCTTAGAAAGTTTGTAATGGTTCGATTCCACTACCGTAAGGAAAGGAATCATCTAGTGGAAGGAGAAAAAGAAGTTGAAAAAGACTCCGGCTAGAGTGGCCTTCGTGGTCCTCTAGAGTTGACCTTTGTTGGGTCGCTCATAGCCCCCTCAACAGAGAGTAGATCTCGACAAAGGCCGAACTTCGGTAAAACAATTCTTGTGTCTTGATCTCTCTTTTCACTTGGCTTTTGTGATCTACTCATGTTGCCTGAGCTTGTTGATAGGTCACTAGTAGGTGCCAGCAACGTGGTTTGAAAAGAGAAGTCAATCGGAGCAAATCGGGAGCTGATTCAGCAAACCCGTGAATACTAGACATGTCCAGTATTTGGGGCTTATGCTGTTTTTATTCATTCTTAGTTCTAATCCTTGTGTTGCAGGCTTATGGCTCCTAGTTTTATTTAGCACTTGTTATTTTCTCAGTGGTTAACTCATGAGGGGTTATTTCTCTGATTAGGAGTTTATAATCTCTTGGAAACTCCAATACTAACCGTTTCTGCATTTTGAAGGGTTGAATTTTTAGAAATGCCTATTCACCCTCCTCTAGGCGGCATCCTCAGTCCTTTCAGCAGGCCATAGTGACTCTGAGAGCGAAAACTCATATTTAGACGAGGCTGAATTTGAAGAGCGAGATCCTACTCGGCCTCTCCAATGGAGGCGTTAGGTTTTGTGGTCATGGCGAGGGCACCTTTGTGTGTCCTTTTTGCCGCGGCAAGAAAGTGCCATCATGAAGTCTTCGCGAGTTGCTGTAGCACACCAATGGGAAGTCTCGTAGAGGTGAGGGGATCTCTGGGCCAGAGCATAGTGCTTTGGCAAAGTATATCCTAAGCAACGACGCCATGGCCCACGACTGCGAGCTTGGTGGAGTTGGGAACTGCGGTGGCAATCAGTCGGTGAAGGCTCGCAGGGACAAGCACCACACGGCCAATAGGGCCGATAAGGAAGCGCGCAAGGAGAAGGTACTGAAGAAATAACTCTGTGTGATGATGTTTTTTGTGATCAACCTTCTTTCAATTTTTTAAGTTACTATGTAGTTCCTGTCACCAATTGAATCTAACTATATTTTAATTAACACTACAGACCGAGTGTCGCATGGGAAAGGGCCCCTACTACAAGCCTAGCAGAAGGCCCGATGGAGGGTCATCCACATCTCACTGAAGCTAGTCTTATAGTAGGATTTTTATTTTATGTACTGAATTTTTAGCGTAGAATATATATGTTTTATTTAGATGAAATATGAAATAATCTTAACTTATGTATTTTTCAGGATCTTCCTTATCTTTGTTGCGATGTTTATTTTGTGTGATGGGGAAGCGGTCTTCTATGACCGGTAGTGTGATGGTAGCCCTCGAGTAACTTAGATTTTGTGACCATATGTCACGTCCGTCGTTAGGTGATATTCGTAACACACAACCACCACCATTGGGAGCCTTCATTGCCGCTTCCAAACGATCAGGAACTCAGGATGGCACCGCTATCATCAATTTCCAAGACCACCCAAGTCTCCCACGTGTATTTACAAAGTTTTGCTCAAATTTGCATTCCCACGGCTCCTACTTTAGCTTACAAAGACCGCCGATTCCCCCACCCTATCTGCCTCCTCCTTAGTGCTACTATTCCCCATCACCGCCACACATCGTCGACAATCTAGTGCTCCGCGCCATGACACTGATATGCCTCACCGCCCCGAACAGATCCACTGGTGACCAAGGTGGTACTCACCACCGTGCCCACTTGAGCTCACTGCTGCAAGATCCAAACACAAGGGTAATGCTTTCACACTTCCCTTATCCATGTTTCTTAGATTTTTATTCCCCTCTTCACTCATGCAAGCATAAGTAGGAAGCAAGCTTACATCTGATTAGTGTGTCTCTGTCACTGTAGCAGATCCTTGTCAAGATGGAGGAGTAAAAGCTCTAGTTTAGTTTTGGTTAATTGATAAAACCCTAAGGGCTAACCTAGTTTATCAAGATGATCATGAGATAGGTAGCACTACTCCAAGTGATAAAGCAATGTCGAAGATCACGACAATGGTGATGGCATGGTGATGGTCAAATGCTTAAAACTTGGAAAAGAAGAAAGAGAAAAACAAAAGGCTCAAGGCAAAGGTAAAATTGTAGGAGCCATTTTTGTTTCAGTGATCAAGACACTTAGCGAGTGTGATCACATTTAGGATAGATAGCCGTACTATTAAGAGGAGTGAAACTCATATCGAAATACGATTATCAAAGTGCCACTAGATGCTCTAATTCATTGCATATGCATTTAGGATCTAGTGGATCACTAACACCCTTGAAAATATTTATGAAAATATGCTAACACATGTGCACAAGGTGATACACTTGGTGGTTAGCATATTTGAGCAAGGGTAAAGAAGATAGAGGAGAAAGGAAATCAGTCTCACTGTTCTCACTATGACCGGGCGCTGGTCTTGGGTGGACCGGTGCGTCCGGTCAGGCGTAGCAGTGAAGACATCAGCATCGGTATATTGACCGGACGCTAGGTCTGAATTGACCGGACGCTGGAAGTCTGGGTCTGGTCGAACTGATAGGTCAGCACAGTATCCAGGGTTTTACAGCGGACACTGAGGTGTGTCCGGTCGAGGTGGACCGGACGTGTCCGGTCGAAGAAAACCTGGTTTGGAACCTTACTATAAATGACCGGTCCGGTCACTTGTGCTGAAGCGTCCGATCGCTACTTAGCCGTTGCGATCGGGTGGTTCCTGTTGAATGAAAAATGACACGTGGCTTACATCGGTTGACCGAACGCTGGGTCTAGAGTCCGGTCAGTCTGACCAGAGTGACCGGTCAGCCTGTAGTGTGCCTAGTGAAGGGGTACAATAGTTCTATTTCATGGGGGCTTCTATTTAAGCCCCATGGCCAGTTCAAGCTCATCCTCTTGCACATTTTCATTGACATAGCAACCTTGTGAGCTTAGCCAAAGCACTCCCACTCATCTCCATCATTGATCCATCATCATTATGAGATTGGGAGAGAATCTAAGTGCATTGCTTGAGTGATTGTATCTAGAGGCACTTGGTATTCGTGTTGCGCTGTGAATTTTGCTTGTTACTCTTGGTGGTTGCCACCACCTAGATGGCTCGGTGCAGCGGTGGAGGATCGGCATGAGTTGGTGATTGTTCGTGGCCGTCTCCGGTGATTGTGAGGGGAGTTGTACCTTCCTCGGTGGAGTGCCGAAAGGTAACTCTAGTAAATTGCTTGTGTCATTGAGTTACCTCACTTGTGGGTAGGTTCTTGCGGTATCCAATCGTGTGGACGAGGTTTATGAAATACCTCTTAGCTGCCAAACCACCAAGTGTTGGTCGACACAATGGGGACTAGCGTGTTGGCAAGCACGTGAACCTCAGGAGAAAAATCGGTTATCTCTTGTCATTTGCATTCTCCCGGTGATTGGCTTAATCTTTATCTTATGATTGGTTCATCCCTCTACACGGCAGTATAATCACCCTACTCACTCATTTATATTCTTACAAACTAGTTGTGGCAAGCTGCTTAATATAATTAGAATTGAGAGCTTGCTTTGTTATTTTAAGTTCATCTAGTAAAGCTTTTTAGAGTAGCAATATTGAGAGTTCTTAGTGAGTAGTAACTTAGCAAGTTGTGTGTTTAGTAATCATTGCAACTAGAATTGTTGGATAGCTGGCTTGCAACCCTTGTAGAGCTAGAGCAAGTTTGCATTACGCCATTTGTCTTACTAATCAAATTGCTCTAGTTGATTTATAGAATTTTAAATAGGCTATTCACCTCCCTCTAGCCATATCAGGACCTTTCAAGTGGTATCAGAGCCGTGGTCACCGTTTGATTAAAGGCATAACAACCTCGGTGTCAAATTATGGCTCAAGTTGTGTTCAACCATGTGGAGGGCAAACCACCGTTCTTTGATGGCACATGCTATATTATTAGAAGAGAAAGATGAGGATGTATCTTGGTTCAATCAATGATCAAGTATGGGAAGTGACCGAGAATGATTATGCTATCATCGATCCCAACAATCCCACCAACCAAGACAAGACCAACAAGCAATGCAACACAATGACTCTCAACACCATATACAATGCCATTGATTCCAAGGTGTTTGAGCAAATCAAGGATTATGAAAGAGCAAATGAGGTGTGGACAAGATTGGAGGAAACATATGAGGGCACACCGGCGGTGAAGAGTACCAAGTTGTACATTCTCAAGAACAAATTGACAAGCTTCAAGATGAAGGAAGATAAGAGCATTCCGGAAATGTTCCATCGATTACAAGTAATTGTCAATGACTTAAAGGCTTTGGGAGAGAAGATCAAGGATGATGACATCTCTCATCAGTTCTTGATGTGCCTACCTCCAAGATTTGAGATGTTAAGATTGCTAATCATAAGAGGATGATTGAAGGATATTACCCCCAACCAAGTACTAGGTGATGTCATAACATAAGAGACATACCGTGTGGAAAGGGAGGGGATGATAAGGATGATAAGAAGGAAGAAGAAGACAAGAAGAAGAAAAGCATAGCATTCAAGGCTAGCTCATCATCATCAAAGAACAAGGGCAAGTCCAAGAAAGAATCAAGTAATGATGATGATCTTAGTGATATTGATGATGAAGCTATGGCCCTCTTTGTGTGCAAGATGGGAAAAATCATGAAGAAGAAGGGCTATGGTGCAAGAAAGAGAAGATATCACACCAAGAAGGAGTGTGTGAGAAGATGCTACAATTGCAAGAGCCCCGATCATGTAGTAGCAAATTGTCTATATAATAGTGACAATGATGAGGATGAGAAGAAGAAGCACAAGGAGGATAAGAAAGAAAAGAAGGAGAAGAAGGAGAAGAGAATGACCTTCCAAAAGAAGAAGAAGGGTGGAGGTTATGTGGTCACATGGGATAGTGATGGCTCTTCGGATAGTGATAGCTCTAGTGATGATGACAAGAAATCTATCAAGACAGCACTAGCAAGCTTCGCCATCAACAACAAGCCCTCCATCTTCAACCCTCCATCAACATGCCTCATGGCAAAACCTACCAAGGTAAAATATAATGTGAGTGATGATTATGAATGTGAAAGTGATGCTTGTAGGAGTGATGATGATGAGGAGTACTCCAAGGAGGAGCTCATGGACATGTGTGAGCAAGTGCATACGTGCTTTGAGATGAAAAGAAAGGAGTGCAAGGAATTGAACAAGAAAGTTAAATTTCTTGAGCAATCCCTTGATGAGCTCAATGCCACTCATGAGAGGCTAATGGAAGCCCATGAGAAGCTTGGCAAAGCTCACTCTAAGCTTGAAAAGGCTCACTCCTCTCTTATTGAGCAAGTCAAAGTGGAGGAAGCCAAGAAGGAGCAAGTGATCATAACATGTGATGTGGGACTAACATGTGATCTTATTGATGAATCTTTTCATGAGTCCATTTTAGTTGCTTCCACTAACACTTCTTGTAGCACTACTACTTCCACTTTACCTTTGAATGATGGTCTCACTTGTGATGCCTCACTTATGGTGGAAAATGAGAACCTCAAGAAGGAGGTGAATGAGCTCACTTGTGCCTTAGAAAATGCCTATGGTGGAGAAGCCCACTTGCTAAAGTGCTTGGGTAGCCAAAGATTTTCTCTCAACAAAGAGGGATTAGGCTATACCCCCAAGAAAGGCAAGGCGGCCTTTGTCACTCCCAAAGCTAGCTTTGTGAAGGGCAATGGTTGGTTTTGCAATAGATGCAAGCAAGTTGGGTATATAGAGTAAAATTGCAAGACTAACAAGAACAAGGTACCTAATGTATCCTCAAGCAAATTTGATTCTTGTTACATGCTTTATAAGGGTGCCAATGGTGTGAAGGCTAAGTTCATTGGTACACCAATTGTGGGCCCAAAGAAGAAGGTCATTTGGGTACCAAAGACCTTGGTGACTAACCTACAAGGACCCAAGCAAGTTTGGGTACCTAAAAAGAATTGATCTTCTTTTATAGATAAATTATAAAGCCGGAGGAAGACATTGGATGCTTGATAGTGGGTGCACACAACACATGACCGGTGATCCAAGAATGTTCAATTCAATCAATGAAAACAAGAGCAATGGGATTGATAGTATCACATTTGGTGACAATGGCAAAAGCAAGGTCAAAGGGCTTGGTAAGATTGCAATATCCAATGATTTGAGCATTTCCAATGTGCTACTAGTAGAGAGCTTGAACTTCAACCTATTATCGGTAGCTCAATTATGTAATCTTTGTTTCAAGTGCATATTTGGTGTGGATGATGTAGAGATCATAAGTGTAGATGGCTCTAACTTGATATTCAAGGGATTTAGATATGAGAATCTATACTTAGTTGATTTCAATGCTAGAGAAGCTCAATTGTCAACATATTTGATCACTAAGTCTAGCATAGGTTGGTTATGGCATAGAAGGCTTGGTCATGTTGGAATAAAACAATTAAATAAATCGATTAAGCATGACTTAGTTAGAGGCTTGAAAGATGTCACATTTCAGAAGGATAAGCTATGTAGTGCATGTCAAGCTAGAAAGCAAGTTGATAACACACATCCTAAGAAGAGCATGATGAGCACATCCAAGGCATTTGAGTTGATGTACATGGACTTGTTTGGACCAACCATATACACTAGCATTGGTGGAAACAAATATGGATTTGTGATTGTGGATGATTTCACTAGATATACATGGGTGTTCTTTCTTATTGACAAGAGTGATGTGTTTGCAACATTCAAATCTTTTGTCAAGGGTATTCACAATGAGTTTGGAACAACAATTAAGAAAGTTAGAAGTGACAATAGAAGTGAGTTCAAGAACACTAGAATTGATGAGTTATGTGATGAATTTAGAATTAGACATCAATTCTTGGCTAAGTATACTCCCCAATCAAATAGGCTAGTTGAAAGAAAGAATAGAACCTTAATTGATATGGCAAGATCAATGTTGAGTGAGTACAATGTGAGTCATTCATTTTGGGCCAAAGCAATCAACATGGCTTGCTACTATAGCAACTGACTCTATTGTCACCCCATAATGGAAAAGACACCTTATGAGCTATTGAATGGAAGAAAGCCCAACATAGCATACTTCCGGGTTTTTGGTTGTAAATGCTATATATTGAAGAAAGGCACTAGATTGATCAAGTTTGAAAAGAAATGTGATGAAGGTTTCTTACTTGGTTACTCCACTACTAGCAAGGCTTATAGAGTTTGAAATTTGGCTAGTGGTACTCTTGAGGAAGTTCATGATGTGGAATTTGATGAAACAAATGGTTCCCAAGAGAAACATGAGAATCTAGATGATGTAAGAGGCACTCAATTAGTCAATACAATGAAGAACATGGACATTGGTGATATAAGGCCTAGAGAGGTTATTGATGTTGAAGATGACAAGAATCAAGTGCTCTCTAACTCAAATGTGCAAGCTAGTGGTTCTCATGATCAAAACCAAGCAAGCACTAGTAATGGCAATGTGCAAGATCAACAAATGGCTAGTTCATCATCTCAACCAAGTGATCAATCAAATGCTAGCAATCAAGTGCAAGTGCTTCAGCCAACCAATGTTGCAAGAGATCGTCCGTTGGACACTATCATTGGTGATATTTCAAGAGGTGTGCAAACAAGATCAAGATTGGCTTCATTTTGTGAGTATTTCTCATTTGTGTCATCCATTGAACCTAAAAAATAGATGAAGCTTTGAGGGATGTTGATTGGGTCAATGCTATGCATGAAGAGTTAAACAATTTCACAAGAAACCAAGTATGGGAGTTAGTAGAGAGGCCTAAGGATCATAATATGATTAGAACCAAGTGGGTCTTTCAGAATAAGCAAGATCAAGATGGGATAGTAATAAGGAACAAAGCAAGATTAGTGGCTCAAGGTTACACTCAAGTTGAAGGTCTTGACTTTGGAGAAACATATGCCCCGGTTGCAAGATTGGAAGCAATTAAGATCTTGTTAGTCTATGCTTGTGCCCACAACATCAAGTTGTACCAAATGGATATAAAAAGTGCATTTCTAAATGGGTACATCAATGAGCTTGTGTATGTTGAGCAACCTCTCGGTTTTGAAGATGAAAAGAAACCCAACCATGTTTACAAGTTGAGAAAGGCTTTGTATGGATTAAAGCAAGCACCTAAAGCATGGTATGAGAGATTGAGGGATTTCCTACTCTCTAAGGGATTCAAGATAGGAAAGGTTGACACCACTCTCTTCACCAAGAAGCTTGGAAATAACTTGTTTGTGATGCAAATCTATGTTGATGATATCATCTTTGGACCAACAAATCAAGAATTTTATGAGGAGTTTAGGAAAATAATGGCTAATGAGTTTGAAATGTCCATGATTGGAGAACTTAGTTACTTCCTTGGTCTTCAAATCAAGCAAATGAAAATGGCACATTTGTGAGTCAAGGCAAGTATATCAAGGACATGCTCAAGAAGTTTGGAATGGATGATGCTAAAGCTATTAGTACACCAATGGGGACAAGTGGAAGCTTGGATAGTGATGCTAGTGGCAATATGGTGGATCAAAAGATATATCGATCTATGATTGGAAGCCTACTCTATGTGACCACATTAAGGCCGGATGTGATGTTTAGTGTATGCATGTGTGCTAGATTTTAAGCCTCACCAAGAGAAAGTCATTTGAAGGCAACAAAGAGAATATTGAGGTACTTGAAGCATACACAAAATGTTGGATTATGGTATCCCAAAGGAGCAAGATTTAAGTTGATTGGATATTCGGAATCTGATTATACGGGCTGCAAAGTTGAGAGAAAGAGCACATCGGGCATATGTCAACTATTGGGAAGATCACTTGTGTCTTGGTCATCAAAGAAGCAAAATAGTGTAGCACTTTCAACCGCCAAAGCAGAGTACATTTCGGCCGGTAGTTGTTGTGCTCAATTACTTTGGATGAAGGCTACTTTGAGTGACTTTGGAATCAAATTCAAATAAGTGCCATTGCTATGTGACAATGAGAGTGCCGTAAAGCTCACCAACAACCCAGTTCAACATTCAAGAACAAAGCACATTGATATCCGCCATCATTTCATAAGAGATCACCAATAAAAAGGGGACATTTGCATTGAGAGTGTGCGCACCAAAGATCAACTCGCCGATATCTTCACCAAGCCACTTGATGAGAAGAGATTTTGCAAGCTAAGGAATGAATTGAACATACTTGACTTCTCAAACATGTGTTGATGCACCCCCAATTTATATGACATGCCTCTCCTTCGAGCAATCCAAGGTAAAAGTTGATTGGCATGGCATACATCCTTGCTAAGGACATGATTAGTGCATCTAGACATATTTTATATTTGAATAGGCTCATTCATGAAAATCAAATAAATTTGATGCTTGTATGGTTGAAATGATCTAGTGGTAGCATATGACATGTTTGTGGGCTTGTAAACCTAGTGTTCGATTTAGAAAATGAGCTATAAGTGTTTAAACTCAACATGGTACAAGATAACCCTTAATTGGAGGTGCGAAGAAGCTTATCCTTGGATCAAACTGAGTTAAATATCTTTTGCAAGTAATCTAGATTGAACCAAATTGGGAAAATAATCCTCATTTCACATGATTTCACCCCAACCTATCTATAATTTGAGGTCACCTTGTGCTAATTGTTGACATTGATAATCCTACCCTATCTATACTTTAAGCCTTTGTGGTCATTGATGACAAAAGGGGAGAAATAGTGTACAAAGATAGTGAAAAGACAACAAAGAAACAAAGGAAGGGGATGCTGGAAGTATGGGTCCGGTCGAACTGATGAGTCAGCACAGTATCCAGGGTTTCGCACCAGACGCTGAGGTGTGTCCGGTCAAGGTGGACCGGACGTGTTCGGTCAAAGAAAACCTGGTTTGGAACCTTACTATAAATGACCGGACGTTGGGGGTCCAGCATTCGGTCACTTGTGCCGAAGCATCCGGTCGCTACTTAGCCGTTGTGATCGGGTGGTTCCTGTTGAATGAAAAATGACACGTGGCTTACATCGGTTGACCGGACGCTGGGTCTAGAGTCCGGTCAGTCTGACCGGAGCGTCCGGTTAGCCCGTAGTGTGCCCAGTGAAGGGGTACAATGGTTCTATTTCGTGGAGGCTTCTATTTAAGCCCCATGGTCGGTTCAAGCTTACCCTCTTGCACATTTTCATTGACATAGCAACCTTGTGAGCTTAGCCAAAGCACTCCCACTCATCTCCATCATTGATCCGTCATCATTATGAGATTGGGAGAGAATCTAAGTGTATTACTTGAGTGATTGCATCTAGAGGCACTTGGTATTCGTGTTGCACTACAGATTTCGCTTGTTACTCTTGGTGGTTGCCACCACCTAGATGGCTCAGTGCAGCGGTGGAGGATCGGCATGAGTTGGTGATTGTTCGTGGCCGTCTCCGGTGATTGTGAGGGGAGTTGTACCTTCCCCGGCGGAGTGCCGAAAGGTAACTCTAGTAAATTGCGTGTGTCATTAAGTTACCTCACTTGTGGGTAGGTTCTTACGGTATCCAATCGTATGGATGAGGTTTGTGAAACACCTCTTAGCCGCCGAACCACCAAGTGTTGGTCGACACAACGGGGACTAGCGTGTTGGCAAGCACGTGAACCTCAGGAGAAAAATCAGTTGTCTCTTGTCATTTGCATTCTCCCGGTGATTGGCTTAATCTTCATCTTGTGATTAGTTCATCCCTCTACACGATAGTATAATCACCCTACTCACTCATTTATATTCTTGCAAACTAGTTGTGGCAAGCTCCTTAGTGTAATTAGAATTGAGAGCTTGCTTTGTTATTTTAAGTTCTTCTAGTGGAGCTTTTTAGAGTAGCAAGATTGAGAGCTCTTAGTGAGTAGTAACTTAGCAAGTTGTGTGTTTTGTAATCATTGCAACTAGAATTGTTGGATAAGTGGCTTGCAACCCTCGTAGAGCTAGAGCAAGTTTGCATTACGCCATTTGTCTTACTAATCAAATTGCTCTAGTTGATTTGTAAAATTTTAAATAGGTTATTCACCCCCCCTCTAGCCATATTAGGACCTTTCAAGGAGGTCTACAACAAGATGAAGGGAGTGGGCATCCTCATAGACCATGTCTTGGTCCTCATCCTTCGCCCCTCACGGCCCGCTCCTTGTGCAGCTGCAAATGTGGCAGCCGCTCCTAGAACCACCTCATCTCGGACACCAATTACCGAAAGGAGCTACCTCAGATTGTTGCCGAATTCTTCTATCACACCTAGAAAGGCAAACGCCCCTTCGCTAGCGTCACCGGTGAACACCCATCCTTGTCCTTCTTGCCCTTCCCCATTCACGATGTCGTCGTCTCAGATTGCTACAACGGCCTCATCCTCTGCTGGTGTTTTAGGTGTCGCTATGTTGTAATCCGACGACTAACAAATGGTTGCTACTACCGGATAACCTCTGTTCTTGTGGCGAGGCTTACTTGGGGTTCGATCTGATAGTCTTCTTGCACTTTCATGTGTTTGAATATGAGAAGATGAGGGAGGGTGAGTCCGTATGTGTGAGCATCTACTCATCTAAGAGTGCAGCTTGGATCTTTAAAGAATATGAATGGGGCAACGATATTATAGTATCCACATATGCGAGAAATGTGTTTCTTAATGGTTTTATGCACTGGCTCAAGTTCTCTCAGATCGTTGCTGTTGATATGGACGGAAAGACATGGACGAAAATACAGAAGCCACGTGGTGATGCAATCTCCATCCATGAAGCCCAGGGTTAGTTGTGTTTATGTACTACTGATATTTACACTATGACTCAGCTTTCAATCTGGATCCTTAAAAACTATGGTAGTAATAGATTGACACTGAAGCATACGGTGACCACGCTGGAGATATTGGGATAAAACAATATTAAATTTGGTTATGAGGTTTGTGATGCGGAGTACAGAGTGATTGCAGTTCACCTTGAATGGAATTTGATTTTTCTTGTTGGGGAGGATAGAACATTGCTTGCATATGACATGAACCATAGAAAAGTTCATTTCCTCCCTACACGGGTCATCCGCTGTTCTAGACCTATCTGAAGTCTATGTATCAACGGACCTCACTATCTTATGTTCCCTAGTTCATGAAGTCATTAGCAGAGCAGTAAAGGTGTATTTGCTATCTTTTGTTTGTTCAGGTAGGTAGTTGTTTTGATTCTATATATATGCCAATTTGGGTTTGGTAACTAAAGGAATGGTGTGTTCAATATCATTAATTCTGCTGCTTTGTGCAGGTTGAGTCTGAGTGCTTTTGAATAATTTTCCTACATTGGCTAAGGGAGTAAGAAGAGAGGTTCAATGGTGCATTGGCTACCGATCCAAAGTTCATGTCCTCCCTACTCGGGTCGTCCAATATCCTAGAAGTACTTAGAGTATTTATTTGAACAGACCTCACTATCTGTCTTATGTTCCCTTGTTCATGGAGTCATTAACAGAGCAGTGAAGGTACATATGTTGTATTTTGTTGTTATAGGACATGTCTTTGTTCAGGTAGGGAGTTGTTTTGAGTATATATATATATATATATATATATATATATATATATATATATATATATATATATATATATATATATATATATATATATATATAGTCTAATTTTGTTCATAGCAATAAAGCTTTGCATTATGTAGGTTTTAGGAGGAAGAAGAGGGGTTCTATGCTGCATTGGCTGCCAAGTTGATCAAGGAGTGCCCATCTGAAGGAGCGAAACACATCTACTTCGTTTTAGTTACGTAAGTCTGTAAGGAGCAGAACCATTATTATGCTATCTATGTACCGCTTATGTTAATTCATCAGTTGACACAGTTATTATGTTAGTGTCGAGCATTGTTATTATAACAAGTACTCTTCATTGTGGACATGATGAATGATGTGTAATGATTAAATCTGTATGGTGTGTGTTCAGTAAGTTATTAAGGCCCAGCTGAATTAGTAAATATATTGTGAAAACCGGATGCCATCACCGCCGCTATTTGTCTGACGAGGCAGCGGTCAATAGTGTATCACTGCCGAATCATTTAGTAACCCGACACTGACTAAAGGATCATCATGGGCGGATCGTACTGCAACACGACGGTGACCATGCCCTATGACCAGACGGTTCATACGCTGAACCGAAGGTGATGTTCGTCTCGACATAGGGGGGTTGCACTCCAATACGACGAAATAAGAATCTGATCACGGACGGATTATAAGCCATGCGGCGGTGTTAGTGCATACCCACACAGGCGGGTCGTGCTCTAATGCGATGGAAGTAAGGACCTTAGTATGGATGGATCATATGCCAATGCGGCGGTGTTAGTGTACACCGCAGACGGTCTCAGATAGCGACGGTGAGAGCTATGATCATCACTGTCGACAGCTTACGGCCAAGACCGAAATTGGACTGCGATGAGGGTTGCGACGTGGCTGTGAAAGGTCCGAGTGTAGTAGTGCATGTTTATGATATGCAAGAAACATTTATCAACTCTAGACCATGATTACGCTCTAAAATTACAATACATGTTATAAAGAGATTTTCAATCATTTCCTTTGGCTAACTGTTTTTGCATCTACTTGTTCTCTAGCAGCACTTGCAGAGCAGCACAAAGATTTGTCCTTCCATCAAGAAAGATTGAAATAAATTTGTACCTCTATTCTATCGTCTTCCTATTGCCAATCAGCCGGACCTTGTTGGAGCCGTCGAATTTTATATGGATTGTTCGATCTTGTCATGATTGATCGATTATGCAGCAACCTTTTAATGTGTTCAAATTCTTCACTATGATGAATCTTGCAATTGGGCTTCACGAAATCCAGTCTGGAGCTTATTATAGTTCCAGCCTCCAGCTCCAATAATAGTACTGTACAAGAGGCATAAGGATTTAGCTGCTGGTGTTTTTTAGACGTACAAGAGTTATAAGGTTTTAGCTGTTGGTGTTTTTAGAGGCCTTTATGCGGTGCAGCTTTTGAAGACTATACAGCCTTTGGAACTAATGTTTCTGCATTATGGGTTCTACCTTCAGGCTCTGGAGTCTGGACCAGCAGGAGCTCTTATCCAAGAGGCAGAGGATACTGATTTTGTGAGCTATTTAAGAGAAGCAAATAGCAGAGTGGGCTATTCGCTAGCATTCACATATGTCTGTTTCAACCAAAAATATTTTGTCTAATTTGAAATAGATATTTTATTTGAGTTCTTTCGTGATGAAATATTTGTACTGAGTTACTTGTTAGTTAGTCTTCTAAATCATGGGCTGGTACTTAATGGTTGAGTCGATTCTTTGATAGAATCACCGGAATAGATAATCCCTTACATATGATTGTAGTCATGAATGACTGGCCATCTTTCTGCAAGTGTTTGTTGTCCATATATACTCCTACATGGCAATCAAGCAAAAAGATGGAGATTTTACTAATTTATTTGTCAGTTGATTTTTGACTTATTATATTTTCTTACACTTATTGTGTTATTTTTTATTTTATTTTTTTTTTTTTGCTCCTAAGGCGGGACTCATTATGTTGAACTTTTAGAGACTCCACTAGCAACGCACTGATAGTTACATAGGAAAGCTCAAAACTAGAATTATGGCGTATAGAAAAGATAGATGCCTTGTCACGTTGTTTTGGATGGCCGAGAAAAACATAGTACTACCGCGGCGCAACGGAAGTGACGCGAAAAAAGTTATAGAAATAAAAGTAAAAATGAGTGTTATTTAAAAAAATAAGATTTAAATAAAAAAGATTAAAAATAAAAAAATTCCCCACCCCACACCCAAGCCCAACCGTCCACCACCTCCCTCGTTCCCGTCTCCCTCCTCGGGTTCCTCTCCTCCGTGCGCCGCCGCCGCCTGGCTCGCACCGCCGACAGTACCTCAGTCCAGATCGATCCTCCCTCTTTCCCAGATCCGATCCTAGTTAGGCGGCAGCCGCCGCCGCATCTGTCACCTTCACACCCTGCGCGCTCTCTCTCTCTGCGACAACTGGGTGGGCTACCGCCGCCGCCGCCGTACGCCAGGTGCCGAGACCTTCTCCGATCTCTTAGCCGGCGAAGAGCGCCCACCAGGTATTCCCGCCCCCCCTTCTCTTCCCTGTCTGCTGTGCGAAACTGAGTTCTCAAGCTCTCACCTCAAGCTATTTTACTATTCGATGCCTACTAACTTCTAACTTTTTTGCAAAAAATACTGGTGTACACCCTTGTCCCTTTACCAGATCCGCCCCTGGGTTCAACTGGTCGAACCCCAATGGCCGACGTCGAGTCCAACCCTGGCGCGGGCGGGAAGCCACCGCCGTACAAGGACCCTGACAATGGGAGTCAGCGGTTCCTACTCGAGTTGGAGTTCGTGCAGTGCCTCGCCAACCCTACCTACATCCACTGTACTGTACTGTCCTCCATGCTCTTGTTTTTATCTCACCTGGTTAGGATTAGCTAATCTGACGTTGCACGCATCTATGGAACATTGGAACGTCTTGCTGCATCGTTGCTGACCAATTTTGATAGGGGTTGTACTGCTAGTAACTAATTTTGATAGGGGTTGTACTGCTAGTAACTAGCAGTCCATTGCAACGGACTGAAAAATTTCGTAGTGGTGTGTGTTTCTCAGTAAGTTCCTGCTTGAGAAGGGAGCTTTGATTGCTTAGAAATTTTTAGCACTAGCCCAAATCCCATTCCCTCTCTATTAAAATTGGTCCTATCTGCATGGGCCTCATGGGCGTTTTCTTATCAATAGGGTATGATTGCTAAGCTAAGGCTGTGATATTGTTAGTAGTATTGCTTGAATTTCATCATTTTGTGCGCCTCATCGCTCCTTGTTTTTTACTTGAACATTCTTGTTCAATGCACATTATGTTTGGTACTGCACAGAAGATTTGAATGCTCTTTCTTTTCCCAAATAGATCTCGCGCAGAATAGATATTTCGAGGATGAGGCATTTATCGGGTACCTCAAGTACCTAAAATACTGGCAGCGACCAGAGTATATCAAATACATAATGTGAGTGATACCATATTCAGTAGTTTTGTCTGCAACTGAGGAAATGGCTTGCTCATTGTTTTTGCTGATGATGCAGGTATCCACACTGCCTTTTCTTTCTTGAGCTCCTCCAAAATGCCAATTTCCGAAATGCAATGGCACATCCAACAAACAAGGTGATCTTTTGGCCTAGATTCACACATTCACACTTGAGCACCAGTTTTTAGCTTTTGTTTAGCGTCTTGCAGTGTCATCCCTCCTTTCAAAACCTAGCTGAAGTTGTTCTATTGGGCCTTTTTTTTACTTGCTTGCTAGAACCTATAAAAAATCAGAAAGTCGCACAAACTTGATATTAGTGCTTGTGTAGAACTATGCAGCACGGATACGGATGCATGTATCGGTGTCGGAAGGATACAGATACACAGATACAACAATTTTCTAAAAAATCGGATTCATGGATACATTTTACTATTTTAAAATAAAAAGATAATAATGCATACTGATAACAAATTAACAATGAAACGTTGCAATCTACTTGACTACTTAAGTTTTTATTACAGCACAGCAGGTCTCAAGTCTCAACTGTGAAGTTCTCAAATATAGTAGTCTCAAATTTAAGGAATTAGTCAAAGGCATTCAGGTTTGCAATTCAGGCTCACATCAAGTTCCTATTCCTCATTTGTCTCGTTTGTTTCATTCTCATCCACAACATCAAGCCGCAGATCACCCAAACCAAAAGACAGCTTGTAATTCAGGCTCATCAAGGGAGAGATCAGCCACTTCAAGAATGCCAATACCACCAAGTGAATCAAAAGAATCTCCTCCCATATCCTTGTCTCTCCTGTCTTGTACGCATCAGTTCTTCTTGACAGATGTACTCAGATTTGAGTGCACAATGACCAAATCTTCAGCACGCTCTGGAGTTAAGGCATTTCTCATGACATTATGGATTAAGCTATAGGTGCTCCAATTTCTTTCACAGCAAGAAGATGAGGTTGGTTGGCTAAGCAATTTGGTGGCCAAACTCATCAATAAGGGAATAGATTGTCCATGATTTGTCCACCAAGTCATAGGGGAAACAGCCCATCTATCATAGATTGAGTCAAGATCATTAAATTCTTCTGAACAACAACTAGAGAACCTTCAATACTCTTCTTTTACTTTAGCCAATTCTTCCGGCATGCGAAACAACTTCTTGAGCAATTCATCCTCATTTTTTGTACCTCTTTATCCTTGTGGGGTGGTTCATGGATCACGGCCAACACCTTCTTCAAGCCACTCCTGCTGTAATATCTGCAATTGACAATTTGGCTTTAATGAATGAAGAAAAAACTGAATGAGACAAGTCAGTTTTTATTGGTACCTTGGATTAAGTGAATGAGCCAAACAATGAAGTTGATTATTTCCTTTTGTCCACCTAGCAATCAATATGTCATGAATAACCGAGTATAAGTCTGACACCTCATCTTCTCCCTTCCCCTCATATCGATATAATCTCTTTCTTCACTTCCTCAATCATCGAATTCCACATCTCATACATTAAGTGAAGACATGGTGTGTCGTTGTCTGCTATATGGTAGAGATCCTAAGAATGCTGTCCACCTTGTCCCACCATACATCACTGAGGAAGCAGCAGTAGGCAAAGAAACAGTTTTTGCCTTGGACCTTTCCACCAGTTCTTTACACCTTTCAATTTCCTTCCTGATGACACTAAGCATTTCATATGAAACATTAGGACATTTACCTATTCCCCGTCCTCAGCCACGAATCCATGCAACACAGGTGTAAAATATGGTTGATATATTTATTTGTGTAGGAACTGGCGAAGGAAAGAGCTTTTGCATGGTTTATTAATGTTCATAATTTTACTTTTCGCCGTATTCTTTTAATTAATTAAGACTATTTGTATGAAATTAACACCTGCCAACTAATTGTTTGACAGGAGCTTGCTCATAGGCAGCAATATTTCTTCTGGAAAAACTACAGGAATAACAGACTGAAGCACATCCTACCACGCCCTCCTCCTGAACCAACTCCTGCACCTGCACCTTCACAAGCACCTGCTACATTGCCCTTACCAGCGTCAGTGCCGACACCTGTAGCTCCACCTGTTCCTGCACCAACATCGTCTATGCCACCTGTGGTAGCAGGTGGTGCATCTGCAATGTCTCCTATGCAGTTTGTGGGAACTCCGGGCACTAATATGCCGAAGAATGACATGAGAAATGCTATGGGCAACAGAAAAAGGAAGTATGCACCTCCCTTGCAATCATTTCAACAATTTGTTTTATGAAGTTATTTGTCCATACACTGTTTTCTTTCCTTGCTATTTTGTATGTGCTATGAAATCATTGGCTAACTATTATTTTCGAAGGATACAATCCAATTCAGTTTGATTTATGGCCACTCTTCCAATATAGATTATGAAGATCCTCTTCTCCATTACAGGAAAGATGGTTGAGGCTCTCAACATGCTTTTTTAGGAAACCTATATCCTATATCCACTTCTCTGATCTTTGGCCCACTGTTTGAGTAAAATTTATCTGAAAATTTTGTCAACAATATTGAGTCAAGCAATATGTTTTTTACTTTAGCTTTGTTATTTGTCCCATTGTGCAAATAAAGACTAGTCAATTGAAATGTGGACTTCATGTAGTTGCGAATGAATCTGCATATTTCTTTTTTGCTTTAGTCTTCAGAGCTTATAGTCAGGGCAGCAAGTGTGATATGAATGTTCCATAAAACTACCGTTTGACTGATGATATGTTTACATCTTCATCGCAGGATGGGCTAGTTGAACATCTTGCGCAACTCATGAACGGACAATGCCAGATTCAAGCGCAGTTGCTACCTCTGGAGCCTTATTATTTCCTTTTGCTTTAGGGCTGGTTATTTGGCCTTGTAGTTGAGGGTTCCTGAGTTTTTAGAATGGAAGCTTCTGATTTTTAGACAGAAGTTAGAACAAATACTGCTTGTTGTATTAGCTTGCAAATGTGACTTTAGATGTCAGCATTCTCCTGAATGATCATACCATTTACCTTGATGTTTCGGCATTTTGGCCATATTCTGGTCATACAAAACCATTGTACATGTTTCTGCATTTTTTATACAAATAACTTAAAGAATTTGATTTAAAACAAAGCAAACCTAACCAATGTTACTCGGTTCAACCCGTCTCAAGCGTCGATTGACGGTTCCATGCATGAACCGGTGAACAGGGCTACACACCGCACCACCACTCAAACGTACATCGCAATCCTGCATCCGCGAATGCACGTTTACAAGGGAAAATATATGGTGGAAAAATATACGACCAGACTAAAAGGCGAACGCCCGCCTAAATTAAATCTAGCGAATGATTTTCGGACAGGCTACCTTTCCTTTTCTAGAAAAAAAATGCCGCATATCCTTTTCTGGATGGAACCACATGTGCAGTGTTCTACGCGACGAGATGAATAAAACTAGACCCCACTTATATGTGTTTCGAAGAATATTTTTCTAGTAGCAATTTATGTATACTAACTCAGAACGTATAACTTATAACATATGACTTATGCCAAAAACTTGTAAATACAAAAGTTATGAAAACACAATTTATGTACGAAAAGTTATAAAACACAACATATGTTAATAAGTTATTCTAAAAATGTATGTACTTAAGTTATTCTATACAACTTGCCAACGCTGCTCAATAAAAGTTAAGATAAAAACTTGTGTTAATAAGTTCTGCTCTGTAAAATTTTATATTGTAAAAGTTATGACATATAAGTTGTGGTAATATGTTGTGCATAAAAGTTACGTGTATAACTTGGTAACTTTTCAAAAAAAAAAAGGAAAGTTAAGTGTATAACTTAAATATATATAACTTGACGAATAACTTAGATGTAAAGTTGGACATATAAGTTATATTTTATAACTTAGTTGTACAAATTAATATCATAACATAATAGCATAAATATGAAACTATGTATGAAAAATAACTATGTAGTATAACTTATAAATATGTAACAAAAAAGAGAAAAAATGGTAGAAAGAAAAAAAGAAAGAAAAAATAAACGTTCATACAGGTGCAGCCAATAGCCAATGCCATGGGACAAATGTACGGAATATATCTACATAGTACGGAAAGGGGGGAAAATATTTAAGAACGAAGTGGAACCTATAAAGAAAAAGAAACGGCATAGAATAATTAAAGGAAAAGAAACGGAGGGATCCGTGCGGGTGGACGTGTCGTTCGCTGGGGAGAAATCCAGTGAACGACCGCTCAACTGGATTTGGGAAAAATATACGGTGGAAACCACTTATTAGGTGGAATCATGAAAACTAGTTTAAAAAATATACTTTTGTAACTAAAAAGATTTTAAAACTTGACACATATGTGGAAACTCACATGCAAAAGTTAGGATGTAAACTCATTTTTGAAAAATTCATACAAAAAACATAAATTTTACTTGTATGTGCACTGCAAGATAATTCTGGATTTTAGGTCTTCCAGTATACATTCACATGAATCTTGTTATTTTCATATGACTTTTTAAAAAAATGACTTTGCATCTCAATCTTTTGGTGTGAGTTCATGTATGGATGAACTATGAACGTGCCAAGTTTCAGAAATTTTCAAGTTATAAAAGTCTATTTTTTTAAAAAAAAAAAAACTAGTTTCGATGTTTCCATGCTTGCATGTTTAGCACAAGACCATTTTGACTCCTGTGAACCTGTCAAACGTTGAAAGCTGACCTCTGTTCTTCTTGGTAAGTTGGGATGGTGATGGATCCTCCGAATGCTCCTCCGGGCCTCTAATTGCATCTCTCAAATTTAGCGCCCTTAACATCCCGACAGCAGGAGCCTAAAAATGGCCAAATCATGCAATTGCCATATATATTACACTTTATAAGAAACCTCGTTGCGTCGAAGAAATTGCCGTACCACTATGTCTGGTTCGTGGATGGCGCCACCGCCTCTCCTGGTGTCGCTGCTGGTCGCCTTGCTCGCGGTGGCCGCCGATGTCGCCAATGCCGGCGGCGCCAAGCCCCTGACGCCTGGCGGGCGCGCGGTGCACCACAACCACGGCAAGTTCACGGCCGGCCCGTGGAAAACCGCCCACGCGACCTTCTACGGCGGCCGGGACGGGTCCGGCACCACGGCGGGCGCGTGCGGGTACAAGGACACGCGGTCGGAGGGGTACGGCGTGCAGACGGTGGCCGTGAGCTCGGTGCTGTTCGGCGACGGCGCGGCCTGCGGCGGGTGCTACGAGGTGCGGTGCGTGGACAGCCCCGACGGGTGCAAGCCCGGCGCGGTGGCGCTGGTGGTGACGGCGACTAACCTGTGCCCGCCCAACGACCAGCAGTCCGGGGACAGCGGCGGGTGGTGCAACCCGCCGCGGGAGCACTTCGACCTCACCATGCCGGCGTTCCTCCAGATCGCGCAGGAGAAGGCCGGCATCGTGCCCATCTCCTACCGCAGGGTGGCGTGCGCGAGGCAGGGCGGCATCCGGTACACCATCACCGGGAACAAGTACTTCAACATGGTGACGGTCACCAACGTGGGCGGTGCCGGCGACGTGGCGGTGGTGTCGGTGAAGGGGAGCAAGCGCGTCAAGTGGACGGAGCTGAAGCGCAACTGGGGGATAGTGTGGCAGACCGGGGAGGACCTCACCTGCGAGTCGCTGACGTTCCGGGTGATGACCAGCGACCACCGCAAGGCCACCTCGTGGCACGTCCTCCCCGCCGACTGGCAGTTCGGCGTCACGTACCAGGCGTCCAAGAACTTCTAAGTAGCCACTTTCCCTCTTCTTCAACCTGCCCGCAAGCAGCCATGCAAGATGGTAACATCATGCATGCATATTCGATTCTTTCGCTCATGCCCTCCAATACGGTGCCAGAGTTAAAAAATTGTTGAAAATCAATGTGCAAATTCAAATGACAATGGCCATCTTAACCAGTTGTGATCAATCTGAACTGCTAATGCATGCACAAACCTAAGCTACTACCTCCACTGTTTAGGCCGTGTTTTGCACGACAATTAGCGCTGAGCAGCTCCAAACTCCACCGTGTCCGGACGACTCCACTGCTCTAACATGTATGGGCAGGGATTTTTTTTATTTTTAATCCTTTTTTAATCAATATTTTAATAATAACCATTCTAAAATACATATTGCAAGAACTGACTCTTTTGGTCACGCCAACGCGGGTGGCACGACAGAGCAATGCTGTCGTGCCACATGTACTAGCGCGACAAGGGCGTCCTACGTGGCGTGGAGGTTTGACCAGGTCCTATGTGGTCGTCGATGGGTCCCACCCTGTCACGCCATCGACTTTGGCGTGACAGCTATGTCATTTAGGTTTTGGCTGACCCAGCCTAGTTTCTTTTCTCTCTCTCTCTCTCTCTCTCTCTCTCTCTCTCTCTCTCTCTCTCTCTCTCTCTCTCCCTTTCTTCCACAGGCGGCTAGGGGGAGCGGGAAGCTGCAGCCTCGGTGCCTCGCCGCGGCGGCGGCACCGTCCAGCTTCCACAGCGCCGGCGAGTGAAGCTCCCTACTCCGTGGAGTCTTCCATCGGCATATACAAGAACTACATAATGCCAACCCTATTGGCATTGGCAAAATATGTACTGCACCTTGTAGGCATGAACACTACATCCTAGTACGCATCGTCGGGCGAGGACCAAAAGAAAGTTTCACACTCCTTGTCCTCGTCCTTCTCCATGAGTGTTGGGAGATGTCCGTCATTTTGGCAGTGGATCGTCAACTACAAAAACGAAACAATGTCTCATTTGCAACAACGGTAAAACACATGCATAAGTCTAAACAATTCGAAATGAATTACTCACATAAACGACGCCTCAAAGGCCTATTGGCTAGTGCCTTAGCGGCCTCCTCTTGAAAAAGGCCTCCTCCCTCGCATCCTCGGCCTCCTTAAAGTCGTACGTCTCCTTGTGTTGTCGTCAGAAGCTCATCAACTCCATTTCGTCAAAGTACCAAGAAAGACTTCGACTGGTCACCCGAGGAAAGCCCTCGAAAATCCTGTCACGAGTCTTCCATGATGGCGTCGGTACCTTGTACTTCCTCCTCACCTCTACCGGCAACTATTGCTGGTGCCAATGCTTCCTGTCTTTTTCGAGAGGCGAACGTATCTTGAGCCTCTCTACTAAGGCTCCACGGCCGGGGAAGTCCTCCCAATTGCATGTCCTCTCCACCTAAGTAAACACAAATGAATGAAACAAAACAAACTCATGGCCATTGTTGCTTTAATAACTTCAACGGTTCAGTCAACTCACCCAGAACACGTTCGGCCCTCCATAAGCATTGCCGCAGTAGTAACCATAGCCTAGCTCATACGGAACAACTCCTTTCCGAGCCTTGATGCCACACTTGCACTTACGCTCCGGCATATTTGCGCAAAGCCATGGCTTAATGCCTCCTTCAAACTTTGCAAATTCATACTCAGAAGGCCAGTGCGATTTGGGTCTATAATTGTACTCCTTAAAGTCACAAGATGGGAACTCTCTTTGTAAAAAGCAAATGTTTCAGGTGTAACATTGTATGTGCAAAACGCATAGAAGCTTCAAAATAGATTGATTGCATGAGAACTTACACTACATGTCAATCCACACCGGTAGAAGGGAGTGAACGCTCCATGTTGGCTGGGAGTAGTAAGAATCGTTGACACTCCACAGTGCATTTAGGAGGATTTGCTAGACGGTACAAACTAGCGTCAAGCTTCTCTTCCTCTGCCATTTTTGAAAGGTTCGGTGGCGGCGGAACCCAACTAACAACTCAGGATATGGACAGCTCTTTCAGGGGTCGTAAGGAAACAACATAATCAGTGGATCGAACATTTCATGGCCATCGATCCACCTGTACAAGTTGCATCCATTTAGATAGTCATCAGGTGTTGGGGGACGACGCTTAAGTTGACACACGTAGAAAGCACGCCTAGCTGACTTCGGATGCCTTGACTGCTTCACAAAGGCCGGTAACCCACAGTCACACAACGATGTTGGTAGTGCTGGTAGGGAAGGACCGAACGCACCATAATCCTTCGGATGGTGCAAGAACTGCTTGTTATTTCGAACCGCCATTGAACCTATTACAAAGTAGTTCAACAAAGCAAAGCTATCAATGAATGCTATTAGAACGTAGGTCAACAATTTTCATTTAAATCATCTCTATAATCATGCAAACCCAAAGTCAAACCCTAAAACAAACTTATTGACTGTAAATCATCTCTATACATGCACAGTCTAACACATCCATACATCTAATCAGTACAAAATAACTTCAAATGACACACTTAGAGAAAACTTTACTTAGAACAGTCCAACCCATACACCTATCCAAAACATTGCTGTCAAACCCTAATACAGTGCCAACCAAATCCAATCCCAAACATTAAAACAGTCTAACAACTACAACATGAATCATAGTATATTACATGTGATTAGCCAAAGCAAGTTTGATTAAACCAAACAAAAGGCAGTATTGCACACCACAGTGTAAAGCAGAGCAATATATAAACATCAATTATTCGCACAAAAAACAACAGAGGCCGGGTGATGGAGTCATACCTCATGCATGAGACCGTTGCCCGGAGTCATACCTCATGCACGAGACCGATGCAACCCAAAATCCAAATGCAAACTTGATAAAAGAGAGATAGAGGATGGGAGGAAGAGAAGAGAGAGAAGAGAGGGAGAAAACCCAAGCTCAAACTCGGGCTGGAATGAGGCAGAGAGAAGAGAGGGAGGAAAGAGGAGATGAGCCACGGTCTTTTATGGCGCTGTCGCACCAGCCCACCTGGCATGATAGGGTGGGCCCCATCCCGCGCCGCGCCAGCTCTGGTCAATGCTCAACGCCACTGTGGCACTCCCTATCGCATCAATCTATGTGGCGCGACAACGTGGTGATGTCGTGCCACCCACGCTAGCGCTACCAAAGAGGCTAGATGTGATTAATCTTTTTGGTTATGTTATTATTAAAATATTGATTGAAAAAGGATTAAAAATTAAAAAAATCCTATGGGCACTAGACTCCACGTACTGTGTCCAGACGACTCCACTGCTATAACATCATGTACGGGCCCAAGAGGTTTGGAGATTTATTCAATGACCATGTCATATGGTCTAATTTATTTTGAAATCGAACTCTACACCGTGTCTGGAAACGCTGCTCTAACTCGTACAAACACGAAAGAGAGCGAAATATATAAAAGCACTCCATACTTTAATACTACAATAGATATATACAAATAGATAGAATATTAGTTTGATAAAAATGAAATAATAAATTACAATATTTTCAGTCCTATCTAACTATAACCACGGCCCTGATCATTCACAATTGTGGTGAGCCAAACAAAAAAAAACTTAAAGGCATGCTTACAGAACAAACATACTTGGTTGGCTTTCAAAATATGCAAGCCAAAAATTTGACAAGCCATGACTTCAGCTGTTATTTGGTTTGTTACCAAAAGTTGCTAGCCTCTCACATTTGGCTTGCCAAATCTATGGCAAAATTTTTGCCTAACTTTTGCTTGTCAAATCTTTGGCATGACAAAAGTTGGCTACAAACCAAGCAGGCCCTTGAGCTAGTTTTCCCAAAAATCCTTTTAAATTTGCTTTTATCAAATATGGTTCTATTTTTAAGATCCGAATGACAAATGAGTTAATTAAGTGGCAGAGCTGAGAGCCTCAGAGTGTATGATGTTACCCATCGTGATTTGAGCCCTAAGGCTGTCTCCAACAGGCGACCCATTGCGGAACCCAAACCGAAAATGGGTCTCCAACGCAATACCTATAGCCTCTAATAGAGTACCTATATGGAAGATCCATTTTAGGTGCCAGGAGAAGCATAACCCAAATCTGAGTATCCTCTCTCTTGGAGACTCATTTGCAGAAATGGTTGTGAAAGGATCAAGATGCCCAAGAGGGGGGTGAATTGGGCTAATTCTAAATTTATTTAGAATAATTAAGTCCTATGGTTAGCCCAATTAACCCCTTGTGCCTAGAAAGTGTTTCTATTGATCTACCGCATAAAAGTTTAGCAACCTATGTTCCAATCCTACTCTAGCATGGCAGTTCTATGAATGTAAATGACAAGAATTGAATTGCTCAAAGTAAATGCTCAAAGTAAAGAGAGAAGGAGGAACGCGGCGATGTTTTGCCAAGGTATCGGAGAGTCGCCACTCCCCACTAGTCCTCATTGGAGCACCCACGCAAGGGTGTAGCTCCCCCTTGATCCGCGCAAGGATCAAGTGCTCTCTATGGGTTGATTCTTTGACACCCGTCGCTGTGAATCGCCCACAACCGCTTACAACTTGAGTTGGGTCATCTACAAGCTCCACCGGATTATCACCAAGCTCCCAATCACCACCAAGCCGTCTAGGTGATGGCTATCACCAAGAGTAACAAGCACGAACTCTCACTTGACCACGACAAGCCTAATGAGAAGGGTGGATGCACACTTTGCTACTCTTGCTTTCACTAATGAGGGCTCTCTTTGGGATTCTCAAATCTCAATCACCTCACTAGGACCTTGCTCTTCTTGACACTCTCAAAGGTGTTTCTTAGCTATTGGAATGAGTAAAAGTACCCCCACATATGAATGGAGGAAGTATTTATAACCATGGCTGAAAAACAAACCGTTATGTGCCTCTACGGGGTGACCGGACGCTCGGTCAGTTCTCCCTGAACTCCAGTGTTTAAGATGTGACCGGAAGCTGGACAGCGTCCGGTCAACACTAACCGAACACATCCGGTCATGATTTCCCCTCTCTGGAACCTTACTGAAGTCGACCGGACACTAGGACTCAGCGTCCGATCACTTCACCTCTCAGTGTCCGGTCACACCAGACGATTTTACCTTGATCAAATGAACTGACCGGACTTAGCGCCAGCGTCCGATCACCCCGGAGCCAGCGTCCGGTCAGTATTTGACCCTCCAATCACTTTCAGCTCTCGATCATATGTGAATGAAGTTTGCTCCAATGGATCTAAGGGCTTTTTAGGAGCTATCTAGTGCTAGATTTAGTAAGTGTGCACCACACCTAACTCACTAGACTCACCTAGGTCAAGCTACCCGTCCATACCCCCTTAATAGTATGGCTAAAGGAAAAACAAAGTCCTAAACTACTCTAATTGTCTCTTCTACTCCAATCGACACTTAGAACTAGTCCATCCTTAACCTTGTCGTCAATCCTTTGAAAACCGAAACAATTTCCATCGTAGGGGCATGACCACAATGATAGCCCAATCGATCTCCATTACCATGACCTAACTTAATTGCCTCTGCAAAACACATGTTAGTCATAGTAATCACGTATTGTCAGTAATCACCGAAATCCAACTAGGGGCCTAGATGCTTTTAATCTCTCCCTTTTTGGTGATTGATGACAATACCACCTAGAGTATGTGAAAGAGTTGAGGTTTTTAACATGCTTGGTTCATATAAGTTTTTGACAATAAGAACAAAGGAGTTAGGCAAGCTTATATGACCCAAGCCAACATGATGTACTCAAAAGATATGAGATAAGCATGAGTATAAGTAATAAAGCTCATTTGCATCGGAGTAAACCATGGAAGCAAAGCAAATGAGCATAACACTAGTGATATGACATATAAAAGATTCAAAGTAGAGAGCACACATGTTAAATATCATGATCACATAGATATCACTATCACATAAATATAGTTTGATGCATAAAAGTAATACACATGAATGCATAATAGTGTATCACACAAAAAACCAAATATAATAGAATACTAAGCTCCCCCTAAGTCGCTCCCCCTTAGTCTAACATACTCGATCCCTCTCCCCTTTTGGCGTCAAACACCAAAACCTAAGGGTCCGTCGGCGGGGCTACAGCGGATGAGTCGGGCGCTGAGGTATGAGGAGCAAGCTGGAACTATGTGCCATCATCATCTAACCCTAAACTCTGAGTTGTCTGACCCTATGTAGCTAGAAGCGATGCTGAAGCGGTCTAGGTCGGATCAGGGACTAGAGTGGCCGTAGACTATGCAGGTATCACTGAAGCAGGCGGCTCTGATGATGCAACAGAAGAAGGGAGCATCTCTGTAGTCCCAATAATAGGTGCAATTATAGAAGGACCTAGGACATATAAATATGGCGGAGTAGGCTACCCTGTCAACTCACTGAAAGTCACTCCAAGGCTCCTAGAGACTAAGGTATCTAGCACTAGCAGCGAAGAAGTCTGAGCCAGTGTGAAGCCCGTCTGAAAAGGTGTGAACTGTGGGGCTAGCACTGGTGAGGCAAACCACTGGGACACCTGCTCTGTAGGTGAAGCAAACTATGCTAGTAGCTGTCCCTAACTCTGAAGCCCACTAGGCTATAATGCTGGAGTCATAGAAGTGGTGGTAGGCTGACCAAGCTAGGGTGAAGGCTGTGGCGGTGGAGCCCCAAAGCTGTCACAACATGCTGCATAAACCCTAGTAGCTGCTGCTGCATGAGAAGCTGTTGTTGATGCATGGCCTGTAGCTGCTGCTATATAGCCTGCTGCTGCTGCTGGATCACCTACTACTATCACTGGAACTCATCCTGCCTAGTCTAAAACTGTGCAAAAGTGGTAGCTGTCTCCTGAGCTTAGCGAGTCTGATCCTGCCTCATCCGCTCAAGTATGGCAAATAGAGCAGGGTCTGTCTATGGTGCAGGTGGAGCTAAACTAGAGCTATCGGCCTCATGGTTATGTTGTTGTGGAGGCATCTGAGGAATAGGCTGGTAGTCATCATCTAAGCTATCATTGGGGTTGTTCACGATAATCCCCTCCTGCTGAGCATCAAGCTGCTCCTCCTCTATAGCTGCTATGCCCCTGATGGTCTCATCCTGCTGAGCTGTAGTCTCTGGCACCTCTAGACGTCGGCTTAGCTGGCTGGGTGTCCTCACTGCACTATGATGGGTCATCTGAGTCATGTTGTATGCATGGAACTCTATAGTAGCACTACTATACTCTGCCAGCATCTCTAGTGGCCTCATAGTAACCGCCCTATGGATCAGGAATGTAATCCAGTGAGCATATGATAGCTGCTTGTGACCCCTGAACCCCTCTACAATAGTATCCTCCATCTCTGATAGAAGGAGATCCCAAATATCAAACACTGTCTCCTGCATTAGAGAGTTTAGTAACCATAACTGTATACGAGTCAAGCCCTCATGATACCCTATCCTCGGAAGCAGTGTCCTCTTTATAATAGCATCTAGCACTCTAGCTATAGGAGTGAGATCACTAGGTGTCCTGCTCGACCCCTCACCGAATGGCTCTGTAAAGCAATGGCGGACTAGATCTATAGGGGGCACAAGACCGCCGTGAGTGCGTCTAGGAGGCGTTGTCTGTCCATAGCAAACCTCATGTAGCTAGATGGGCTGCTCCTAAAGTCTGAGTATCTATCTGACCCTAGTGCTCATTAGCCTATAATCTCTGCCTCTGAAAGCAAAGTGAATGAATCTATGCTGTGGGTTAATCCAAAGTGTAGCATAGAACTGATGGACCCAAGATGGAACATATAAGCCTATCCGTCCAAGTAAATCTGTTAGCCCTGGTAGGTAAGATAGGTAAGGGCAAATATGCTCTCCAGTTGCTGCTACAATGGTCTCAATATTGCACACCCTCTGAGATATGAATACTACCCCACTGTTAAGATATGTATTATAAAAATCTTTCTACAGAGGTGTGTAGAAACCCTCTGAAGCACGCTCATCCCGCCTTGGCGGGAACCACTACTCAAAGTCCACAAATCTAAGCTACTAAACCTGCTTGGCCGTGGTGGCCCTTAAATCTAAGTGAGTCACTAGAGGCGGACCCTATGGTCTAGGCAGTGGATGTGAACCCCTCCGCTGTGTCTCTGATCTCGGTGTGACTGGAGTCTGGGTATGACAAGAGCAGCGAAGCTATGGCTGAGGTGCCTGCTCTGTCTCCTCGGCCTGCTCTCCCTCCTGAGTCTGCTCTGCTGGCTATGGCTACTATTGAGGCTCCCCCTAAGACTGACTCTCATCAATAGCGACATGCCATCCTCCAACCATGAGAGTCCTAGCTAGACCACCATGATGACGCTCAACCTGCTCAATTGCAGCCCTCGTAGATGGAGAAAGCTGATCTGTAATAACAACACCACTCTGAGCACCTCCTCTCTCTATGCGCTCTACGGCCTCTACAACTGTGGTTGCTCTTGCTGTATCTACATCAAGGTACTTGTGCTTCCTTGTTGCTAGCTTCTTCGTCGCCTTGCCTTTTGCATCTGTAGGCTGGTGAGGCGGAGGCCTTAGATCCTCATTGCTGGGACCACCTCCGACATTCTTGACATGAGCCATATGACAAAGCTAAGAAGAACAACTGCCACTAACAAGGATCAACTGTCACTTCTGAGGCTTGGCCTCAATCCGTACTCATGAGCTTGGCCCCGAGTTAACTAACAACTACCAATGGGACCACAACGGCACCGACTCGCTGCACAATAGAATAGATAGGATATACAAATAAATACAATATATCTAGAGATATGAAACCCTAAGAAAGCAAGCAATGGATATGAATTTGGAAACGAGGGCTTGCTACCTTATGAACCAGCAAATCGACGAGAAGAGAAACGAATCGGGGAACCACCGGGTCAGCAATGCGAGGCTAGGGTTAGGGTTGCGGTGAAGTTCGGTGGTCGTGCAATGCAATGAGGGCACTGGATGCGACGCTGAAGTAGGGCAAGGCCAAGGAAGTGCTAGGGCATGGCGTGGGTGGTGACGCAGGAGCACGACATGGGAGCAGAGAGCACGGCGGCTGTGCTAGTGCACGGGGAGGCGCGGCGCTGGAGCTTGCGGCACGACAGCACGAGAGGAGTGGTGGCCCACGGGCATGGGGAGAAGCGGCGCTGCTGCGGTGGCGTGGAGCTAGGGTGTGGGCAGGAGCGGCTATGCGGTGGGCTCTTGACGCGAGTAGGGTGCGGGCATCGACGGTGCGGGCGCGGTAGTGTAGAGGCGCGGCGGCACGGATGTGGTGGCGTGCAGCGAGCGAGTGGCGACGTAGCTAGGGCACACGATGCGGTGGCTCGGGTACGATGAAGTCAGCGTGGCAAAATAGGTTGAACACAGCGTGGCGCTACGGTTATATGGGGTCCCCCGGTGGAATAGATAAGGAAACAGAGAAGAAACTAGATTCCGTACGATTTCTACTGACCAAATGCTCCGGTGGCAGCGACCGGACGCTGCCACCCAGTGTTTGGTCGATTCCAGAGAGGTCCAAAATCCCTGGAATCACGACCGGATACGTCCGACCACCACTGACCGAATGTAGCCAGAGTCTGGTCAATCCTGACTTCGTCTTCTTCGCTTGATCGGACGCTGGATCGCCATCTGACCGGACATGGGAAAGCACTATTTTAGCGTCCGGTCACTCCTTCTTCATAGCAATTCACCTCCTGTGAACTAACCAGACGCTGGACTTTAGAGTCCGGTGCAGCGTCCGGTCACTCTTTTTCTAGCAAATCTTTAAAGTCCTTCATGTTGCCTGTTCCCAATTAAGTCCCAATTTCAATAAGATCTAAATAAACACCAATTGGGACTAATGTGAGTGACCTCTCTCAAACCCTTAAATATTTTTTTAAATATTTTACCTTAGGCTATAATTCTTTTTAAGAAAATAGGCAATTAGAGGGCAATTTAAGATAAACGACAAAGCAATATTTATGCATATGCAATGCAATACTTGAAAGTAAATCTAGTTGCTTGTCAAGTTTGATCCAAGGTTAAGCTTCTTCACTCACTATACGGCGGTTATCTTAACCATGTTAGACAAGCCCTATATGCATTACCAAAGATTAAACATGCTGTACATTACAATGTAATGTAAGGGACAACACAAGCTTATTTTTTAGTGAAGTTACTAAAATCAAGAACATTGAGCTCATTCCGCAATCGACAAAAAGTCGCCTCATCTAGCGGTTTAGTGAAGATATCTGCCAATTGATCCTCGGTCTTTACACCTTCTAATGAAATATCATTCTTTGCAACATGATCTCTAAGAAAGTGATGACAGATATCTATGTGCTTGGTGCGAGAGTGTTGAACTGGATTATTTGCAAGTTTTATCGCACTTTCATTATCGCACAAAAGAGGTACTTTTTCTAGAACTACACCATAGTCTAGCAAAGTTTGTTTCATGTAAAGTATTTGTGCACAACAAGCACCCACGGTAATGTATTTCGCTTCGGTGGTGAACAAAGCCACACTAATTTGTTTCTTGGAGGACCAAGACACAAGTGATATACCAAGCAAATGGCACCCTTTGGATGTGCTTTTTCTATCCACTTTGCAACCGGCATAATCTGAATCAGAATAGCCAACTAATTCAAATATAGCTCCTTTGAGATACCAAAGGCCAATGCTTGGTGTGTGCTTAAGATACCTAAAGATTCTTTTAACGGCAATCAAATGAGTTTCCTTAGGATTAGCTTGAAATCTAGTATACATACACACACTAAACATGATGTCAGGCCTAGATGCGATTAAATATAACAAGCTACCAATCATGGAGCGGTAGAGAGTTTGATCAACTGTGTTACCTCCCTCATCTAGGTCGAGATATCCATTAGTTGGCATTGGTGTCTTGATTGGCTTATATTCATCCATCATGAATCTCTTGAGAAGATCATTTGTATATTTCTCTTGAGAGTTGAAAATCCCTTCTCTCATTTGCTTGACTTAAAAACCAAGAAAGAATGTAACCTCTCCAATCATTGACATCTCAAACTCATTCGACGTTAATTCACCAAACTCTTTGCAAGAATCTTCATTTGATGATCCAAAGATGATATCATCAACATACACTTGACAAATGAAGATATGCCCATCAAGCTTCTTGGTGAATAGTGTGGTGTTGACCTTCCCAATGGTGAAGCCCTTCTCAATGATGAAGTCCCGAAGGTGCTCATACTAAGCTCTTGGGGCTTGCTTAAGCCCATATAACGCCTTGGACAACCTATAAACATGATTAGGATACCTAGGGTCTTCAAACCTGAGAGGTTGATCAACATAGACTAGTTCATTAATAAAACCATTTAAAATGTACTTTTCACATCCATTTGATATAGTTTCATGTCATGATGTGATGCATATGCAAGGAGGATACGAATGGCTTCTAGTCTTGCAACCAGTGCAAAGGTCTCTCCAAAATCCAAACCTTTAACTTGAGAGAACCCACGCCTTGATCCTCACAACTACGCCTTGATCATCTTGCTTATTTCAGAACACCCACTTTGTTCCAATGACTCTTGCACCTTTTGGCCGCTCTTTAAGAGTCTAAACTTCATTGCGGATGAAGTTGTTCAACTCTTCATGCATGGCATTTATCTAATCCAGATCTTGAAGAGCTTCTTCTACCTTAGTAGGCTCAAAGCAAGAGACAAAAGAGTGATGTGCAATAAATGAAGCAAGTTTTTGTGAGTGAGTCATTACATCCTTTGATAGACTCCCTATGATGAGATCTTGTGGATGATCTTATAGTAAAGGTGTGTTTCTTCTATTGATCACTTGAGGAGGAGGTTGTGGAGCATCAACATCTTGTGCTTGTACCATCATTTGATCATGGGAAACATGAGTGCCTTCATTTTCTACTCTCTCGTCTTTATCACCATCTTGTGGCACATTTGATGAAGAAGGTGGATCAATCACTTGTACATCACCTTCATCATCTTTAGGCTTGATGTCTCCAACTAGAATGTTCTTCATAGCCTCCCTCAATAGTTCATCACCTACATCATCAAGATTCTTATATGCTCCTTGGAAGCCATTAGATTCATCAAATTCCACATCATATGTTTCTTCAACCAAGCCGGTGGCATGATTAAATACTCTATATGCTTTAGACTTTGATGAGTAACTAATAAGAAAACCAATATCACAACGTCTTTGAAACTTCCCTAGGTATTGCCGCTTCTTGTAGATGTAGCATTTGCAACCAAACACCCTAAAGAAGGAGACCTAAACTTGTTAAGGGCCCTTCACCTTCTCAACAAGTGACTTTGCAACCCAAATTTTCTTAGACCTATTCTTGTTTGGAGGTTCTAAGAATATGACTTTCATCTTTCCACTAGAATCCTTTCTAAGAATGTAATGAGCATTGAAGGTAAAAGGTCTAGCATGCTTGGGCAAGGGTTGTGGTGGTGGAGTTTGGCACTCATGGGCAAAGTGGCCTTCTTGTCCACACTCAAAACATCTCTTTGTCTTTGGCTTTGACTTGTGTTGTTGTTGAGCTTGAGCCTTCTTCTCTTGGTTTGCCAAATATCCAATACCACTTCTATCCATCTTCATGACGGTGTTCATTAGTAGCTCACTTTGAAGATGCTAGCCTCTTGTGAACTTGCTCAATCCAATCTTGAGATGCTCTTTCTCCAACTTGAGCTTCTTGTTTTCTTCCTTGAGAGCATCATTATTTTTCTTTTCCTTGAGCTTCTTGTTCTCTTCTTTGAGCTTCTCATTCTCAAGAGTCAAATCACTATCATGATCAAGAGTTTCTAGCACAATAGTGTTGTGGCTTTTGATCTCTTCAAGATCTTTCTTGAGCTTTTCATTGTCATTCTTGAGCTTGATAAACTCATCATAATCGTCGGCCTCAACCACTTGCTTGCCCTTGCTACTAGAACTTTGCTCAATGCTCTCAATGATCAAATCATCACATTATGTAGCTATATTAATCTTAACAACATTGTTAGTAGCATCATGTGGCTCATTAGATAGAAATTCTTGAGCAATGACAAGATTATCATAATTAATCTTAAGAGTAGTATATTCTTCTTTTAGCTTATTGTGGCTAGTGATGAGCTCATTGTGTATCCTCTCAAGTTTATCATGTTTATCTTTAAGCTCTTTCTTAGAAGATTTAAGCTCCTTGAGTTTGGATGATATAGCATCATTTGCTTCTCTAAGCTCAACACTAGCCTTTTTTGCTACATCACATTTAGCTAAAAGAGAATCATTCTTAGCTTCTAGTTTTTCATTTTTAGCTCTACTCTTTCTAATGATCTTAGTGTATTGACTTAGCAATTTAACAAGATCATCATAAGAAGGTGATTCATATTCATCATCATCACTATCGCTATCATCATTGCTAGCATGTTCATCACCACTACTATCATCATTTGATACCTTGCGATCACCCTTGGCCATAAGGCATAGGTGTGTAGAGGATGATGGTGGTGGTGGCGGTGAAGGTGATGAAGAGTCAATAACAATGGTGGCCACCTTGTCGTTGTCACTATCATCATCGGATGAGCCACTAGATGAATTAATGTCCGTGAGCCAATCACCGATGATGTATGCCTTTCCACTTTTCTTCTTCTTATGGAAGTCCTTCTTGCCATCTCTCTTCTTGTATAGCTTGTTTTTCTTATTCTCATCTTCTTCTTCATTGCTTGAGTCATCTTTCTTACCCTTGTACTTGTTCTTGTACTTGTCTTTTTTGGACTTTGTGCATTGATGTGCTAGATGACCAAGTTCTCCACAATTATAGCAATCCATCTCCGAGATTGGCTTCCTTCTAGAGCTTGTGAAGAACTTCTTCTTCTTGACATCAAACTTGATGCCACTCTTGTTGAGCTTCTTTAGCATCTTAGCGGTTCTTTTCACCATGAGAGCAAGGCTTGCATCATCAACTTCATCATCACTTGAGCTCTCATACTCAAGCCTTGCTTTGCCCTTCTCTTGGCTAGCTTTGAATGCTAAGTCCTTTTCTTTCTTCTTAGTGGAGGATGAGCCATTTTGTGGTGTGATATGCATGTACATCTCATGAGCATTGATCTTTCCCAAAATTTGTGTCGGTGTAGCAGTGGAAAGATCACCTTAATGAAGCACGGTCACAATATGCCCATATTTGTCAATGGAGAGGACACTCAAGATCTTTCTTACAATATCAGATTGTTGCATTTGAGTGAGTCCAAGCCCATTGACTTCCTCTATAAGAACATTCAAGTGTGAGTACATTTCATTAGCACATTCTTTAGGAAGCATCTCAAAAGAGTTAAGCTTTTTCATGACAAGATGATAGCGTTCCTCACGCTCACTCTTTATTCCCTCATGGAGCACACAAATGTCCGACCATAGTGCATTGGCGTCTTTGTGGTTCCTCACACGATTGAACACATCTTTACAAAGGCCCCTAAAGATGGTGTTTCGAGCCTTTGCATTCCATTTTTCATAATTCACCTCATCGCCTTGTAGGTGTGTAGCATCCTGAGGTTTTGGGAAGCCTTGTGACGCGGCTCTAAGTATTCCAACATCTGTGACCGGATGCGTCCGGTGGCAGGCGACAGGACACTAGCTAGCGTCCGATCAGTATATTGCCGGCTCAACGATCGGGATGACCGGATGCATCCGGTCAGGACGATTCAGTGTCCGATCAGTAGCAGTTTCGTGGGAATTCGACCCCAACGGCTACTTTCTCAGTGGGGCTTATAAATACAACCCCTAACCGGCCATTTGAGGTGTGTGGAGCTGAGGAAACATAACAAGGGTGTTGATACACCATTTTAGTGATCTCCACTTGCATAGTGCTTAGTGTTTTATTAGGTGATTAGCGTAGGTGCTTTTGCGAAGTGCTTAGGTTGATTAGACCACCGCTTATGCGCTTGCTCTAGGTTTAGACCTAGTGTTTAGTGAGGTTTGCATACCTCCTGCTACCCCATGCTTGCGAGCACAAGTGTTGTACATCGGAGGGGCTTGAAGTCTTGCGAGATCATACCAACCGAGTTTGTGGTGTGGCCGCCACTGTGTATCGGAGGGAACAAGGCCCGTGGCGTTTTGGTCGGAAACTTGATAGTGAAGACGACGGAGAGCATCCGGGAGAGGCTTGCCGAAAGGCACGTCGGAGACCCACTTGTGCGTGGGGAAGGCCTGAGGTTATCCACGGAGTTACCCGACCGGGAGCTTGGCCCTTGTGAGGGATTCCTTGCGAGGGGCTCCAACAAGGACTAGGAAGAAGCTTGCGCGCTTCTCGATACCTCGGTAAAAATACCAGAGTCGTCGATGGGAGTTTGCATATCTCTACCTTGCTCTTTAGCTTCTGCATTTACATTGTTTACATTACTTGTTTTGCGGTAGAGATAGCAACTCACTAGCAAAACCGTAATTGCACATTTAGATAGTTCATCCATTGCATAGGTTTTGCTAGAGTTAGAAAAAGAGGCCATAGTTTTAGAGTTGAAGTTTTTTAAGTTGCCTAATTCACCCTCCCCCCCTCTTAGGCGTCACGGTCCTTTTCATAGCTCCCCCTTGATCCGCGCAAGGATCAAGTGCTCTCTATGGGTTGATTCTTTGACACTCCGTCACGGTAAATCGCCCACAACCGCTCATGACTTGAGTTGGGTCATCCACAAGCTCCACCAGATGATCACCAAGCTCCCAATCACCACCAAGCCATCTAGGTGATGGTGATCACCAAGAGTAACAAGCATGAACTCTCACTTGACCACGACAAGCCTAATGAGAAGGGTGGATGCACACTTTGCTACTCTTGCTTTCACTAATGAGGGCTCTCTTTGGGATTTTCAAATCTCAATCACCTCACTAGGACCTTGCTCTTCTCGGCACTCTCAAAGGTGTTTCTCAGCTGTTGGAATGAGCAAAAGTACCCCCCACACACGAATGGAGGAAGTATTTATAACCATGGCTAAAAAAACGAACTGTTATGTGCCTCTACGGGGTGATCGGACGCTCCGGTCATGTTGACCGGACGCTCCGGTCAGTTCTCTCCGAACTCCAGTGTTTAAGATGTGACCGGACGTTGGATAGCGTTCGATCAACACTGACCGGACGCGTCCGGTCGTGATTTTCCCTCTTTGGAACCTTACTGGAGTCGACCGGACGCTGGGACTCAGCGTCCGGTCACTTCACCTCTCAGCGTTCGGTCGCACTAGACGATTTTACCTTGATCAGATGAATTGACCGGACTCAGCGCCAGCGTCCGGTCACCCCGGGAGCCAGCGTCCGGTCAGTATTTGACCCTCCAATCACTTCCAGCTCTCGATCATATGTGAATGAAGTTTGCTTCAATGGATCTAAGGGCTTTTTAGGAGCTACCTAGTGCTAGATTTAGCAAGTGTGTACCACACCTAACTCACTAAACTCACCTAGGTCAAGCTACCCATCCATACCCCCTTAATAGTACGGCCAAAGGAAAAAACAAAGTCCTAAACTACTCTAAGTGTCTCTTGCACTCCAATCGACACTTAAAACTAGTTCATCCTTAACCTTATCGTCCATCCTTTGAAAACCGAAATGATTTCCATCGTAGGGGCATGACCACAATGATAGCTCAATCGATCTCCATTACCATGACCTAACTTAATTGCCTCTGCAAAATACACGTTAGTTATAGTAATCACGTATTGTCATTAATCGCCGAAATTCAACTAGGTGCCTAGATGCTTTCAGGTTGTCTTTTGGGTCTTGTTGTTGGAGAAGACAAAAAATAGGTATTAAACCATTTGCCTGTAGCGCTACCCAAAGGATAAATATGTCTTATATTTTGAGTCGCGGTTGTTGGAGATCGTCTACTGCATATGAATTAGATATGCAACGGGCTATTTGTAAAGGGGGAAAATGTACTGTGGAAACGACTTACTAGGTGGAAATATAGAAACTAGTTTAAAAATATACTTTTGTAACTTGAAATTTGCTAAAACTTGACACATATGTAGTTCATCCATATATGAACTCACATGAAAAGGATGAGATGCAAAGTCATTTTTGAAAAATTCATATGAAAATAACAAAATTCATGTGCACATACTAGAAGACAAAAATCCAGAATTTTTGTCTTGTAGAGCACATTCAAGTGAAATTTATGATTTTTTATATGAATTTTTCAAGAGTAAATTTACATCCCAACTTTTGCATATGAGTAGATATATAGATGCACTACACATGTGTCGAGTTTCAAAAATTTTGTTACAAAAAGTACATTTTTTAAACTACTTTTCATGTTTCCACGTAATAAGTCGTTTTTACCGTATATTTTCCCCACACAACAATTACCTGTGGAAAGGAAAAATGACACGAAGAGAACATGCAGCAAGCCAGCTTAGTCTCAGTGATGCAATAACACAGGCATGTTCAAACGTTTTACAGGTATGAAAACAACGTAGCAGTAAACACTTGATGTTCATAGTGCTTCATAGATCGATTTGGATATGTGACAACACTTATTTCCTCAACTAAATATTATTTTTTATACAACCGACCTGCAAAGGCTATTAAGCACCATACCATGCATGGCACAAATCCAAGTAATACAAAAACAGCGCTGTCCGAAGAACACGATTGAAGACAAAAGGCCAACAAGGATGTAACAGCGAAGCAGCAACTGCAACCCCGCGAGCAACCTACAATGGTGTCAGGCCAACAACACCTGTGCAAGGAACACAACAATTAGACAAATGGACATGAAACATTGCACAAGAGCAAATGATTCAGCAGCGCAAACAATGATTACTAGGTGAAGAGCATAAAACACTTTGGAGCGCACATGAATACTTCATGTAAAACAGTTGCAGCGCTTATTTTTTATCGTCGTTGAAATCAACTGAATGGACACCGATTACAAGTTTCAATGCCTTTCTCATGTATACTTAAGCAACATCATCATCGCATAGCCATGTTGAAGGCTTCATAAATATAGCAAAGAGAACATACCACATGCCAGTCTTCCACCAGCATTTCCAGTAGAGAGGCTGAGCTCATGGCCCCCTAAACATGATGAACAAAGTTAAAAGGGCAGCGTACTAACTGAATAGCAAGAAAATGTGGAATGCAAGTAGAACTACGCACACCTTTCCCCAAATCATCTTCAAGCTCATGAACCACAAATGCTCTCCCAACAACTGAATTTGGGCCACTCAAAGGAATCTGAATACCAAGGAATCACAAAATTTACCAAACTGAATTGGGCACAACTTATATAGTATAAAACAAGTATGGTCTTGGTCTTCCAAATTTACCTGGGTATCAACAATGGTTGCCTCAGCTACGCCTGTATCACGACCAATTAAACAAACATGCCATAAAACAAGTCATAATCCAGAAGAAGAAATTTGCTAATGAATATCACGTGTACTATTGGTTGCTACAGGCCTTACCCTCAGCATTGGCAACAATGTTTCCCAGGTCACCCGCATGACGGACTTCGTCTTCTGGTGCACCGTGTGTCAGATTGTTTGGATTAAAATGTGGTCCTGTAAGATAGAAAAGGTTATTTTTTAAGTTAGACTTGGCAACTTGAACAGCAAGATGACTCAAGTTATTATCAAAGTGCAAGCATAACTGAAGATGCATGAAACTATAGCCAGTAAGGAAAAGGAATGAATAGCACCAGATCTTGGTGACAAAATTAGTTTTATGGAAATTTAACAGTGGTTGCATAAGACAGCCAAAATTCAGTACTCCACTACTCCCTCCATTCCAAATTGTAAGTTGTTTAGGCTTTTTTTTTTAGAGAGCGGCTCGGAGTTTAGGGTTTTCTAGATGCATAGTTTCATTATGTATCTAGACATAACATCTATCTAGGTGCATAGCAAAAACCATATATCTAGAAAAACCAAAATGACTTGTAATTTGGAATGGAGGGAGTACCACATTAAGAAAAAAATATCACAATTGCGCGCATAATTGAGATCAGTGGAAAATTACAACCTGTCGATATGCACCCATTGGTAGTATCACCAAACTCGTGCTGCAAAATGAACAATTTTATCATCATGTTTGCAAATGAAGAAGTTAATGCTGAAAGCTACTGAAGATAACAACACTCACGAGGTGGAAGCCATGAAGTCCAGGAGTAAGTCCAGTGATACGGACGTTCACAGCTGTAGGTCCTGTTATACAAGATCAATATTCAGAGGGGTAAGAGTAGACACAAAACCATTTGCATTTCATAAGAAAAATGTATGTGCACAAGTGATGAAAAGTCATAGTTTGATAAGAAGTCAGTAGGGAACTGCATGAGTCAGGCAGTCAGCAAACAATGAGCTAAGTCCAACACTCCGTGTGGTTAGCACCCTTACCGAGTAACACTTGAGGAAGCACGTTCACTTGAGTTAGCGAGATTAGAGACTTTTGCTGATGGATTTTAGTTATATGCATGATACATTTGCACCAAAACAGCGTAAGTAACGAAAGCTGTGTCCGAATTGAGTTCTGACAGCAAGCATGAAGCTGTTTTTTTTGTCAACGCTGGTGCTTGCGGCAGGGTAAATTGCCGCAGTTGTTGTATCCGATTTACTAGTGGTAGAAGCAAGTTCAGACTTTTAGCTAAGCGTGACATGAGCTTGATCAAATTGCTACAACCCAAAGCAAAATGCACCCAATTAACAGAGGGGGGAAATAAAGTTCCCTGTTTTGGCTGCCCAGCGAGGCAACTGCCGAAGGTGGCTTGTGGTAGATGTTAGGTGGGCGAGGTGAGAAGAGGGGGATAACGCACCGTCGTCGTCCTGCGTGAGCGTGACGACGCCCTCGACCTCGGACGTGCCCTTGAGGACGGCTACGGCCTTCTTCGACGCGTCGGCGACGACGAGCGCCCTGGCGGCGGCGGCGCCCCCCGGGCCGGCGACGAAGTGGACCGAGTGGAAAGGGCGTGCGGAGGAATAGGGAGCGGCGAAGAGCGCGGCGGTGGTGGCGGTGGCGGTGGCGGCGAAGAGGAAGGACTGCGCGGCCATGGCGGACTGGCAACGGCGACGGCGGCGGCGGCCTTTGGTAGGGTCTTGTGTGGGGTGGGTGACCGGCGATAAGGTGGGCTCACGTTTATTATACTCGGCCACACCTACGGCTGCCAGGGCGATGAACTGGATCCCCGTCCGAGCGCGGGGGCAAAGCAGCCAGATGCGTTCTGATGTGCCGCGTGTGGCTCAGCTCGCGTCACAAGCCACGAGTGCAAGCGAAGCACGACGGTGCATCAGAACGGTCGTGCTCCTGCAATCTGTCCGTGTTCGTCTGGCTCTCTGGGTTGCTCCAGAAACCTCTCTCTATTGGAAGATGGAAACGAAAATAGGTTGCCTTTTGTAAGGGGTCTTTTATCTAAAGTATGTCTATTCAATGACTATGTGTTTTATGCAGTTTTAACACATAAATTTTTTTATACCATAAAATTAAGATCCAACAACCTCCATTTTTCTTCTACCTCCAGATAATCACAAATCACAAGATCACAAATCTACAGATCCACATATCACAAGAAATAATTTTTTTTTATAGAAGGACAAATCACAAATTGCAGAGAAAGAGGTACCTCGAACACACGAGGCGTCAGGCGTCAGGCTTCTACCTCCAGCTTTCTTTTGTGCATTTGACGTCTCCACACACGAGGCATCAGGCGTCAGCCCACACACGAGACAGCCCAGCGATCGGACAGGAGGAAACGACACACGCGAGGTGGAAAAAGAGGGAGAAAAAATTCATGTGTCACATGAAACTATCTTCTGACATCCGTTTGCATCGTGCATCAAACAAACAAAAAGCAACGCAATCTAATAACGTTGTGATCAGATCACACTAAAAAATCAACCAACCAAACAGCTTGATGGTCACCTGGAGGGCATCAGAGTGCATTGCACGCGCTCAGCTGCGCACTCACCAGAAAGAGTGTGACGAGTAGTGACACAACAAAGGCATCCATGCTGGGCATTGCTCTGCACCAGTATGCACACTGCGTCCGCCGGTCATCTTCTTGCCGATCGAGATGACTATTTATAAGCACAGGCATTGTTGCATAAAGGATCAGTTTTTCGAACGTGACGTCGTCAATATCGGTCCACCTGATGCTCATTGCAGAAATTTGTATTCCAAAAAATCAGATTTGTGAAGTTGATGTAGCATCAACCGATAATTCTCCTAATCAACGCCCCTTAAAATATCCAAGCACGGGGAACACGTCCTTCGTTGTTTATTTGTAGGCCATGCTCTGATCAGCGCCCGTTCGATCATTATCAGACAAGGCAGCCTTTATCAAAGAACAAAATTTCCCTTTTTAGAAATTTCTATTCTGTTTTTCACAATGGGAAGAAAGGATAATGTTAGCGACCTGCTTCTGAAGAGTGACTACGTTTTTTTGAGAAAGATGGCTGGATTTTATTATTGCCAAACAAGGTTTAAAAAGAAACGTCTTAGAAACAAGTCTCTGGTCAAACATGATTTTACAATGATAAGCACAAACACAGAGGACTCCATCTTCTAGATCGATGATCCATCCTCGTCAACGCACCTTGCTGGAGAAAGAGTAACTCCATCCAGCTTTAATCTGGACACAGCGTCTCCTCTGAAGAAGATGCCTGAGTCATCGTTTAAACGCAGCATGAGACACATTATTATTGGCCAATTCTTCCTTTTGTCCCTTTTTGGCCAATTCTTTCATTTTGTCATTCATCTTCACAAGATATTAACATATTAAAAATATATGGCAGCAACGACACAACAATATATGGGCAGGACACAGCAGAGCATTTTAATATTTATGGTAGCAAGGACACATCATTATTTCGAAGACACACATATATTCTCAACCGAGGAAAATATTCTCAGATAAGCACACAAGTCTCATGGCAGACACACAAGCAAGTAATCTTTTACAATACATACAAGTAGGTTATGGTTCTCAACATAGGGAACTAATCAGACATTAATTATTCAGAACACAACAATCGAAATAAGTAACTAAAAATTGGTTCCCCGGGCGCTCCAATCGACTCCCTTTCATGCTCACTCCCAAGCAAATCGAACCTTCCTTCATAGCACTATCGAGAGTGATAGTGCTATGTGCTATGCAATGCCATGTTCCTACAAAGAAGAATATCCCCAGACACGGTAGAGAGTGATAGTGCTATGTGCTATACAATGCCATATAAGCAGCCTGGTCTTTCTTCCCATCCTTGAAGTCCGACTTTCCCAGTACGCCTCTACCCAAGGGATTCCATTCCCATTTTTTGACTAGTGTGGTACATTGATAACACCGAGAGTGTTTCTACTACAAAATTTTCATCACCGCCATTTTGTAACCCCTCGTCACCACAGGTTTTTGCTCCTCAGCTGTGATAATCAAGATCATCACCGTCAATTCATGTTACCAACCAGCAGTGGTAATCATTTCCAAAACTCCTAAAATCAGGCCAAAAATAGCATTTTTTTAATCTTGAGAAGCCCCTACCAGATAGTCTCACGGTACAAGTTATGCAAAATTTCAGGCGAAAATACACACGCGTGCGCCGACAGGATTTGAACCTGCAACTAATGACCTCATGTGTAGCTCCTCTAACCATTTCACCCTAAAGTCACTTCATTCCACTCTAAAGCCACTTGCGACTGAATAGATTATTTTTATTGACTTTTGTAGTATTATAGTGAATATTTGAGACCTAGAAAGTTTTAGATCTCGTCGAGATCTACAACTTTGATTCTAGTTGTTTTTCCATCGGAGATTGTTTCTAAATTTTAGATTTCAAATTGTGAGAACTTTGAATAGAATTTTAGGACCGCAAATGATTTCAAACGAAGAAGACATCCACTACAAAGTTGTATATCTCATCGAGATCCATAAATTTTGGTTTTGGTCATTTCTCCATCCAAGTTTGTTTATACAATTTTAAAATTTTGAATTTCAAAATATGAGAACTTCAAATAGTATTTTGGGACCATAAATGATTTTAAAAGGAAATGTCATGAACTACAAAGTTATAGATTTGATCAAGATCTACATCTTTGCTTCTAGTCATTTTCCATCCAAGCTCATTTGAAACAAAATTTCTCCTTTCACGTTGGTTGCCAATAGTTGAAGCTGGTTGCAACTAGTTGAAGCTGGTTGCAGCTAGTATTGTAATGAATATTTGAGGCCCTAAATGAATTCAAATGAAAAAAAGTTTAACTACAAAATTGCAGATCTCATCAAATTATACAAGTTAGGTTTTGGTTGTTTCTTCATCCAAGTTCATTTGGACAATTCGAAAAAATAAATTTCAAGATATGAGAATTTTAATTAGAGTTTTGGGATCTTAAATGATTTCAAATGAAAACGAGCTCAACTATAAAGTTGTAGATCTCATCAAGATCTATAACTATGATATAAAGTTCATCTTTATCCAAATTGATTTGAAAAATTATTAGTTTTATTGTGCTGCACCATGGTTATAAGTTATCACCGCTGGTTTATAATACAAACCATTGGTGAAAAATCATTTTCACTTATGGTTCATATTACAAACCGGTAGTAAAAATGGAGCAGTTATCACCGTCAATTGATAACACAAACCAGCGGTGATGATGGACTACCACTGCTAATTCATGTTACCAATCGGCGATGATAATCGCTCCATTTTCTTCACTAGTTCGACAACCGGTGGTGAAAAGTATCACCAACGGTTTGAGGTAAACCGGCAGTGAAAATATTATTGGTACAAATGAATTCTGTAGTAGCGTGTCATTTTTTCTTCCGGTGCTAAGAGGTAATTGCAGATAACCTCTACATCCATTTTAATAACAAATAGGTGAGGCTTTTGTTGATTCCAGGAGGCTGTGGTTGGGTCAATGAGCTCGCTCACATGCTGAGGCGTCTTTGACGCATAAATCCTAGTGACATTGTTTATGCTCCTTATAAAGTGTTGTTTATGCTTGCTGGATCATCTTCTCCTCTCAAAAAAAGCATCTGCACAACAGAGGTCACCTCTTCGACGTATAAACCCTAGTGGCACTGTAAAAAGGTGTCAAGCACCCTCATAGTCAGAGCTCTTTATAAAAGGAATTGGGTAGCTAAAGTGCTCATCTCTTAGAGATCCTCTATTACTTGGCCACATTCGATTTCTTCTATTTACTCATCTTATCCTTTTTCCTGCGCTGGCCTCTTTTTTTTTTTTTTTTTTTTTTTTTGAGAAACTCTTCCTGCGCTGGGTGGCCCAAGATGAAAAAAAAATGTATTTAATAATCTTATTCTTCTTCCTGCGCTAGCTCGACAATCTGTTGTGGCCCAAATGAATGGTTTCCTCAACTTTGGGCTCAGCTCGGCTTAAACCTTGTGACACAACTCAGCCCACTGAAGCAGAGTTGGCAAGGCCATGACGCTCATTAACTGGCTAGCTGTTGGGCTGACATTCCTCAGAAAGAGATGTTGGGCTGATGTCCTATCTTTCGGATCTTGGTATGTCGAAGCCTGTATTGCGCCTGCGCGAATAATTTGCCCGACAAGACCATAACAAGCACTCTTTTAAGTACTCCCTCCGTCATAAAAAAATACAATTCTGCACATGTTAGTATATCAACTTTAATTAACTATAAATAAAAAGAATAAATATTTATAATATTAAATAAATATTATTAGATTAATTACAAAATATATTTTTATAATAAATTAATTTAGAGATATAAATATGAATACTATTTTCTAAAAACTTGATTAAACGTGAACCACTTTTTATGGCACACAACTCATACTTGCATTTTTTCTGGGACGGAGGTAGTATGCATGATCAATCCACCTGTATGGCTCTTTTGCAATCGGGATTTCTGAATGATGCCCGGCATTTCATTTCTCAAAGCCCTTAACTGATAGCCCACCCATAAATTAATAGGTCCAAAGTACTTGTGTGGTGAGTTTTACAAATGAATACTAGTGCATCAACCCATGTTTCTACACGAGGTGGAATAGAGGTATAAGTATTAAGAGTTGTTTATAATACCTATAACTAATAAAAATTATTTATCTTTACGCATGTCCTCTCTCATCAGTTTTTTACACAACACGCTTATAAAGATAATCTTTATTCGATTGTGATAAACTTATCAGAACTCTGTATATTTCTCCATCCATGTTCATAGTTTTTTTTGTTGTCTGTATGACAACTCTATATATCTTTAATATGCATTTTGTTGAAGCTTTAACTTAAATTATGGTGGCTCTTGTCACATACCATGTCTCATGACAAATTTTAATCTTATATAGCTATATTATATTAGAAAATTTGCTAACATGAGCTTGCACTTGTCACTTTGCTTCTAGTCCTAGGATCGAAACCAAAATGTGATAGGAGTTGATCATAGAAGTCATTCTCCTTTCCTTTCTAACTATAAAGTGGTTTCGCTTTACTGGTTAGAACACAGGTCCAACAATACTCATGCGGCTGATAAAATCCTGCTCATAAGCCATGTCTATGTACCGAGTACACATGTTGCTTTGGGGAAGTGAACGAAACCGAGCTATTAACAAAACTTAAAACAACATTTTTATCCTCTAGTAAACCTAAAACTCGTGTGCTCATTATGCTTTTTTTTTTCAAAATTCATCTTTGACATTTTAATAATAAAAGTAAGGATTTTAGGTTGCAGATTGAGCTCTTATTAATCTCTTACTAATTACCACCATGGTATGAAGTGTGTTTAAGCCTGCACACCTAAATTTGAGGTCAATTTTCTCCGTTTGTTCGAAAATGTAAGTGGTTTTATTTGGACATCATTTTTATCTAAGTTTAACTGAATTCCCCGATGCAATGAGCAATGACTAAATATAATATCAAGTAATCAAGATATATTTCATGGTGGATTTTAACCGAAACTTAGCCACAATTAAATAAGTTTGGCTTATAACAAGAGTAAAATTAACCTTTTTATATTTTTGGACGGAGAGAGTAGATAACTACTTACTTAAGAAGAGGCTGTAGTTAACCCAAATCAAAGGTGATTAGCACTCTACATACTGAGACCGAACGATCTTTTTTTACCATCTTAACATAATACTAGCAAGTAGCATATACTTTTTGCGTGCGCTACAGTGCTGTTGCTAGTTTTACCGGACGCAGCCAACGAGTGCAACAAGAACTCAAGAAAAGCATGCACGCGCGCCGCAAGAGAACAGATAGTGTCATGCAACGGCCAAAACTCGTCACGGAAAGAGGAAAGAGCGCATCTTAGCTCCATGTGCAACTTGAGCTACTAGCTGTATTCGATTCCCTTCTGGAAAGGAAGAAAGGAAGAAAGATGCAGTAAAATTATTGCTACTGAATCTTGTCTGGTGGATGCACTAGTTAATGATCATCTAATCTAATGGCTAATGCCGAGACTTAGGCCATATTCGGCTTACCCCATATTCGGCTTGTTCGGCTTCTTTTTTCAGCCGGAACAGTGTTTTTCTCTCACAACAATTTAGCCAGTTTCAGTCAAGTTTCAGACCAGCGAAGATTTCCTGCATATTTATATGTATATGTACTCGTGATTCGGTAGTTCTGAATCAGGATTCAGCACAGTCATCGGTGATGGGCGTGTGTCATGTTGTTCACATTTTTTCTCCCTAGATAAGTAGATACTAGTAGAGACAGTATACATGCATTGAAAAGTTGAGAATACCAATACGATTCTTCTTGTTCTTTTAATTAGTTTGTTTATGCTTACCATGCGCAACCAGAGTTGACTTGTGCTGATAACATTGTACTGCTATTATTATTAGTTGGTACATAGTCCTATATGCATGTTACCGCTTAGATAGGCCGCGTTTAGATCAAAAAATTTTGGGTTTCGGCTATTGTAGCACTTTCGTTTGTATTTGACAATTAGTGTCTAATTATGGACTAATTAAGTTTGAAAGTTTTGTCTTGCGATTTCTCACCCAACAGTGCAATTAGTTTTTTTTCGTCTACATTTAGTACTCCATGCATGTGCCGCAAGATTCGATGTGACGGGTACTGCGTAAAAATTTTTGGGAACTAAACATGCCCATACTTGTATTGCAATTTGCAAATGCATGTTCTGATGAGCTAGCCTCAACAACCCGTGCTTAACCATCCAGAAAAATTAATGGAGAAAGAAAAAATATCATATATACTGGTCCGGTGTCAATGATACGCAGTCTGTCCCAAAGCAGACACTACTATGCAAGAGGCAGGACAGGTTCTTCCATCCATCCCCCCATGTGACTCACAGTGAATCAGTGATTGGTATGTATTCGGTAGTTCCATCAATGTATTCTCCCAAGTATTCAGCATGACTGTAACGTTGCTGTTTCATTAATATAAGCTCGTGTTTTTCCTCCAAAAAAAAAAGTGACCTGACTCTCATCACCTCCGATCATCGTCAGTATTGGATTCTCGAAACAAGACCAACCACACCTCCGATCATCTACTAACTACCATCACCAAGTGTAATAATTAAGTTAGTTTTTGGCGTTTTTTTTTGCCGTGATTAAACTAGACAGGTGACAGGATACGACTGCCTGCTGCTGATTGCCGAACCCAACAGTACTTGCATTGATTCCTTGTTTGCTGCTGTGTCGCCTTGCATTGATTCCTTGTTTTGTTTGCAGAAGCAGCAACACGCCCACGAAAGCAATTGCATGTCCTTTCCTGTTTGCAGATATATACACTACGTTTTTTCTGCGGTTGGCGTCGGTGGATGAATCAATTGCATGATGCATGCCGGCGCTTCTTGTTCTCAAAATACTAAATTTTCTTTTTTTTTTTAAAAAAAAGGAACAATAATTCCAGCCTCTACAAACCTACACAGCCAAATACATACACCAAATTTGGGACAATAATTATACTGATCTTCTTTGGCAATTCTTGCACAACACCGTCCTTTTGATTTTGTTTTTCTATGTCTCTTTTTTTTTTTTATAAAAAAAAACTTGCAGAACACGTACAACAGAAGGGGCCCGGCCGGGCCGGCAGGGAAGCTAGCAGAGTCTACATGTACATGTGCAGGAAATTAGGTGCAAGAGAGCTTTCGTACGTGCCTCTCTTGGATCTAAACTACGTACAACACTCGACTAATCATTTCTTGATATTCCGGCTTGTTTGTCTCATAGTCATTATACAGGCTTGTATGCACATTTTTTCGAAATTAAGATTTGTATATGAATGGACACCGTACCTTGTTCGTCACATGGGCAAGCAAGTACTGAGTGTTCTCGGACGCGAATTTAGAATCTAGGTGTAGTTGTAGATTCTGTTTGTGTACGTGCGTATGAGTGTGTGTGGTGTAGTGTTGGTGTGTGTCTGTTTATAAATAGATATTAGATGAGAGGCAAAAAAAAAAAAAAAAAAGTAGTGAGTGCTCTCCCTTAATTAACTTGCTTCCAAGCTTGAGGAATACTAGTAGTACTAGTCTCCAAGCTTAGGAGCAAGGGTCCAAATCATTGCAACACTAATGGAGTGTACGTACTGGCTAGAGTTTTAAATTAAAGGGGTGCTTCTTAATCACATGTGAAAAGGGCAAAGGCCAGGGTTTGGGATGCAAAGCTCAAATTAAAGAGATCAGCGGATGCAGTAGTCTCCCCAGCAGCCGCCTACTACTGTGTAAAGAGGCCTACTTGCTGCTGATGCTCAAGTTAGGCACCGCATGATGCAAAGGAAAAAAAAAAATTAAAGGCAGGTCGTAATAAGGGGGCGTTTGAACGTAGGATTAAAGTTTAAGAGACGTCACATCGGATATTACATGGGGTGTTTGAATACTAATAAAAAAAATAAATTACAGAAGTTCTCAGTAATTCACGAGACGAATTTATTAAGCCTAATTGATTCGTCATTAGCACATGTTTACCGTAGCACAACATTGTCAAATCATGGACTAATTAGGTTTAATAAATTATTCTCATAAATTAGTCTCAATCTGTACATTTAGTTTCGTAAATAGTCTATATTTAATACTCTATGCATGTGTCAAATATTCGATAGGACAGCGACTAAAGTTTAGAAGGTGGAACCAAACACCAACTGAATTGTCATTCCATTGGCTACCCCCATCTTTACTTTGCCCCCACGTGGCAGCGGCGCCATGAACAGCGTGTTTCTGCTTTGCCTAGTCAGTCAAGAGTAGGGTTTTGCTTAGCAACAGAACAAGAACCCTCGATGTACTACTACTCCTATAGAGTTGAAGTTTTAAGATGTTATTGGACAAACCAAATAGACCTATAGAAAAGTTGAGTCTCGGCTGGCAATTTGTTTTGTTAACCAAGGACTGGATTTCAGGTGCACATGGATCGGACATGGGCACGCACAGGCACAGCACATCAGAGGAAGCTAGCGAGACCCCAGAAAACTGATGGATTGGACGGGAGCGGGAGCAGGAGCAGGATGGTGCCCACGGCCACGGCTACGCGATCGAGTCGAGCCCATCATCAGTGTCAGTGACCACATTTCACCAGTAGTATTTGGTTGGACGATTTAAAATTTAGCCCCACACCACGCCACAACAACACAACAGAAGGTGCTACTACGAGTGTAGGTGTACGTACATTGCATATACTGTAGTACGTCGTACAACTGCCGGTAACAGTGACAGGAGCAGTACAAGGTAGCTCAGCCTCAAATCCACTCATCCCTGCTGCTGCTCTTGATCGAGCTCGGTGGCGTGGTGTCGTTGAGATCCAGCCGAGCAGCTCATCGTCAGGGAGGCAGGGAACAGCATTTTAGCATCCAAAAAGCCAGCCATCCAAAAGCAAAGCAACGCAGCACGACGGAGCTATACGCTTCACTCGTCACTCCACTCGCATCGCCTCATCCATCCATCGTCTTCCTCCTCACGCAGTCACGCTTTCACCCAGGTCCGTCTTCGCGAACACGACTCCCCGTCCACCTTTCTCCTCTCTCCCTGTCGTCTTCGTCCGTCCGGATTCCGGACGCCTCGCTGGAGGGACGTGCGAGTTGGTGGTGGCTACGAGGACACGACACGAGGAGGAAGAGGGAGGGGGGAAGGGTCGAGCCGAGCCCCATGCCTCGTCAGCAACAGTGGCTGCCGGCTCATGTTACAGTCCCATCGCGTCGTGCACCGCTGGATCGTAAACGATCCTAAATTTTCAACTCTCACCAAATCAATCGACAGTAATAATTTAAGATCATATGCGATCGTTTTAACCTAAGCCCAACAGGATCAACATGCCGCTGCTCGGCTGCACTCTCCATTATTGCCTCTCCTCCACCATCTCCTTACTAATCCTAATCGCTCGTCTCGTCTCGTCACCGCTGCTTTGCTCTTGTGTTCGCATTGCCTTGACCCGCCTCTCCTGCCGCAGTGCTGCTCCTTCCTCCCCCCTCCGGAACTCTCCGGCCTGCTCCATTTAATTACTGATTGATATCCTCCCCCCATTCGCTTTCTTCCATTCTTCCATCCCATCCGTACCAGCCCAGCCGCCGGTGCTCAGGGGTTCCATGCCCAGCGCCGCGTGATCTGATCCGCGGCGGCGCGCCCATTGCCTCCCTCCGCGAATGGCTCCTCCAGCCGGGGCGGGGACGGAGGGGAGGCCGGCGCGGCGGCGCGGCGCGGGAACCGGCACGGGCACCAGCCCCGGACGCAACAAGGTGTGGGTCGAGCCGCCGGGCAAGAGCCACCACCAGACCCCGGCGCGGTCTTCGCCCCCGGCCCCATCCCCGGCGGCGGCGGCGGCGGCCAAGAGGGTGGCCGTGGTGTACTACCTCTGCCGCAACCGCCACCTGGAGCACCCGCACTTCATCGAGGTGCCGCTCGCCGCCCCGGAGGAAGGTCTCTACCTGCGAGGTCAGTCACTCACTCATCCCTCCCTCAATAAAGGCGCCGCCTTCCGGTTCCGGTTCGGTCCAAATTCGCCATAAACTCGCTTGGAGATGTGTACCAACAACTAGATAGCTGACGATGCGATTCGCGTTAATGGCGTTGCCGCTGCAGATGTGATTAACCGCCTCAACGTGCTGCGGGGGAAGGGCATGGCCTCCATGTATTCCTGGTCCTGCAAGAGGTACTCCTGCCGCACTTCACAATCCAATTCCAACCTTTATTTTTGTTTTTGTCTGCTGATCCCTCCTGTTGTAATTTGCATCGCATCGTCGCCAGGAGCTACAAGAACGGCTTCGTGTGGCACGACCTGTCCGACGACGATCTGGTGCTCCCCGCGCAGGGCAACGAGTACATCCTCAAGGGCTCCGAGCTCCTTGACCGCTCGCCGCCGCCAGGTATCTCCACAACTGATTCATTGATTGATTCTGCGTGTGTGGCCTGTGAATGTATTGTTTTCATCAGATCTTGGTCCAATTCGTGCTTGTGCTTTTCTTGTTTCAGGTCGGCAGCAGAATGGCGTCAGCAACCCAAAGGTGGAAGGCCTGAAGCACTGCAAGGAAGAGTCCCCTCAGTCGCGGGGCTCGCAGGAGGGATGCTCGTCGTCGTCGTCGCCGTCCGCCGCTGGCAAGGAGATCTCACCTCCGCCTGCCACTCCGCGGCCACAGCAGCAGGTGCAATCAGCAGCACTGCCGTCGTCGTCGGCTTCCACCAACCACGAGGATGAACTGTGCCGGACCGCGCAATCAGGCTCGTCCGGCAACCAGTCCCCTGAGCCTGCTGGGAGAAACGCTCCACTGTCAGAGGCAAGCTCCCCAGGACCTTCGGAGTACAGAGTCTGCAGACCCATCGGGGCTCAGGATGCGGCCACACAAACAGATGATAGCGAGAGGGATGTTGCTGAACACCATACTCGTGTGGTGGGGGTGTCCATGGATACAACGTCGGATGCTGAGATTCAGGAATGTCATCAGAGGAGCTCGATGCTGTCACCGAAGGTACCTGAGATCGTTCAGGAGTCACCGGCCGTGTGTTCCTCTGATGCTTCGCCTGGTGGCAGAGTTGAGACCTTGGAGTCCCTGATAAGAGCAGAAGCCAGCAGGAGAAGTAGCTTTAGGACGCTAGAGGAGGAACACATGCTTTGCCCGATGGGTGTGAAACTGAAGCCAGCCAATTTGCTAATGCAGATTATCACTTGTGGGTCTATATCTGTGAAAGAACACCGAGGCTTTGGGTTCATCCCATCGTACAGGCCTCGGTTTACACAGGTTGAGTTCCCTTCTCCAGTGTTCTCCACTCCTGTGGCATTGCGACACCTTGACCAAATCCCTTGTAATACAAGAACAGTTGGGTTGAGAGCTCCAGAGTCTGAATGTTTCAGTGGGAGCTTGGTTGAGACCAAGAAGCAGGACGAGTCTGGGAGAGGAATCAGCTCACTCAAACGCTCATCATCTTATGATGAGGATAGGTACAGTATACAATACTACCACAGATTATTTTGAGCTTCTAATCTTGGACTATGGTGCCAGTAAGAATGATGCGTGATTTTATCATGATAGTGTAGCGGCTCCTAGGGGTGTTCCCACACTGTTAATTTGCTTAATCCCTGGTGAGGAGGGTGGCTAGATTGCTTAGCATGTTTGCTTGGATGGTTTCAACTGGTTTGGGGAAAACAAGCTTGTTCACACCTAGTGTAGCCTATGACGCCTCATTATCTTCTGATCAGTAGTTACTGTATTTTTTGTCATTCCATATCTGAAGTCATATTCGTTAGTCACACTTAATGTTGGGTGCTAACTAGTTGCATACTTGCATTAATATTGGGTGCTAAAAGCTCAAGTCAATTTCTTATGTCTTCATTCTATGTTATGATATATCTTAGACTAGAGATATAGAAGATAAGAGACTCCAACAATAAGATGCTTGAAGAAAATTGGTTTAATTATTTTGCGCTGTTACTTTACGCGTCAAACTGAACATGGTATGTGCAATGTGTCACTAAATTCTGTCCAATCTAGAAGTTTGCAGACTATCACTTTATTCTTCAGTATTTTTTTTATGTTGCTCAAGCAATTCGATGTTTAAATATGGCTAGGACTTTGTTGGTAACACTGGGTGTACTGACTTTTGACCCAGTGCTTCCTTTGAACATTTTTCAGAGTTTATAGAGCAGCACATTCCAAAAGTGATACAGAAAGCTCTTGCGAGTCAGGTAGTTTCAGGTGTCTTCCCCAGACTATCAGAATCATATCATGTAAGCAATCGAGATCTGGAACAATACACTCCCCTGCCTCTGATGTGAGAAACAGCTCTAGTCAACAAGAATATAGCACTAGATCCTCGCCACTGGGTTCATCAAAGAGTGCAAGCAATAGGATGACTGATCCATCACTGGGTAAACTATCTTCTGCGAGAGTAGAGTCATTCCACGAGGACAAGGACAAGGACGTGATCAAGATCGAAGAAAGTTGAGTTGCCTCTCACTGTTCTCATATGTCCATCTACTGGTTTTGTTTCTGGATACTGACAAAATAGACTGTTTCTAAACTGCAGGCTTCCTTCTGGAGCTCGGGTTATAATCCAATCTGCGCCTTTGTGTGAAGAGAGTGATGACAGCAATGAATCACTGTAAGGGGCTGTGTTACATAAGTTTTTTTTTTATTTCATTTTGCTGAGAGCGACATTTGTTGGAATTTGGTGCGTGTGTGGCATAGCTTTTGGAGTAGGTTCAAAGGTATTGATTTTGTAAACTGTGTGAATGTGATAGTCAACATTTTCTTACACCTTGAAGAAGAGAATAGTTCATCTTGCTTAAAAAGGCCTGCTATTAAGCATGGGTTGTTTACCAACCTGATATATTATTTGCTGTTTTTCAAATATCAAGCAAACAGAAAACAAGTTATCCTTTTCAGAATGCAACCCAACCATAAAGCAAACTGAAAATGTTGCTATGCTAGGCAGTGCCGGACCATGCCACAATTAAATACATCACTGAATATCTGGATCGATTCTTCTTGTAAGGTTGTAACATGGCCAAATATCTATCCTTTCACGAGAGCTTGGTGAAACCTTGATAGTACTGCATACAGTATCACATTATTCCTGGGCCACTTGAAAGGACCTTTGATTGGGCAGTACATACAGATGCGGATCTGAGTGAAAAGTGGGAAATGTCTTTGCTTTTGTTCTTATGTGGGACACTTGGCCTGCTGTCGTTATTGACCTTGCTGCATTGAGCTGGAGTGAATCCCTAAAGGCAAATCATAATGCTGCTATTTGTTCTTATGTGGAGTCATTTTACTTGTAGTAATGCTGGATGGTGGCATGGTGGGTACTTGTCCTTTTCATTCACGGATAGGTGGTTGTTACTGACTGTCCTCTTTGTGGGGTTCTGGAGGGACTCTTATATAGACCGGATGGTAGCATGGTTACTTGTACCCCCCTTTGAACTGATTGGGCTATATCTCAGTGGATTTTTCCTTCTTTGAGAGGGATCGAATGGGAATGGCCCAGGTTCTGTTTGGGTGTAATGTATGCATGATGCATCTGTGGGCAATGGATCTGATCTGATAATGCTGCTATGCCATGGAGAGCCACGTGCCCTCCGGCAACGCCAGATGTACATGTACTTGTGGAACCGTGAAGGAGTAACACAAGCTGTGTTTGGCTCTGAATTATTTCATCCTCAGTGGCATGTTTCTGAACGTGAAATGATAGCTTGTGGCGCCACATGAGGCGACCTTGTGCTTGTTTAATTTCCGTCTTCTGATTCAGAGTATGTATGTACTCCTATGTATGTTGTGTGTTGCCGTCTGAAGCATAAGCACCAAGCGAGGGAAGAAACAGGCGGTGAGTATTCTTATGCCTGTGGTAGAGCGTGGTATCCTTTGTCTGCGTTCAGCTGTATATGCTTGCTTCCAGTTGTACATGGCAAAGAGTTGCACAACTGACACACAGAGGTCTTGAGTGAGAACTGAAAACTGAACTGAACTGAACTGCACTGAAGAATCAGTTGAGCATTCTTGGTCTTCGATTTGGTTCTGCTGATGCATGTTGTGATATGGCAGCAATGCAATGCTAGAGATATTTTCAATGTTGCAGGAGTAAGAGGCCACAGAGGCACAGACAGACAAACGAAGAGGATGAGGACGAGGTTGGAGCATGCAGTACATACAAGGATTTAAAAGAACTCAGTAGGACAGGGAGTGAGGCTGCTGTGCTGTGGTTCTGGATCCTGCGGTCCTGCCACTGGCGTGGGCCGGTGGTGGTGTGGTGCGTTGGCTGGGTCGCCCGCCTCAAGTCGAGACGGGAGGGAGGCCTTTCGTTTCACCGAAAGTTAGTGGGTATGGGCTGTTTTTCAGTTTCGCCGGCGGATCACTATTGGCCCCCGAAATAATTCAGCCCACTATTAGCCCATTAACAATAAGCCTGAAATCCTCAATCCCTCTCCCTCCCTCAGGACCCTTACGGGGTCACCCCATACCCGACGGCCGCCGGCTCGCTCGGGCAGTCCACAGTTGGGCGCACGGCGTGGGGACGCCTCGAGCGGTCAGAGCCCTTGACCTCTTCGTCTCGGTGTGGATCCGTGCTCACCTCAGGGTGCTCTGTGCTCGAGGCTCGATCCCACCTAGGCACCCACCGACGGCCGCCTCGGCGCCTTGCCGCCTTGGCCGCTGCCCGCCGACCATAAGGCAGCACCGCAGAGGCTGCCGGCAGCCAGCGCCGCCCACCCAGCGCGCGCGTGCGGCGGCGTGCTCAGCAGGGTCCACGGGCCGCTCGTCGGCGCACCCAGCCGGGGGCGGAGCCGCGAAGGCGAGCAGGTACGGTGGCCAGCAGGCACGACGGCGCACGGTGGCCAGCAGGTATGGTGCTACGGACCTACGGTGGCGCACCACTTCCCTGGATCTCGAATTTCATGCGTCATCTAAGTGTCAGACAGTACATAGACTTATCCTATGTATGTGTTTGTCTTTGTCTTTTTTTTTGTTGCATTTGTCAGGATTCCTGTCTCAGGAAGTGAGCAATGTCTACTCCGGGTGGTTCTAGTGGATCTCAAGCTGCTGCTGCTGCTGCATCATCTCAATCTGTGTGTTCTCGTCCTCAAACTTGTGCACGTGTTGCTGCCAATTCAGTGACACCGCCGTCCGATTCGGCAGCACCGTCATCCGATTCTGGAACTGTAGGTAATACTGATGTGTTAGAGGTAGAAGATGATATTCCTATTGGTAGTAAGAGGAAGCTAAGATATGAAGTTTGGGAAGAGTTTGATTTGATTAATGTAGATGGGATTTGGAAAGCAAAATGCCATTGGTGTAAAGAACATTTAGGTGGGGAAACAAGAAATGGTACAACTCACTTGAAGAATCACCTTGCAGTATGTCAGGATAGGGCTACTAGAAAAGGTTTAGAACAGTCCACTCTTAAATTGTCTGCAAACCCACAAGATGGCACAATCACATTAGAGAATTGCGTATTTGATGAAGATGTCGCTAGGAAAGAACTTGCCCTAACGATTATTGTCCATGAGTATCCTCTTTCCATGGTGGACCATGTTGGATTTCGCAAGTTTTGTGCTGCATTGCAGCCAGCATTCAAGGTAGTGTCTAGAAGAACAATTAGGAAGATTATCTTGGATATGTATCAAGTGCAGAAGCAATCTATGGTGAATTATATCAAGAAATTGAGTTCTCGTGTTGCTGTTACTACAAACTTATGGACAACAGACCACCAGAGGAAAGGTTATATGGCAGTTACAGCTCATTTTCTAGATGATGATTGGAAGCTAAAAAGTTTTCTTATTAGGTAACAATAAATCGCAGCATGTCTATTAGTTTATTTTGTGTTATTTTATTATGCATTCTGTATTACTTATGATATTTTATTGTTGTAGGTTTATTTATGTTCCAGTACCACATACAACAGAGGTTATAACTGATGTTCTTCATGATGTTATCCTAGATTGGCATATTGAGAGGAATCTGTCCACTATAACTCTTGGCAACTGTAGTGTCAATGACAACCTCATGAAGAATATGATTGGCACCGATGGTGATGACCTTGCAAAGAACATGGCTGCTATGGAAGGCATGTTTGCTAGAGAAGGAATTGTTGTGCTGCACATATGCATTGTGCTGCACATATTTTAAATCTGATTGCGAACGATGGAATGAGTGTCATGGAGAAGGGAATTGAGAGTGTGCATGATAGTGTCGCATACTAGTCGGCCACTCCTAAGAGACATGAGGAATTTGAGAAAATGGTAGCACAAATGAAAGGAAAATATGAAAAAAGAACTGCTCTTGATTGTAAAAATTGATGGAACTCTACTTATATTATGCTTAGCACTGCACTAATGTACCAAGATGTTTTTGAGCACCTTGCTTCTCGTGCTCCATCTGTTCCAACTGAAGATGATTGGAAGTGTGCTAGAGAGCTTTGTGATAGGTTAAAGGTGTTCTATGATGTAACTAAACTACTGTCAGGCACTAAATATGTCACAACCAACCTTTTCTTTCCCAAAATATGCAACATTTTTTTGGCTATTAGGAAGTGGCAAAGCAGTGATATTCCTAAGGTAGAAGAAATATCTATTAAAATAAAAGAAATTCAACAAGTATTGGTCAGATGTGCATGGTTTGATGGCTGTTGCTGCTGTCCTAGATCCTAGGTATAAATTACAACTGTTGAATGCTCTTTTCCTCAAAATTCATGGGTTGGAAAGTGTAGCTATGGAAGCTATCAAAAAAGTAAAAGACTTGTTATACAATCTGGTTTTGGAATACCAAGATTCTATGGAGGATGTTGCCACAACAGATGGTGCTCAAACTAGACCAAGTTCTCCTGCTATGGATGATGAAGATTGGGTTGACACTTTTGATGATTACATGTCCAAACAGCCAGCCATGACCTCCACTTATGTGTGAAGAGAGTTAGATTTGTACTTGGAAGAGCCACTGCTGCCTAGGACACAAGAGTTGGATATCATTCAGTGGTGGCAACATGCAGGCCTCAAATACCCAACGTTACGAAAAATTGCACGTGATGTCCTTGCTATTCCTATGACAACGGTGACATCCAAGTCGGTCTTTAGTACCAATGGGAGAATAATTAGTCCACAGCATAGTAGGCTTGCACCATCAATGATAGAAGCACTTATGTGTATGCAAGCATGGTCTCATGCCAACATGTTAGGTAAGTGTAATTTCTATAAGTATGTGTTCTTCATTTCGTATGAGTTATAATACTAATTTGTGAATACTATATCAATGCAGGGTCTCAGTCCACTTTTGTTGGTGCTTTGATGACTTGTGTTGATGAAAAAGATGAAGAAATGGTATTGCTGTTCTTTGCTTTTGTATTCAACTTGCGAATTTACAATGCGTTCAACATTCAAGTAATAGGCTATTCTCTCCTTTATTATTTCACAAGATGAAGATGATTCCAGCATAATTGATGAATGATGAACTAATCAAGCGAAGATGAATGCCTCATGCCTGTAAAGAAAATGGACTCTAGGTCCATTTACTTTGGATTTTGGTGTTTAATGACCAACATAACTAAATTAAACTAATGAATTTGCAAGTAATTGTTTTATAATTCAATAAGGTGCAAGACGTGACTTGGACGAAGACAACATAATGATCCCACGATCAACACCATAAGCAAGACCCTAGAAGCACAAGAGAATACCCAAGATATCAACCATAGTCCAAGCACGAAGATGGGAACCAAGCTGAACGTAAGATCGCGAAGAAACGAGCTCGGCAGAGGTGACCGGATGTGGCCCTAGGAGGACCGAATGTGTCCGATCAGCTGCTCGGCAACAACAGGCATCAGTAGCTGTGACTGGATGCTGAGCGAAGCAGTGACCGGACGCATAGATGACACTGTTCTTCGTCACGTCAATGTTTTCTGCGTGACCGGACGCGATGGCAGGATGACTGGACACACCAAGAAGTAGCGTCCGATCATGTCCAGAAAGGTTCTAGAGCGGCGCCAGTGCGACCGGACGCGGCCGATCGAGTGAGACCGGACTCAGCCCAGAGTCTGATCAACACGCGCGCTCCAACGATCGACAAGACTAGATGCGTCCGGTTAGGACGACATCAGCGTCCGATCACTAGCAAAATCGTTGGTTTTGATTCCAACGACTAGTTCTCTTATTTGGGGCTATAAATATGCCTCCAACCGGCCATTTGAGAGCAGAAGTGAAAGGACCTAGGATGCCGCCTAGGGGGGTGAATAGGCGTTTCTGAAAATTAACACCTTTAAATGCGGAAGCAATTAGTAAAGGGAGTTTCCAAAATAAAAACTCCAAATAAGAGTAATACCACCCCTCACAAGTTAGCCACAGAGTATGTAAAAGATACTAAATAAATCTAGGAGCCACAATCCTGCAACACAACGATTAGCGCAAGGATCAAATAAATTCAGCACTGAGCTCTAATACCGGACGTGTCCGGTATGCACGTGTTCTGTAGAAAAGCCGAGCACAGTGATCAATGCCGGACGTGTCCGGTATATACGATTTCAGTAGAACAGCCCCAAACTTGCTCTCTTCGATTTCTATCTTCAAACCAAACAGCAGGTATCTACTGGAGATGACAGTAAACACAGAGAACCTGCACAAGAGCTAGAGCAACACAAATATCGAATGAAAAGCAAATTGAGACACAATATTTGTTTTACTGAAGTTCGGACTTGTTTGAGTCCTACTCTCCGTTGAGGGGGCTACGGGCGACCCAACGAAGGTCAGCCCTAAAGGGTACCATGAAGGTCACTCTAGCCGGAGTCTTTTCCAACTCCTTTTCCTCCTTCCACTAGATGATTCCGAAGCGGCGGAATCGACCGTTACAAACTTTCCGAGGCACACCACAAGCTCTCGGGTGCTCTCCGACGACGCCTAAACATCTAGGATTGAAGAGTCCAAGAGTAACAAATGCGAATCACAAGATTGACAATATGCACAAGTGCTCAAGTGGTTGGATTGCTCTCTTTTTGAATTTCACTCAACCCACAATTTGATTTGGCAAATTTGATCAAACACTCACTAAGAGAGGGTTGGGAGAGTTGGCAAGGCTCAAAAACATGTGTGTGTATCAGCAGAATTAGTAGCCTCCAAAGGTGGAGGCTTGGGGGTATTTATAGCCCCCTTGGAAAAACTATCCGTTTTATAGCCGTTGCAATACCGGACACGTGCGGTATGCATACCGGACACGTCCGGTATGACTTACACTGCGCCAACGGTAACTAAGCTACAGTGAAGTTGTCAGGCGTCGGAACTCCCGATGAATGCCGGAACTCCCGACTGTCGAAACTCTCGACTCACATCGAAACTCCCAACCCTCAGTTAATTTGAAAAACATGTAACTCAGTTCAAGTATGTGAGGTGTCGGAACTCCCGACACATGTCAGAACTCCTGACTCACGTCGAAACTCCCAACCCTCAAGGCTTTTGAAAACTAGCCGTTGACCTCTAGTCATGCATACCGGAGAATACCGGACACGTTCGGTATGGCCAGGACAATTAACCCTCCAAGGCATTTAAAGTGCGAGACGTCGAAACTCCCGACCCTTGCCGGGACTCCCGACTGTCGGAACTCCTGACTTACGTCGGAACTCTCGATGAACCAACCCGAGAACAACAGTTTTAGCACTACTGGGTAAATACCGGACATGTCCGGTATCAATTCCGAACACGTCCGATATTACCAGACTAGCAAAAATAAAGTTAGCTCTTTTGTCGCTCAAATACTCAAAACTCACATGGGTTGGCTTGAGCACATATGAAACATTATCTATCAACATGATGCATCCCTCTTAATAGTACGGCATACCTATTAAACTCAAGATCAAAGGAAAAATGAATTTATACAACTTGAGTTGATCTCTTTTGAATTGATGCCGTCCCTTCCAATCTTCATCAAGTAAGGGTGCTAACATGTTGATGTTGATCTTTTTACTTGAGCATAGCCATCTTGAGCATGTGACTTGATTCCATTCATCAAATTTGAATAATCCTAAATGTATCAAGTCACTTTCATCAAACACTCCAATAGTGATTTGATCCTCCACATAAACATGAACATCATAGCTTGATTAGTACCTCAACTAAATGTAAGTACTTCCTTCTTCACCCTAGCTAGGTTCTTCGGCCGCCAAGCCGTCGCTTGCCCTTCACCCTTGCTTAGTACCTCAAAGCCTTTCCTTGCTATCTTCACCATCTCAAGCCATCAATTCACATCTTGTGTTGAATCATCCATTCATGTATTGTTATCCTTTTTTTATTTCAATTTACCAAGCTTCAAATATGAGACCAATCTATATGCAATCCCTTATGTCTCACTAATTAATTCTTACAAGCTTGCTTTCAAACTAGTACATAGAAACCCCACAATAATTAAGCCTTTGCATGAATTCCATTTGCATTGTTGTCTTGTGCTTGAACTAGATTGTTTATACAACAACACATCATTTTGGCTTTTATTAAGTACCTATGAGATAACCTATTACCTGTCCACACTTAGCAAACGGGTTAGTCCTTTAATCACGTTGTCATTCAATCATCCAAAACCCACTAAAGGGCTAGATGCACTTTCAATCTCTCCCTTTTTGGTGATTGATGACAACTTGATTAAAGCTTACAAAATGATATAAATATTTAAACTTTTGGGTTCAATGATTTATGAGAGGCTCCCCCTTAATATGTGCTTATGATTAGAATTCACAAAATGACTTCAAATGTTAATTGCACATACTAAAACATATAGGAGACTCCCCCTAAATCATTGCATCCATGGGGTGCATGTATGTGTGACAAAGTAAAACCATAATGCATATTACAGGATATATCACACAAGAATAAATATAAAGACATCACATCAAATATTTTCATTCTAGCATGAATGGTCCTTATAAAAATAAATATAACACATGTAATTCACACATAGCACTCATTACATATTTTCTCAAGTCCAGAAACCACTGATATATAAATAAAGATCATGTCTCACGAGATACATAGATAAAGCATAAATAAAGATCATGTCTCTCAAATCCAAGATACATCAATGAAGCTCAAAAACAAGAAACTAAAGCCTACATTACATATCTTCAGGTACAAAGATAAGCAAATGAAACTATCCTGAAGCTTTAATCAGTCTCTCTCCCCCTTTGTCATCTATCACCACAAAGGTCCAACACTGACATACTAAGGACAAAGGGGCTACAAGCTATCACTGAAAGCTGAGATCACTCATCATCATCATCATCTCTACCAGCCTCCTCGTCATCTGAGCGTGCAACACCGGCTGGACGAGAACCACCCGCACCAGATGGGTCATAGCCACCAGACCCGTAGTAGCCGCCACCACCTGTCAGGTCACTCCACCAATCTGAAGCAAGGTCATCTGTAGTGCTAGGACATGGCTGAGAGTGAGTAGGCATACGAGCTTGAAGTGGTAGAGTGTCAGGGTGCTCAGGTGCCTGCTGCTACTGTCGCTGAATGAACTCAACATACTCTCTATCATATCTGGCCTACTGCTGCTCCTCTATCTCAGGCTCACTAGCTGCCTCATCTGATAGTGGAGACCCAGGAGGATCAAGCTCAAGCCTAGAAGCAATTTGCTTCAAGGTTTGAGTATCCTTCCTCCTAGCCTCCATCTCCTTCTACTGCCTGGTCTGGATGTCCCGGCACATCCCAAATATGGAGCTGAAAAGCCTACGGATAGGCGAGGGAGGACTGCCATGATGTGAAGAAGAACATGAAGGAGCACATGGTGGAGGTGAAGCTCCTGCTGGTGCACCACTCCTAGGTGCATCTGCCTCTGGTGGTGCTGCTGCTCCTCCTCCTAGTCCTACTAGAGGTAACCCTATTTCAGGCAGATCTGCAACAATCTTCAGGGCCTTGTGAATCTTGTCATACTCGAATGTGTGCCCTGTCACCTGCTCAATCATATACATGATATAAGGAGTAAAACCACAGCCCTTGAGGGGCCTCTCTCCCACACTCCTGATCTCGGACCAAAGAAAGTCAAACATGCTGAAAGGCTAAGCATCAGGTGCCATCCCATGGAGTAGGTTCCTAGAATAATCTGCGATGTTGTCCTTGTCTCTACCCTTGCAGTCAATAGTCTTCCTGAACATCCTGTCCAGGTATATGTAAGTGGGGTGAAGACCTAGAACCTTGCCCACTGCTCCTCTATCACCACCTAGAGGATACATGTAGGTGAGCTGCTCAGGAGGTAACACCTGCTCGGTGTGGATCCTGTCTCTCTAGAGATCATCCTCTAAGAAGCCAAGCTGGGCGGCAAATACATCATAGTCAACACTGTACCACTGGCCCTCAAGCATCCAGTGCATCCACCTCTCATCCTCCTCAATGAATAGAGTAGCATAGAACTGAGCTACCACCTCTGTGTTCCAGTCATGATGGAACTCCATGATCTCATAAACCCTAGTGCGCTGGCAAATAGCAATGGCATGATCAACTGAGGCCTTCTGCAACTCTCTAATGTACTGCTAGTCAATCCACTGAGACCTAGCAATAACTGGGTTCCTAGTGAGAATCACACTAGAGTAGAAGTCTAGGTGAAAAGCTATCTAGAAGCGGTGATCATACTGAACCTTAGGTAAGCCTCTCGGATCAACCCTTCGCTCATCTCTAGCTTTCCTGGTCATACCCTTTCCCCTGTAGTCAACTCTAGGAACATAAGAGGGCACATTGGGCAAACGTGTCTCAAGGAGACCATAATGCATACCCTGACCAGGCTGGTGCTGAATAGGAGGAACTGACTCCTCCTCCTCAATCTCCTGCTCCTCATCTGAGCTATCACCATCTGATCCTCTATCAGTGCTCTTCCTCTTTCTTTCTTCTCTAGACTCCACTCTAAACTCATCAGTGTCAGTGTTAGAAGAAGAGCTCCCTAACCCCTCTGCATACTGAGCTGTTGCACTAGAGGCAGCCCTGGTAGACCTCCTGCTGGTCGGCTTGAATCCAGGATGCATTTCCTGTCTCGCCTTCTTGTACTTTTCAAGTGCTGGATCATGCCTGTGCTTGGACCTCAGCTCCTGTCGTCCACTCATAGCTGTTGTCCTGTATCCAAAGATTTGCAAGAAATTTTAGATACATGCCCAAAATTTAATCTCGAATTGCAATTTAGACGTAGAATCTTTGATTCATGGTTTTACATCCATCTTTGACACACAACTATCAATTGGTTTGCAAAACAAAGATACAAAAGAAGCTAAGCCTAACAAACAATTCTAGGATAGGATTGAATCAAAGGAGAGCAGAGAGCCTGTTCTGCTGGGCCATACTGGACACATCTGGTAGCATACTAGACACGTCCGATATGGGCGACCAGCAATCCTAATTAGGGTTCCTCGATTCAAACCATCACGGATCAATTCCAAACTTTGGACATTGCTTCTATATCACCAATGCAGCATATTGACCGAAGGAATTTCAAAATCATGCATTGACCATGTAGATCGGACGAGGTCTGTGATTAGGGTACCTTGAGAGGAGAGATGAGAAGGCGATGAGAAATCCAAGTCCCCAGGCCTTCAATCTTGATACAAGCCTTCTCCAATGCAATCTCCTTCTCTCCTTTTTCTTGGTGAAGTCCTCGGTCGCCCTAGGTGAGGAAGAAGTCGGCGGCTGGGTTGGTTGGAAGGAGACAATCCTATCTAGGCCAAAGGGGTATGTTCGGTTTTATAGCCCTGCTCATACCGGACATGTCCGATAGCATCCGGTATGCGCGGACTGGCCCAAATTATTCCAAAATGTGTTTTCTCTCTTCTAATCCCGTTTTCTGTTATTTCTCAGTCAAAAAGGTATTAGATCTTGATCCAAACTGAGTATCATCACTTTTCTTATCCAATATCATAAAATGATTTTCTCTTATCCAAATATTTGGCATAAATAAGATTTTGCTTACTTGAGAGAGATAGAGAGAGACATAGCAGATTGTGGACTTAAGAAAGCCATGTCATGTGTGATTAGCCAATCAAACAATCAAGGAGAGCTATAATCATCACATGACAAGGCTAGGTCACAAAGACCAAGATTCAAATAGTTTTTCAAATTCACACCACCTACACATGCTAGTTATGGGTTTTGAAAAATATCTCTCCTATGTCACACAAATACACATTCTAACATATACAGGGCCTTAGATGCACTTACAATGTATGTATGTAAACACATACCTTTGCCTTGAGCCCACAAGAATACCACTAAGAGAATAAATAGCATGATGATCTTTATGTTGACCTCAATTGCCAAATAATCATGCTAGATACATTTTTATCCAAAGAACTATAAAGAATGCTAGATAAATTTGTTAGTCCATAATGGCGCAAAATAGAAATTTAGCTCCCCCTAAATAAGTGCTTCAAGTAATTTGAATGACTTTCAACAAGCACATTATTCTATTAAGAATTTGGGAGACAATTTTCTATTTTGAACCACAACCAAATAATTTGCCATATTTAAATTTGAGTTGAAGAGATGCTCACAATCCACTTAGATTTGGTAAACCACAAACTTCTGAGTAAATTGAGGATATATGTAAATATATGGATCCAAAAACTCAGTTGCTTATTCATTTAGTGTTCTGGTTCCTACAATACCAGACACGTCCGGAATACTCATAACAGAAACAATTACTTTCTGTCCCTGACCATACCGGACACGTCTGATAGTAATACCGGACACGCCCGATAGGTGCAGGACAGAACCAATTAATTCGCTGCTTGTGATTCTTCGTTTAGCTCTAGTATTTATTGTAAACTTGCACATCAACAAATGAATTGGTTTACTAGAGAGCCGTTAAAAGCATCATATGGCAAAGTAAAATTCTTTTTAATTGAATCTAATTAGCCACTTTCATTATTTCACAAATGTACCTATTTGTGAGCTATAGAATACGAAACAAACAAAGTGGCTATCCTAAAAGGTTTAGGTACTTGTTACCAATGGTGAGGATGAAATATATGATATGTTCATTGAATTATCTTTGGGTCAACCATATAAGGGATTATGATAAGAATTGGTTGATAGATTGAGTGAATATTGTCAAATTGCTTGCTCAACCACCCTGAAGACTTCATATCATCACCAAGTACCTACATCATTAACCTAAGCACACTTTGGTACCCAACTCTTGTTGGGTCCTTTTGAGTTAGTCAACAAGTGCTTAGGCACCCAAATGGCTCTAGCACTAGTTTGTGGTGAACACATCACCTTGCTAGTGCTAACTCCATTTGTGGTCTTCCTAAGCTTATCATTATAAACATATGTGTTTGGCTTAGAAGCTTTACCATTCGGGCATTCATAGGTTAGGTGCCCCTTTCTTCTACAAGCATAGCATATGCGGCCTTTGTTTGCTCTATGCTTGCTTTGCTTGTATGGACATTTATCAACCTTATGGCCCATCTCATTGCATCCATAGCATCTTCTTGTTGCAACTTGGGCTTCCTTTCTTGCCTCTTTGTACATTGGGCATTTCTTGGTAGGATGCCTCAATTTCTTGCTCATGAGACAAGCACTTTGTCCATCACTCTTCATTTGCTTGGCCTCCTTGGTAGAAGTCTTTTGATTGGCGGCTTCAACCTTGTTGGCCCAACTCTTGTGTGGACACATAGCCCACTCATGTCCATACAATCCACAACCATAGCACATCCTTTTTCCATGTTTCTTGCTCTTGGTTGTGTTGGCCTTGCTTGAGATGTGATTCTTTTGTTGGGCTTTGGAGGAAGCTAGGTCTGAACCCTTCTCAAGCTTCTTCACCATGTAATCACGGTTATCTTGAGAAGGTTGTGCTTTCTCCTTACCCTTCAACCAAATCACATCTTTCTTTAATATTTGCACTTCTTCTTTGAGCGCTATGTTTTCTATAAGATTTAGGACAATCGAAGATTGGCTTGCTTGAGGAGCACACTCATTAGTACAAGAAATATTTAATTGAGATGGTGGACTAGTGAGTGAATGTGTAAGAGGTTGAGAAAGTTTTCCCGAGGTGATCATAACCTCATGAGCTACCTCAAGCATGAAGCTTGATTCTACTACTTCCTCATGAGAGCACTTTAGATGCACATAATTTGCTTGTAGCACATTGTATTTACTTGATAGTTCATCTAACCTTGCCTTGAGCTCAAAGTTTTCCTTCTCTAGTTGTGAAACACTAGAAGAGGAGTTAGTAACTAAAGCATGCTCAATTGACAATTTTTCATACCTTTTTCATACCTTTCACTTAGAGCCTTTAGTTCTTCCATCTTGGAGATGAGAAACAATTCTTGCTTTTGAAGTGATTGCTCTTGCTTCTCAATCTCTTCTTCAAGCTTATCATCCTTTTCAACTATCTTCATGATGATGAACTTGTCTTTGCAGTTGAGATGATCAAGGTTGTAGTTGTCTTCAACTTCAACATCACTCTCATCTTGATCATCCACTTGTGCTTTCTCCTTTTCTTGATCTTTCTTGTTACTCTTTTTCTTGCTTTTCTTGGCCATGAGACACAAGTGATGAGTATCATGAGACACTGAGGTTGACTCATCACTTGGTCGCCACCGGGCTTGAGCATTGTTGCAAATAGCGGCTCACTGGTCTGCTGCCTCGGCCATACCGGACATGTCCGGTAGGCATACCGAACACGTTCGATATGTGCAGGCAGACAACAGGTCATGGGCTACTTGCACATCTTGCTCTGGCTCAGTGTTCTTGAGATCTTGTGAGGCTTCTTCGCTGCATGATGACACAATGGATATACTTTCCATTCACTCGATCTCAAGTGCATCATCACATTTGGATTTTCCATATAAATCAAAAAGTCTAGTCCAAATGAGATGAGCACTCTCCGGAGGTGATTGTCTATTGAAGATTGCCTCATCTTGAACCTCTACACTCAATGTACTCAAAATAATATTAATAGCTTGAGCATTGAGTTGCACGCATATCTCTTCCTCTTTTGACAAATTTTTGTAGTTTCTCCAATCAACTATAGAAAGAGGTATGCTTGCATCCACAATATGCTCAACAAGAGGACTAATATCTCTAAAAGCATTGAGTACATGTATTCACCAAGTTAGAAAGTTTGAACCATCATTTTGGAGAAGCACCAGCTCCAACTTGATAGGCGTCGACATCCTTTTCTCACGGCGGTGAAGCTTTAGGTGAGAACCTCTCTCTGATACCAATTGAAAGGACCTAGGATGCCGCCTAGAGGGGGGGTGAATAGGCGTTTCTGAAAATTAACACCTTTAAATGCGGAAGCAATTAGTAAAGGGAGTTTCCAAAATGAAAACTCCAAATAAGAGTAATACCACCCCTCACAAGTTAGCCACAAAGTATGTAAAAGATACTAAATAAATCTAGGAGCCACAATCCTGCAACACAACGATTAGCACAAGGATCAAATAAATTCAGCACTGAGCTCTAATATCAGACGTGTCCGGTAGGTATACCGGATGTGTCCGGTATGCACATGTTCTGCAGAAAATCCGGGCACAGTGATCAATACCGGACATGTCCGGTATACACGATTTCAGTAGAATAGCCCCAAACTTGCTCCCTTCAATTTCTATCTTCAAACCAAACTACAGGTATCTACTGGAGATGACAGTAAACATAGAGAACCTGCACAAGAGCTAGAGCAACACAAATATCGAATGAAAAGCAAATTGAGACACGATATTTGTTTTACCGAAGTTTGAACTCGTTCGAGTCCTACTCTTTGTTGAGGGGGCTGTAGGCGACCCAGCAAAGGTCAGCCCTAGAGGGTACCACAAAGGTCACTCTAGCCGGAGTCTTTTCCAACTCCTTTTCCTCCTTCCACTAGATGATTCTGAGGCGGCAGAATCGACCGTTACAAACTTTCCGAGGCACACCACAAGCTCTTAGGTGCTCTCCGACGACGCCTAATCGTCTAGGACCGAAGAGTCCAAGAGTAACAAATGCGAATCACGAGATTGACAATATGCACAAGTGCTCAAGTGGTTGGATTGCTCTCTTTTTGAATTTCACTCAACCCATAATTTGATTTGGCAAATTTGATCAAACACTCACTAAGAGAGGGTTGGGAGAGTTGGCAAGGCTCAAAAACGTGTGTGTGTGTATCAGCAGAATCTGCAGCCTCTAAAGGTGGAGGCTTGGGGGTATTTATAGCCCCCTTAGAAAAACTAGCCGTTTTATAGCCGTTGCAATACCGGACACATCCGGTATGCATACCGGACATGTCCGGTATGACTTACACTGCGCCAACGGTAACTAAGCTATAATGAAGTTGTGAGGCGTCGGAACTCCCGATGAATGCCGGAACTCCCGACTGTCGAAACTCCCGACTCACATCGGAACTCCCGACCCTTAGCTAATTTGAAAAATATGTAACTCAGTTAAAGTATGTGAGGTGTCCAAACTCCCAACACATGTCGGAACTCCCGATCGTCGGAACTCCCGACCCTCAAGGCTTTTGAAAACTAGCCGTTGGCCTCTGGTCATGCATACCAGACATGTCCGGTATGGCCAGGACAGTGAACCCTCCAAGGTAGTTAAAGTGCGAGACGTCGGAACTCCCGACCCTTGCTGGGACTCCCGACTATCGAAACTCCCGACTTACATCGGAACTCCCAATGAACCAACCCAAGAACAACAGTTTTAGCACTGCTGGGTAAATACCGGACACGTCCGGTATTGCCAGACCAGCAAAAATAAAGTTAGCTCTTTTGTCGCTCAAATACTCAAAACTCACATGGGTTGGCTTGAGCACTTATGAAACATTATCTATCAATATGATGCATCCCTCTTAATAGTACAACATATCTATTAAACTCAAGATCAAAGGAAAAATGAATTTATACCACTTGAGTTGCTCTCTTTTGAATTGATGCCGTCCCTTCCAATCTTCATCAAGTAAGGGTGCTAACATGTTGATGTTGATCTTTTTACTTGAGTATAGCCATCTTGAGCATGTGACTTGATTCCATTCATCAAATTTGAATAATCCCAAATGTATCAAGTCACTTCCATCAAACACTCCAATAGTGATTTGATCCTCCACATAAACATGAACATCATAGCTTGATTAGTACCTCAACTAAATGCAAGTACTTCCTTCTTCACCCTAGCTAGGTTCTTCGGCCGCCAAGCCGTCGCTTGCCCTTCACCCTTGCTTAGTACCTCGAAGCCTTTCCTTGCTATCTTCACCATCTCAAGCCATCAAGTCACATCTTGTGTTGAATCATCCATTCATGTATTGTTATCCTTTTTAATTTTAATTTAGCAAGCTTCAAATATGAGACCAATCCATATGCAATCCCTTATGTCTCACTAATTAATTCTTACAAGCTTGCTTTCAAACTAGTACATGGAAATCCCACAATAATTAAGCATTTGCATGAATTCTATTTACATTGTTGTCTTGTGCTTGAACTAGATTATTTATACAACAACACATCATTTTGGCTTTCATTAAGTACCTATGAGATAACCTATTACCTGTCCACACTTAGCAAACGGGTTAGTCCTTTAATCACGTTGTCATTCAATCATCCAAAACCCACTAAAGGGCAAGATGCACTTTCAATCTCTCCCTTTTTGGTGATTGATGACAACTTGATTAAAGCTTACAAAATAATATAAACATTTAAACTTTTGGGTTCAATGATTTATGAGAGGCTCCCCCTTAATATGTGCTTATGATTAGAATTCACAAAATGACCTCAAATGTCAATTGCACATACTAAAACATATATGAGACTCCCCCTAAATCATTGCATCCGTGGGGTGCATGTGTGTGTGACAAAGTAAAACCGTAATGCATACGACATGATATATCACACAAGAATAAATATAAAGGCATCACATCAAATATTTTCATTCTAGCATGCATGGTCCTTATGAAAATAAATATAACACATGTAATTCACACATAGCACTCATTACATATTTTCTCAAGTCCAGAAACCACTGATATATAAATAAAGATCATGTCTCACGAGATACATAGATAAAGCATAAATAAAGATCATGTCTCTCAAATCCAAGATACATCAATGAAGCTCAAAAACAAAAACTAAAGCCTATAGTACATATCTTTAGGTACAAAGATAAGCAAATGAAACTATCCTGAAGCTTTAATCAGTCTCTCTCCCCCTTTGTCATCTATCACCACAAAGGTCCAACAATGACATACTAAGGACAAAGGGGCTACAAGCTGTCACTGAAAGCTGAGATCACTCATCATCATCATCATCTCTACCAGCCTCCTCGTCATCTGAGCGTGCAACACCTACTGGACGAGAACCACCCGCACCAGACGGGTCATAGCCACCAGACCCATAGTAGCCGCCACCACCTGTCAGGTCACTCCACCAATCTAAAGCAAGGTCGTCTGTAGTGCTGGGACATGGCTGAGAGTGAGTAGGCATACGAGCTTGAAGTGGTAGAGTGTTAGGGTGCTCAGGTGCCTGCTGCTACTATCACTAAATGAACTCAACATACTCTCTATCATATCTAGCCTACTGCTCCTCCTCTGTCTCAGGCTCACCAGCTGCCTCATCTGATAGTGGAGACCTAGGAGAATCAAGCTGAAGCCTAGAAGCAATTTGCTTCAAGGTTTGAGTATCCTTCCTCCTAGCCTCCCTCTCCTTCTGCTGCCTAGTCTAGATGTTCCGGCACATCCCAAATATAGAGCTGAAAAGCCAGCGGATAGGCGAGGGAGGACTACCACGATATGAAGAAGAACATGAAGGAGCACGTGGTGGAGGTGAAGCTCCTGCTGGTGCACCACTCCCATGTGCATCTGCCTCTAGTGCTGCTCCTCCTCCTCCTAGTCCTGCTGGAGGTAACCCTATCTCAAGCAGATCTACAACAATCTTTAGGGCCTTATGAATCTTGTCATACTCGAATGTGTGCCCTGTCACCTGCTCAATCATATACATGATATAAGGAGCAAAATCACAGCCCTTGAGGGGCTTCTCTCCCACACTCTTGATCTTGGACCAAATAAAGTCAAACACGCTGAAAGGCCAAGCATCAGATGCCATCCTATGGAGTAGGTTCCTAGAATAATCTACGATGTTGCCCTTGTCTCCACCCTTGCAGTCAATAGTCTTCCTGAACATCCTGTCCAGGTATATGTAAGTGGGGTGAAGACCTAGAACCTTGCCCACTGCTCCTCTATCACCACTTGGAGGATACATGTAGGCAAGCTGCTCAGGAGGTAACACCTGCTCGGTGTGGATCCTGTCTCTCTGGAGATCATCCTCTGAGAAGCCAAGCTAGGCGGCAAATACATCAGAGTCAGCACTGTACCACTGGCCCTCAAGCATCCAATGCATCAACCTCTAATCCTCCTCAATGAACAGACTAGCATAGAACTAAGCTACCACCTCTATGTTCTAGTCATGATGGAACTCCATGATCTCATAAACCCTAGTGCGCTGGCAAATAGCAATGGCATGATCAACTGAGGCCTTCTGCAACTCTCTAACATACTACCAGTCAATCCACTGAGACCTGGCAATAACGGGGTTCCTGGTGAGAATCACACTAGAGTAGAAGTCTAGGTGAAAAGCTGTCTGGAAGCGGTGATCATACTGAACCTTAGGTAAGCCTCTCAGATCAACCCTCCGCTCATCTCTAGCTTTCCTGGTCATACCCTTTCCCCTGTAGTCAACTCTAGGAACATAAGAGGGCACATTGGGCAAACGTGTCTCAAGGAGACCATAATGCATACCCTGACCAGGCTGGTGCTGAACAGGAGGAACTAACTCCTCCTCAATCTCCTACTCCTCATCTGAGCTATCGCCATCTGATCCTCTGTCAGTGCTCTTCCTCTTTATTTCTTCTCTAGACTCCACTCTGAACTCATCAGTGTTAGTGTCAGAAGAAGAGCTCCCTGACCCCTCTGCATACTGAGCTATTGCACTAGAGGCAGCCCTGGTAGACCTCCTACTGGTCGGCTTGAATCCAGGATGCATTTCCTGTCTCGCCTTCTTGTACTTTTTAAGTGTTGGATCATGCCTGTGCTTGGACCTTGGCTCCTGTCGTCCACTCATAGCTGTTGTCCTGTATCCAAAGATTTGCAAGAAATTTTAGATACATGCCCAAAATTTAATCTTGAATTGCAATTTAGACGTAGAATCTTTGATCCATGGTTTTACATCCATCTTTGACACACAACTATCAATAGGTTTGCAAAACGAAGATACAAAAGAAGCTAAGCCTAACAAACAATTCTAGGATAGGATTGAATCAAAGGAGAGCAGAGAGCCTGCTCTACTCGGCCATACTAGACACATCCGGTAGCATACTGGACACGTCCGATATGGGCGACCAACAATCCTAACTAGGGTTCCTCGATTCAAACCATCATGGATCAATTCCAAACTTTGGACATTGCTTCTATATCACCAATGCAGCATATTGACTGAAGGAATTTCAAAATCATGCATTGACCATGTAGATCGGACGAGGTCCATGATTAGGGTACCTTGAGAGGAGAGATGAGAAGGCGATGAGAAATCCAAGTCCCCAGGCCTTCAATCTTGATGCAAGCCTTCTCCAATGCGATCTCCTTCTCTCCTTTTTCTTGGTGAAGTCCTCGGTCGCCCTAGGTGAGGAAGAAGTCAGCGGCTGGGTTGGTTGGAAGGAGACAATCCTGTCTGGGTCGAAGGGGTACGTTCGGTTTTATAGCCCTGCTCATACCGGACACGTCCGGTATACATGGGCTGGCCCAAATTATTCCAAAATGTGTTTTCTCTCTTCCAATCCTGTTTTCTGTTATTTCTCAGTCCAAAAAGGTATCTCATCTTGATCCAAACTGAGTATCATCACTTTTCTTATCCAATATCATAAAATGATTTTCTCTTATCCAAATATTTGGCATAAATAAGATTTCGCTTACTTGAGAGAGATAGAGAGAGACATAGTAGATTGTGGACTTAAGAAAGCCATGTCATGTGTGATTAGCCAATCAAACAATCAAGGAGAGCTATAATCATCACATGACAAGGCTAGGTCACAAAGACCAAGATTCAAATAGTTTTTCAAATTCACACCACCTACACATGCTAGTTATGGGTTTTGAAAAATATCTCTCATATGTCACACAAATACACATTCTAACATATACATGGCCTTAGATGCACTTACAATGTATGTATGTAAACACATACCTTTGCCTTGAGCCCACAAGAATACCACTAAGAGGATAAATAGCATGATGATCTTTATGTTGACCTCAATTGCCAAATAATCATGCTAGATACATTTTCATCCAAAGAACTATAAAGAATGCTAGATAAATTTGTTAGTCCACAATGGCGCAAAATAGAAATTTAGCTCCCCCTAAATAACTACTTCAAGTAATTTGAGTGACTTTCAACAAGCACATTATTCTATTAAGAATTTGGGAGACAATTTTCTATTTTGAACCACAACCAAATAATTTGCCTTATTTAAATTTGAGTTGAAGAGATGCTCACAATCCACTTAGATTTGGTAAACCACAAGCTTCTGAGTAAATTGAGGATATATGTAAATATATGGATCCAAAAACTCAGTTGCTTATTCAATTAGTGTTCTGATTCCTACAATACCGGACACGTCCGGTGGGCATACCGGACACGTCTGGAATACTCATAACAGAAACACGTACTTTCTGTCCCTAACCATACCGGACACGTCCGATAATAATACCAGACACGCCCGATAGGTGCAGGATAGAACCAATTAATTCGCTGCTTGTGATTCTTCGTTTAGCTCTAGTATTTATTGTAAACTTGCACCTCAACAAATGAATTGGTTTACTAGAGAGCCGTTAAAAGCATCATATGGCAAAGTAAAATTCTTTTTAATTGAATCTAATTAGCCACTTTCATTATTTCACAAATGTACCTATTTGTGAGCTATAGAATACGAAACGAACAAAGTGGCTATCCTAAAAGGTTTAGGTACTTGTTACCAATGGTGAGGATGAAATATATGATATGTTCATTGAATTATCTTTGGGTCAACCATATAAGGGATTATGATAAGAATTGGTTGATAGATTGAGTGAATATTGTCAAATTGCTTGCTCAACCACCCCGAAGACTTCATATCATCACCAAGTACCTACATCATTAACCTAAGCACACTTTGGTGCCCAACTCTTGTTGGGTCCTTTTGAGTTAGTCAACAAGTGCTTAGGCACCCAAATGGCTCTAGCACTAGTTTGTGGTGAACACATCACCTTGCTAGTGCTAACTCCATTTGTGGTCTTCCTAAGCTTATCATTATAAACATATGTGTTTGGCTTAGAAGCTTTACCATTTGGGCATTCATATGTTAGGTGCCCCTTTCTTCTACAAGCATAGCATATGCGGCCTTTGTTTGCTCTATGCTTGCTTTGCTTGTATGGACATTTATCAACCTTATGGCCCATCTCATTGCATCCATAGCATCTTCTTGTTACAACTTGGGCTTCCTTTCTTGCCTCTTTGTACATTGGGCATTTCTTGGTAGGATGCCTCAATTTCTTGCCCATGAGACAAGCACTTTGTCCATCACTCTTCATTTGCTTGGCCTCCTTGGTAGAAGCCTTTTGATTGGTGGCTTCAACCTTGTCGGCCCAACTCTTGTGTGGACACATAGCCCACTCATGTCCATACAATCCACAACCATAGCACATCCTTTTTCCATGTTTCTTGCTCTTGGTTGTGTTGGCCTTGCTTGAGATGTGATTCTTTTGTTGGGCTTTGGAGGAAGCAAGGTCTGAACCCTTCTCAAGCTTCTTCACCATGTAATCACGGTTATCTTGAGAAGGTTGTGCTTTCTCCTTACCCTTCAACCGAATCACATCTTTCTTTAATCTTTGCACTTCTTCTTTGAGCTCTATGTTTTCTATAAGATTTAGCTCAATCGAAGATTGGCTTGCTTGAGGAGCACATTCATTAGTACAAGAAATATTTAATTGAGATGGTGTACTGGTGAGTGAATGTGTAAGAGGTTGAGAAAGTTTTACTGAGGTGATCATAACCTCATGAGCTACCTCAAGCATGAAGCTTGATTCTACTACTTCCTCATGAGAGCACTTTAGATGAACATAATTTGCTTGTAGCACATTATATTTACTTGATAGTTCATCTAACCTTGCCTTGAGCTCAAAGTTTTCCTTCTCTAGCTGTGAAACACTAGAAGAGGAGTTAGTAACTAAAGCATGCTCAATTGACAATTTTTCATACCTTTCACTTAGAGCCTTTAGTTCTTCCATCTTGGAGATGAGAAACAATTCTTGCTTTTGAAGTGATTGCTCTTGCTTCTCAATCTCTTCTTCAAGCTCATCATTCTTTTCAACTATCTTCATGATGATGAACTTGTCTTTGTAGTTGAGATGATCAAGGTTGTAGTTGTCTTCAACTTCAACATCACTCTCATCTTGATCATCCACTTGTGCTTTCTCCTTTTCTTGATCTTTCTTGTTACTCTTTTTCTTGCTTTTCTTGGCCATGAGACATAAGTGATGAGTATCATGAGACACTGAGGTTGACTCATCACTTGGTCACAACCGGGCTTGAGTGTCGTTGCAAACAGCGGCTCGCTGGTCTGCTGCCTCGGCCATACCGGACATGTCCGGTAGGCATACTGGACACGTCCGATATGTGCAGGCAGACAACAGGTCATGGGCTGCTTGCACATCTTGCTCTGGCTTGGCGCTCTTGAGATCTTGTGAGGCTTCTTCGCTGCATGATGACACAATGGACATACTTTCCATTGACTCGATCTCAAGTGCATCATCTTATTTGGATTTTCCATATATATTAAAAAGTCTAGTCCAAATGAGATGAGCACTCTCCGGAGGTGATTGTCCATTGAAGATTGCCTCATCTTGAACCTCTACACTCAATGTACTCAAAATAATATTAATAGCTTGAGCATTGAGTTGCACGCAACTCTTCCTCTTTTGACAAATTTTTGTAGTTTCTCCAATCAACTATAGAAAGAGGTATGCTTGCATCCACAATATGCTCAACAAGAGGACTAATATCTCTAAAAGCATTGAGTACATGTATTGACCAAGTTAGAAAGTTTGAACCATCATTTTGGAGAAGCATCAGCTCCAACTTGATAGGCGTCGACATCCTTTTCTCACGGCGGTAAAGCTTTAGGTGAGAACCTCTCTCTGATACCAATTGAAAGGACCTAGGATGCCGCCTAGAGGGGGGTGAATAGGCATTTCTGAAAATTAACAACTTTAAATGCGGAAGCAATTAGTAAAGGGAGTTTCCAAAATGAAAACTCCAAATAAGAGTAATACCACCCCTCACAAGTTAGCCACAGAGTATGTAAAAGATACTAAATAAATCTAGGAGCCGCAATCCTACAACACAACGATTAGCACAAGGATCAAATAAATTCAACACTGAGCTCTAATACCGGACGTGTCTGGTAGGTATACCGAACGTGTCCGGTATACACGTGTTCTGCAGAAAATCCGGGCACAGTGATCAATACCGGACGTGTTCAGTATGAATACTGTCCGGTATACACGATTTCAGCAGAACAGCCCCAAACTTGCTCCCTTCGATTTCTATCTTCAAACCAAACTATAGGTATCTACTGGAGATGACAGTAAACATAGAGAACCTGCACAAGAGCTAGAGCAACACAAATATCGAATGAAAAGCAAATTGAGATATGATATTTGTTTTACTAAAGTTCAAACTTGTTCGAGTCCTACTCTCCGTTGAGGGGGCTACGGGCGACCCAGCGAGGGTCAGTCCTAGAGGGTACCATGAAGGTTACTCTAGCCGGAGTCTTTTCCAACTCCTTTTCCTCCTTCCACTAGATGATTCCGAGGTGGCAGAATCGACCGTTACAAACTTTTCGAGACACACCACAAGCTCTCAGGTGCTCTCCGACGACGCCTAACAGTCTGGGACCAAAGAGTCCAAGAGTAACAATTGCGAATCATGAGATTGACAATATGCACAAGTGCTCAAGTGGTTGGATTGCTCTCTTTTTGAATTTCACTCAACCCACAATTTGATTTGGCAAATTTGATCAAACACTCACTAAGAGAGGGTTGGGAGAGTTGGCAAGGCTCAAAAACGTGTGTGTGTATCAGCAGAATCTGCAGCCTCTAAAGGTGGAGGTTTGGGGGTATTTATAGCCCCCTTAGGAAAACTAGCCGTTTTATAGCCGTTGCAATACCGGACACGTCCGGTATGACTTACACTACGCCAACGGTAACTAAGCTATAGTGAAGTTGTGAGGTGTCGGAACTCCCGATGAATGCCGAAACTCCTGAATGTCGAAACTCCGAACTCACGTTGAAACTCCTGACCCTTAGCTAATTTGAAAAACATGTAACTCAGTTAAAGTATGTGAGGTGTCCAAACTCCCGACACATGTCGAAACTCCTGACTCACGTCGGAACTCCCGACCCTCAAGGCTTTTGAAAACTAGCCATTGGCCTCTGGTCATGCATACCAGACATGTCCGGTATGGCCAGGACAGTGAACCCTCCAAGGCAGTTAAAGTGTGAGACATCGGAACTCTTGACCCTTGCCGAGACTCCCGACTGTCGAAACTCCCGACTTACGTCGGAACTCCCAACGAACCAACCCAAGAACAATAGTTTTAGCACTGCTGGGTAAATACCGGACACGTCCGGTATTGCTAGACCAGCAAAAATAAAGTTAGCTCTTTTGTCGCTCAAATACTCAAAACTCACATGGGTTGGCTTGAGCACTTAAGAAACATTATCTATCAACATGATGCATCCCTCTTAATAGTACGACATATCTACTAAACTCAAGATCAAAGGAAAAATGAATTTATACAACTTGAGTTGATCTCTTTTGAATTGATGCTGTCCCTTCCAATCTTCATCAAGTAAGGGTGCTAACATGTTGATGTTGATCTTTTTACTTGAGCATAGCCATCTTGAGCATGTGACTTGATTCCATTCATCAAATTTGAATAATCCCAAATATATCAAGTCACTTCCATCAAACACTCCAATAGTGATTTGATCCTCCACATAAACATGAACATCATAGCTTGATTAGTACCTCAACTAAATGCAAGTACTTCCTTCTTCACCCTAGCTAGGTTCTTCGGCCACCAAGCTGTCGCTTGCCCTTCACCCTTGCTTAGTACCTCGAAGCCTTTCCTTGCTATCTTCACCATCTCAAGCCATCAAGTCACATCTTGTGTTGAATCATCCATTCATGTATTGTTATCCTTTTTTTATTTCAATTTAGCAAGCTTCAAATATGAGACCAATCCATATGCAATCCCTTATATCTCACTAATTAATTCTTACAAGCTTGCTTTCAAACTAGTACATGGAAATCCCACAATAATTAAACCTTTGCATGAATTCCATTTGCATTGTTGTCTTCTGCTTGAACTAGATTGTTTATACAATAACACATCATTTTGGCTTTCATTAAGTACCTGTGAGATAACCTATTACCTATCCACACTTAGCAAATGGGTTAGTCCTTTAATCTCGTTGTCATTCAATCATCCAAACCCCACTAAAGGTCTAGATGCACTTTCAATCTCCCCCTTTTCGGTGATTGATGACAACTTGATTAAAGCTTACAAAATGATATAAACATTTAAACTTTTGGGTTCAATGATTTATGAGAGGCTCCCCCTTAATATGTGCTTATGATTAGAATTCACAAAATGACCTCAAATGTCAATTGCACATACTAAAACATATAGGAGACTCCCCCTAAATCATTGCATCCGTGGGGTGCATGTGTGTGTGACAAAGTAAAACCGTAATGCATATGACAGGATATATCACACAAGAATAAATATAAAGGCATCACATCAAATATTTTCATTCTAGCATGCATGGTCCTTATAAAAATAAATATAACACATGTAATTCACACATAGCACTCATTACATATTTTCTTAAGTCCAGAAACCACTGATATATAAATAAAGATCATGTCTCACGAGATACATAGATAAAGCATAAATAAAGATCATGTCTCTCAAATCCAAGATACATCAATGAAGCTCAAAAACAAGAAACTAAAGCCTACAGTACATATCTTCAGGTACAAAGATAAGCAAATGAAACTATCCTAAAGCTTTAATCAGTCTCTCTCCCCCTTTGTCATCTATCACCACAAAGGTCCAACAATGACATACTAAGGACAAAGGGGCTACAAGCTGTCACTGAAAGCTGAGATCACTCATCATCATCATCATCTCTACCAGCCTCTTCGTCATCTGAGCGTGCAACACCGACTAGACGAGAACCACCCACACCAGATGGGTCATAGCCACTAGACCCATAGTAGCCGCCACCACCTGTCAGGTCACTCCACCAATCTGAAGCAAGGTCATCTATAGTGCTGGGACGTGGCTGAGAGTGAGTAGGCATACGAGCTTGAAGTGGTAGAGTGTCAGGGTGCTCAGGTGCCTGCTGCTACTGTCGCTGAATGAACTTGACATACTCTCTATCATATCTGGCCTACTGCTGCTCCTCTGTCTCAGGCTCACTAGCTGCCTCATCTGATAGTGGAGACCTAGGAGGATCAAGCTCAAGCCTAGAAGCAATTTGCTTCAAGGTTTGAGTATCCTTCCTCCTAGCCTCCCTCTCCTTCTGCTGCCTAGTCTGGATGTCCCGTCACATCCCAAATATGGAGCTAAAAAGCCTATGGATAGGTGAGGGAGGACTGCCACGATGTGAAGAAGAACATGAAGGAGCATGTGGTGGAGGTGAAGCTCCTACTAGTGCACCACCCCTAGGTGCATCTTCCTCTGGTGCTGCTGCTGCTCCTCCTAGTCCTGCTGGAGGTAACCCTATCTCAGGCAGATCTGCAACAATCTTCAGGGCCTTGTGAATCTTGTCATACTCGAATGTGTGCCCTGTCACCTGCTCAATCATATACATGATATAAGGAGCAAAACAACAGCCCTTGAGGGGCCTCTCTCCCACACTCTTGATCTCGGACCAAATAAAGTCAAACACGCTGAAAGGCCGAGCATCAAGTGCCATCTTATGGAGTAGGTTCCTAGAATAATCTGCGATGTTGCCCTTGTCTCCACCCTTGCAATCAATAGTCTTCCTGAACATCCTATCTAGGTATATGTAAGTGGGGTGAAGACCTAGAACCTTGCCCACTGCTCCTCTATCACCACCTAGAGGATACATGTAGGCGAGCTGCTTAGGAGGTAACACCTGCTCGGTGTGGATCCTGTCTCTCTGGAGATCATCCTCTGAGAAGCCAAGCTGGGTGGCAAATACATCATATTTAACACTGTACCACTAGCCCTCAAGCATCTAGTGCATCCACCTCTCATCCTCCTCAACGAACAGAGTAGCATAGAACTGAGCTACCACCTCTGTGTTCCAGTCATGATGGAACTCCATGATCTTATAAACCCCAGTGCACTGGCAAATAGCAATGGCATGATCAACTGAGGCCTTCTACAACTCTCTAATGTACTGCTAGTCAATCCACTGAGGCCTAGCAATAACTGGGTTCCTGGTGAGAATCACACTAGAGTAGAAGTCTAGGTGAAAAGCTGTCTGAAAGCGATGATCATACTGAACCTTAGGTAAGCCTCTCGGATCAACCCTTCACTCATCTCTAGCTTTCTTGGTCATACCCTTTCCCCTGTAGTCAACTCTAGGAACATAAGAGGGCACATTGGGCAAACATGTCTCAAGGAGACCATAATGCATACCCTGACCAGGCTGGTGCTGAACAGGAGGAATTGACTCCTCCTCCTCAATCTCCTGCTCCTCATCTGAGCTATCACCATCTGATCCTCTATCAGTGCTCTTCCTCTTTCTTTCTTCTCTAGACTCCACTCTGAAATCATTAGTGTTAGTGTCAAAAGAAGAGCTCCCTGATCCCTCTGCATACTGAGCTGTTGCACTAGAGGTAGCCCTGGTAGACCTCCTACTGGTCGGCTTGAATCCAGGATGCATTTCCTGTCTCGCCTTCTTGTACTTTTCAAGTGCTGGATCATGCCTATGCTTGGACCTCGGCTCCTGTCGTCCACTCATAGTTGTTGTCCTGTATCCAAAGATTTGCAAGAAATTTTAGATACATGCCCAAAATTTAATCTCGAATTGCAATTTAGACATAGAATCTTTGATCCATGGTTTTACATCCATCTTTGACACACAACTATCAATAGGTTTGCAAAACGAAGATACAAAAGAAGCTAAGCCTAACAAACAATTCTAGGATAGGATTGAATCAAAGGAGAGCAGAGAGCCTGCTCTGCTGGGCCATACTGGACACATCCGGTAGCATACTGGACATGTCCAATATGGGCGACCAACAATCCTAACTAGGGTTCCTCGATTCAAACCATAACAGATCAATTCCAAACTTTGGACATTGCTTCTATATCACCAATGCAGCATATTGACCGAAGGAATTTCAAAATCATGCATTGACCATGTAGATCGGACGAGGTCCGTGATTAGGGTACCTTGAGAGGAGAGATGAGAAGGCGATGAGAAATCCAAGTCCCCGAGCCTTCAATCTTGATGCAAGCCTTCTCCAATGCGATCTCCTTCTCTCCTTTTTCTTGGTGAAGTCCTCGGTCGCCCTAGGTGAGGAAGAAGTCGGTGGCTGGGTTGGTTGGAAGGAGACAATCCTATCTGGGTCGAAGGGGTACGTTCGGTTTTATAGCCCTGCTCATACCGGACATGTCCGGTATACGCGGGCTGGCCCAAATTATTCCAAAATGTGTTTTCTCTCTTCCAATCCTGTTTTCTATTATTTCTCAATCCAAAAAGGTATCTCATCTTGATCCAAGCTGAGTATCATCACTTTTCTTATCCAATATCATAAAATGATTTTCTCTTATCCAAATATTTGGCATAAACAAGATTTTGCTTACTTGAGCGAGATAGAGAGAGACATAGTAGATTGTGGACTTAAGAAAGCCATGTCATGTGTGATTAGCCAATCAAACAATCAAGGAGAGCTATAATCATCACATGACAAGGCATGGTCACAAAGACCAAGATTCAAATAGTTTTTCAAATTCACACCACCTACACATGCTAGTTATGGGTTTTGAAAATATCTCTCCTATGTCACACAAATACACATTCTAACATATACAGGGCCTTAGATGCACTTACAATGTATGTATGTAAACACATACCTTTGCCTTGAGCCCACAAGAATACCACTAAGAGAATAAATAGCATGATGATCTTTATGTTGACCTCAATTGCCAAATAATCATGCTAGATACATTTTCATCCAAAGAACTATAAAGAATGCTAGATAAATTTGTTAGTCCACAATGGCGCAAAATAGAAATTTAGCTCCCCCTAAATAACTGCTTCAAGTAATTTGAGTGACTTTCAACAAGCACATTATTCTATTAAGAATTTGGGAGACAATTTTCTGTTTTGAACCACAACCAAATAATTTGCCATATTTAAATTTGAGTTGAAGAGATGCTCACAATCCACTTAGATTTGGTAAACCACCAACTTCTGAGTAAATTGAGGATATATGTAAATATATGGATCCAAAAACTCAGTTGCTTATTCAATTAGTGTTCTGATTCCCACAATACCGGACACGTTCGGTAGGCATACCGGACACGTCTGGAATACTCATAACAGAAACACTTACTTTCTATCCCTGACCATACTGGACATGTCCGATAGTAATACCGGACACGCCCGATAGGTGCAGGACAGAACCAATTAATTTGCTTCTTGTGATTCTTCGTTTAGCTCTAGTATTTATTATAAACTTGCACCTCAACAAATGAATTGGTTTACTAGAGAGCCGTTAAAAACATCATATGGCAAAGTAAAATTCTTTTTAATTGAATCTAATTAGCCACTTTCATTATTTCACAAATGTACCTATTTGTGAGCTACAGAATACAAAATGAACAAAGTGGCTATCCTAAAAGGTTTAGGTACTTGTTACCAATGGTGAGGATGAAATATATGATATGTTCATTGAATTATCTTTGGGTCAACCATATAAGGGATTATGATAAGAATTGGTTGATAGATTGAGTGAATATTGTCAAATTGCTTGCTCAACCACCCCGAAGACTTCATATCATCACCAAGTACCTACATCATTAACCTAAGCACACTTTGGTACCCAACTCTTGTTGGGTCCTTTTGAGTTAGTCAACAAGTGCTTAGGCACCCAAATGGCTCTAGCACTAGTTTGTGGTGAACACATCACCTTGCTAGTGCTAACTCCATTTGTGGTCTTCCTAAGCTTATCATTATAAACATATGTGTTTGGCTTAGAAGCTTTACCATTTGGGCATTCATAGGTTAGGTGCCCCTTTCTTCTACAAGCATAGCATATGTGGCCTTTGTTTGCTCTATGCTTGCTTTGCTTGTATGGACATTTATCAACCTTATGGCCCATCTCATTGCATCCATAGCATCTTCTTGTTGCAACTTGGGCTTCCTTTCTTGCCTCTTTGTACATTGGGCATTTCTTGGTAGGATGCCTCAATTTCTTTCTCATGAGACAAGCACTTTGTCCATCACTCTTCATTTGCTTGGCCTCCTTGGTAGAAGCCTTTTGAGTGGTGGCTTCAACCTTGTCGGCCCAACTCTTGTGTGGACACATAGCCCACTCAAGTTCATACAATCCACAACCATAGCACATCCTTTTTCCATGTTTCTTGCTCTTGGTTGTGTTGGCCTTGCTTGAGATGTGATTCTTTTGTTGGGCTTTGGAGGAAGCAAGGTCTGAACCCTTCTCAAGCTTCTTCACCATGTAATCACGGTTATCTTGAGAAGGTTGTGCTTTCTCCTTACCCTTCAACCGAATAACATCTTTCTTTAATCTTTGCACTTCTTCTTTGAGCTCTATGTTTTCTATAAGATTTAGCTCAATCGAAGATTGGCTTGCTTGAGGAGCACACTCATTAGTACAAGAAATATTTAATTAAGATTTTGTACTAGTGAGTGAATGTGTAAGAGGTTGAGAAAGTTTTACCGAGGTGATCATAACCTCATGAGCTACCTCAAGCATGAAGCTTGATTCTACTACTTCCTCATGAGAGCACTTTAGATGAACATAATTTGCTTGTAGCACATTGTATTTACTTGATAGTTCATCTAACCTTGCCTTGAGCTCAAAGTTTTCCTTCTCTAGCTGTGAAACACTAGAAGAGAAGTTAGTAACTAAAGCATGCTCAATTGACAATTTTTCATACCTTTCACTTAGAGCCTTTAGTTCTTCCATCTTGTAGATGAGAAACAATTCTTGCTTTTGAAGTGATTGCTCTTGCTTCTCAATCTCTTCTTCAAGCTCATCATTCTTTTCAACTATCTTCATGATGATGAACTTGTCTTTGCAGTTGAGATGATCAAGGTTGTAGTTGTCTTCAACTTCAACATCACTCTCATCTTGATCATCCACTTGTGCTTTCTCCTTTTCTTGATCTTTCTTGTTACTCTTTTTCTTGCTTTTCTTGGCCATGAGACACAAGTGGTGAGTATCATGAGACACTGAGGTTGACTCATCACTTGGTCGCCACCGGGCTTGAGCATCATTGCAAACAGCGGCTCGCTGGTCTGCTGCCTCAGCCATACCGGACATGTCCGGTAGGCATACCGGACACGTCGGGTATGTGCAGGCAGACAACAGGTCATGGGCTGCTTGCACATCTTGCTCTGGCTCGGCGCTCTTGAGATCTTGTGAGGCTTCTTTACTGCATGATGACACAATGGACATACTTTCCATTGACTCGATCTCAAGTGCATCATCACATTTGGATTTTCCATATAAATCAAAAAGTCTAGTCCAAATGAGATGAGCACTCTCCGGAGGTGATTGTCCATTGAAGATTGCCTCATCTTGAACCTCTACACTCAATGTACTCAAAATAATATTAATAGCTTGAGCATTGAGTTGCACGCATATCTCTTCCTCTTTTGACAAATTTTTGTAGTTTCTCCAATCAACTATAGAAAGAGGTATGCTTGCATCCACAATATGCTCAACAAGAGGACTAATATCTCTAAAAGCATTGAGTACATGTATTGACCAAGTTAGAAAGTTTGAACCATCATTTTGGAGAAGCACCAGCTCCAACTTGATAGACATCGACATCCTTTTCTCACAGCGGTGAAGCTTTAGGTGAGAACCTCTCTCTGATACCAATTGAAAGGACCTAGGATGTCGCCTAGAGGGGGGTGAATAGGAGTTTCTAAAAATTAACACCTTTAAATGCAGAAGCAATTAGTAAAGGGAGTTTCCAAAATGAAAACTCCAAATAAGAGTAATACCACCCCTCACAAGTTAGCCATAGAGTATGTAAAAGATACTAAATAAATCTAGGAGCCACAATCCTGCAACACAACGATTAGCACAAGGATCAAATAAATTCAGCACTGAGCTCTAATACCGGACGTGTCCGGTATGCACGTGTTCTGCAGAAAAGCCGGGCACAGTGATCAATACCGGACGTGTCCGGTATACATGATTTTAGCAGAACAGCCCCAAACTTGCTCCCTTTGACTTCTATCTTCAAACCAAACAACAGGTATCTACTGGAGATGACAATAAACATAGAGAACCTGCATAAGAGCTAGAGCAACATAAATATCGAATGAAAAGCAAATTGAGACATGATATTTGTTTTACCGAAGTTCAGACTCGTTTGAGTCCTACTCTCCGTTGAGGGGGCTGCGGGCGATACAGCGAAGGTCAGCCCTAGAGGGTACCACGAAGGTCACTCTAGCTGGAGTCTTTTCCAACTCCTTTTCCTTTTTCCACTAGATGATTCCGAGGCGGCGGAATCAACCATTACAAACTTTCCGAGGCACACCACAAGCTCTCAGGTATGGCCAGGACAGTGAACCCTCCAAGGCAGTTAAAGTGCAAGACATCAGAACTCCCAACCCTTGCTGGGACTCCCGACTGTTGAAACTCCTGACTTACGTTGAAACTCCCGATGAACCAACCCAAGAACAATAGTTTTAGCACTGCTGGGTAAATACCGGACACGTCCGGTATTGCCAGACTAGCAAAAATAAAGTTAGCTCTTTTGTCGCTCAAATACTCAAAACTCACATGGGTTGGCTTGAGCACTTATGAAACATTATCTATCAACATGATGCATCCCTCTTAATAGTACGGCATACCTATTAAACTCAAGATCAAAGGAAAAATGAATTTATACCACTTGAGTTGATCTCTTTTGAATTGATGCCGTCCCTTCCAATCTTCATCAAGTAAGGGTGCTAACATGTTGATGTTGATCTTTTTACTTGAGCATAGCCATCTTGAGCATGTGACTTGATTCCATTCATCAAATTTGAATAATCCCAAATGTATCAAGTCACTTCCATAAAACACTCCAATAGTGATTTGATCCTCCATATAAACATGAACATCATAGCTCGATTAGTACCTCAACTAAATGCAAGTACTTCCTTCTTCACCCTAGCTAGGTTCTTCGGCCGCCAAGCTGTCGCTTGCCCTTCACCCTTGCTTAGTACCTCGAAGCCTTTCCTTGCTATTGTGATAGAACCACCAAATTTATACAAGATCAAGTATGGCTATCCCCGCTAACACGTTGACACACCCATACTTTCACTCATATAAACCCGGTAGTCCGCCGAGTGTCCCGAAAGACCTCGGTAAATCAACATCACAACCAAGATTGCGTGATTAAGCAAATACACATCACATACACAGGGTTGCAATGGAAATAATATTACAAATGGGTTCACAAATAATAGTACAAGTTTGGGCTTCAAAACCACTTAGTGAAAACAACATAGCTTTCAAATGAATACATTAATATAAGTTCTAAATATATGGCTAGCATAAGTGACGTCATCCGATAAAAGCATATAGATGAGAAGTAAGTATAGAATCACCGAGCCCACCGGCGGTTAGCCACCATCTTCAATAGGCCAAGAACTTCACCTGCAACAAGGTGGGATAAACCCTGAGTACTCGAATGTACTCAGCCAGACTTACCCATCGTAAACCAGAAATAAAGTGACACCAAGGATTATGCAAGGCTTTCTTTAGTGGGCTAGCTGACTCGTTTGCAAAAAGCATAAGCTATCATGAAGAAACCATTTTAAGTACTTTGCATCATCTTTGTTATGACCTATCTATCTAGGTAAGCACCTGTACTATAGCAATTACTTGATTAACCAATAACATACAGTTACCAATTTAGATTTAGCATATCCCATACCATCCAGATAACCATCATTGTTCCATAATAATTACTACGATGCCGTAGCTCGAGTCAAGTGCTCACTATCTAGGAGCGATGGTGATTCAAATCGATTCCTAACCAGCTGGTGATTTATTCCTTACACAAACCTCACTCGCCTGCTAAAGTGAGGCATCAGTCATCGAGTCAACTATCCAGGAAAAATCTCGAGTTTGCCAGGAACCACATGTACCTGGGGGCCGACCGACTGCCTTTCGGTCTTATCATCGCGCCCCCATGTCCTACCACACCTGCTCCGGTATAGTGCGCTGCGGGCAATCCACTCGGCCTAAATAATCTCCCAGCTTCATGGTCGAAAGGTACGTTATTCGGCCAGCTAAATGTAAGACATGCATTCAACATGACAAGAGGGACGAGCAACGATCGGTCCTTAATCGACATAGACGGAAACTAACAGCACCCTAGAACCCTGTCTGGTTGCCTCCAACTTTTCTGTCTGGTCTCCAATTATCCATCACACATGATTAATTCTAGGATATCATTCTTTCCATAGCTAAATTCTTCCAGTAACCACCTATAAATGTAGGTGATCGGATTATCACCGATCACTACCGGTCTAAGCAAGGCTAAGTAGTTATTCGATCCTGACCTAACAGGGTAACAAGGTAGTAAGGTAGGCAAGGATAGTAATAAATGCATCAACGGTTTCAATCAACTCCTACCACTTAATGCAACAAATATATAAACTCATATATATAGAAAGAATTGCTTTTATAAAGTAGGAGACTTAGAATGCTCCGGGGCTTGCCTGGGATCCGACACAAGTTAGTTCAGTTAGCTTGCACCGTCTTGGTGACATCTCCGGTCCTAGCACTTGCTTAGTCCTTCCATCTTCGGGATAGATCCACCAAACCAAATCTTCGAGTTCGGCTCCACATCACATCCTTCACGTGGTTCATCTAGCGTACCTAAATGAGATGCAAGATGCATGTGTTTGAATGTGATGAATGGTAACACAAGATGCATCACCTAAGCATTCAAGACGAACACAAGATTATGCAAGACATAGACACCAATAGCTATTTAACTAACATCACACCACTAACTATAGAGAGCAAGCACATCAAGCATGGTACAAGTTTAACAAGGATACAAGTATCATAACTTGACCATCAACAAGGGCATAAGCCAAACTTAGCAACACATGGAGTAAGCAACCACAACTAGCATATGTCTATTTCTGGACTGGAAACAACAGCTTCATGTTTGGATCCTAACTAGAGTTATACAAATCCAATAGCCATGCAACAAGACATTCTAGAAAGCTTATGAAATTTTATACAATTAATCTTTAATCATATTAGCATGATTCTCTAGTTAACTAAGTCAAATATACCCATTTACAGAAACTGGTCTAAACAAGACAGAGAGTAATCAATTCTGTAACCCAACTTTAAACAGGCATAACTCACAAACTACTTGGACAAATGACACCAAATTTTAACAGAAGATAGATACATGAATTATATACAACTTTCTTATTATCATCTAGGTGTGATTCAAATCCTACTAGATCAACCACTAGCATCTTTCAGATCTGCTCCGAATACAATCAAAACTTAACAGAAGACTTAAAAGTCATGTAACTCCTAAACTATCAGGCCTATGGTCTTACAATTTGAACACAAGTAATATTATGAAATTTACTACAACTTTTGCATTCACTACAACCATAGCAAACATCATTTACATCACGAAAATAATTGCACAAGCAAAACTACAAATGTAGTCCAACAGTAGTGGTACAGAAAATTGATAGGAACTTCAGAGAAGCATAACTGGAGTTCTAGACCTCCCACAAATATGAACCATAACTTTTTGAAAATCTTAGGAAGTTACCTACAACTTTCTTATTCTCATATTAAGATGATTATACAGTTAGAAGGGTCAATTAATCCAATAATTGCATCTCTGTCAAAAACATAGACAGAAACTAACATGCCACTTTAAACAGCTATAAATGGAGTTATACATGTCCCATAAATGTGATTCTAGACTTTTTAGAAAGCTTAGCAAATTATAAACAACTTTGTTATAAACATCTAAAGCTAATTATACTATTAAGAAGGCCCCACAGTAAGAACAAGGAAACCCTCTCTGGGTTTGGGTAGAAACAGCCACAGAGATTTAAGCAAGTATAACTCAAGATCTACTTAGCCAAAAATCATGATATTTAACTTTTTGGAAATCTTAATAAAAGTACCACAACTCATGTATTTTCACCAAGTCATGATTCATAATTTAACTGAGCCAATTAATTCAAACATGTAGAACTGTTCAGAGTAGAAGCAAAGCAATATAGGGCATTTGTTATTTTTATAACTCTTAAACTATAAATCCTAAACTCCTGAAATTTTTACCAGACAACAAAAATCACCTTAGTAGGACTCCAAAAACTTTTCACATTTATTTGAGCATAAAAACTGCAGTTATGAAAAAGACAAGACATGGCAAGTATCAAGAACCTATCTACATAGATCTATTTTTACAACAAAATATTTAAACTAAAACATGCCACATTATAGATCTACTGCCTAGACAATTTCACAAGGATTCCAAAAAGTCCTCATTTTCTATTTTACGATTTTTTTATGAATTACTATGAATTTTCAAAGTGGAGCATTCAAATCTGCAAAAAATCAGAGAAAGGAAATTTAAATCTTGCATCGAGGACCCTGCGAAAAATATAAATCAAACGTCAGCAAAGAGGTCCTTATGAGTACTATTCACATCAGTCACTAGTTCTTCACATAACCCCCTCCCTTTTCCCCTATTGTCACGCGAGGTCCTTCTTCCTCCATCAGACAACAACGGAGCAGCAGCCAGCCGAGGAGACAGAGGGCTCGGCCAGCGGGGCAGCGGCCGGCGGAGGCAAGGAGGGGATGCGCTGGGGCTTGGCCGTGGCCAACCGTGGCCGCGCCTAGCCTTGGCCGGCCAAGCTGCAGGCAGCAGCACATCAGCTGAGCAGTGCCAGGACGGCACTGCCGGCAGCGGCAGGCTCGGCGACAGCAAGCGCGCGGTGGGGCTCGGCTACGACTAGGGCTTGGAGAGGCGGTCATGGAGCTGTAGGAATGCTCGGTGGTGGTGCTAGAGGGGCTGCAGGAGAGGGAGCAGCGGCGGCAAGGAAGTTCGGCGACGACGGCCATGGTGGCTTCGCTCTGGTGCGACCAGAGCGTGAGCGAGAGAGCGAGAAGGGACGGGTAAGGGATGGGGCAGCTCTGGCGCTCAGTTATGGAGGAGTAGGGCATTTAGCAGTGCGTGGCACGAGGTAGGACGCGCGTCGGCCATGGCGGGAAGCGCTCCGGTGCATGGCGGCCACGAAGACAAACTGTCGAGCACGTGGCGAGCGTCGGAGTTGACATGGTGGGGAGCCAATTTGGGCCGCTTCCGGGCCAAATCAGATAGTGGGCTAAAAATGAAGTTTGCTCAACTCTGATTACTCTCCAACTTTTATTAAGGCCGCATGGTCATTAGAGCTCTTCAACAGTGGGTAATTAAGCCACAAACTGCTAGTGTCAGCGTATTGACAGTGACAAGCAAACATTCAAATTGATGGTGAAAATGAGGTCAAACTGGTGCCATCTTTTTACATGCTCTTCTCCATGAACTTAGCTCCAACTTCCATTTTGGGGTCAAGTCAAGTTGCTTAACAAAATTTGGAGAACGCGAGACGTCAATGCCGATGTCGATGAATTTCTAGACTTAGAATATTTCTAAGTGCTGAAATCAGCAGCAGGTTCCAACTTTGAGCCACTGCTAGACTTGGTTCCGAGCCGATCCATGGTATACTCCAAAAACAAAGTTTCTTCTATATAACATGAGATTCAACTTTTATTTAATGTCCAACTTTAAAACAGGTGCATAAGCTATAGTTCTACTTTGACCAAAGTTGGATCACGATAAAGCTTAAATTATCCTTCGTGATCCATTGAAGCATTTTCTTGGCATTTGCTCAACATGAACCTTTTATGACTTTTGTTGTAGAGTTCATCTAGAGTCATTTGGGCATGGTTGCAAGATTTGGTTGACGATCAAGAATTCCATTCACTTTATAAAATAATTCAAGCAAGGACATAACTCGTCATTTCATGTGACTTCTTGATTCCAAACTTCACGAAACTTTTCCATGGATCAATATAGATGGGTATTGATGTGAGACACATGAAGATATTCCAATAACACTAGCCAAGCATATATCTTGAAAAGGGCCTATATGTAAAGTAAGGGTGCAATATCCACGTTTAGGTTGGGGCTCATTTCCATAGGTTTGACCTTGACATTTTCATCATCACTTAATATGTCATGTTTGAGCTCAAACCCATTGCTTAACTAGTGGCAAACACCTGGGGTGTTACGGCTATCTTCACCATCTCAAGCCATCAAGTCACATCTTGTGTTGAATCATCCATTCATGTATTGTTATCCTTTTTTTATTTCAATTTAGCAAGCTTCAAATATGAGACCAATCCATATGCAATACCTTATGTCTCACTAATTAATTCTTACAAGCTTGCTTTCAAACTAGTATATGGAAATCCCACAATAATTAAGCCTTTGCATGAATTCCATTTGCATTGTTGTCTTATGCTTGAACTAGATTGTTTATACAACAACACATCATTTTGGCTTTCATTAAGTACCTGTGAGATAACCTATTACCTGTCCACACTTAGCAAACGGCTTAGTCCTTTAATCACGTTGTCATTCAATCATCCAAAACCCACTAAAGGGATAGATGCACTTTCAAGGAGAGCTAAGGAAACATACCAAGGGTGTTGATACACCATTTTAGTGATCTCCACTTGCATAGTGCTTAGTGATTCATTAGGTGATTAGCATAGGTGCTTGGTGAAGTGCTTAGGTTGATTAGACCACCGCTTATGTGCTTGCTCTAGGTTTAGGTCTAGTGTTTAGTGAGGTTTGCACACCTCTTATCACTCGGTGCTTGCACACACCATTGTTGTACATCGGAGGGGCTTGTAATATTGTGAGATCACACTAACCGCGTTTGTGGTGTGGCCGCCATCGTGTATCGAAGGGAACAAGGCCCATGGTGTTTTGGTCAGAAGCTTGATAGTGAAGACAGTGGGGAGCATCCGGGAGAGGCTTGCCGGAAGGCATGTTGAAGACCCACTTGCGCATGGGGAAGGCCCGAGGCTATCCACGGAGTTACTCGACTAGGGGCTTCACCCTTGCGAGAGATTCCTTATGAGGGACTCCAACGAGGACTAGGGGAAGCTTGTGCTCTTCTCGATACCTTGGTAAAAATACTAGAGTCGTCGATGGGAGTTTGCATAGCTCTACCTTACTCTTTAACTTCTGCATTTACATTGTAATCTTAGTTTGTGCTTTACTTTCCTAGCTTAGCGATAGGCTAGTTGATAGGTTTGGAACCTAGGTTGCATAACTTCTTTTTGTGGTAGAGATATAAACGCACTAGTAAAACTGTAGTTGCACATTTAGATAGTTTATCTTTTACATAGGCTTTTGCTAAGGATAGAAAAAGAGGCCATAGTTTAGAGTAGATCTTTAAGTTGCCTAATTCACCCCCTGTTTAGGCATCATGGTCCATTACAAGTGGTATCAGAGCCAGTTGGCTCAATTTAGACCTTTGGCTTCACCATCGTTGAGTCGACGCTATTTAGAGTGGTTGGGATGGATATCTCTAGGCCTCCGCACTTTGATGGCACTAACTTCCCTTACTATAAAGCTATAATGACTTGTCACCTTGAGACGGTAGATTTTGGGTGTTTGGAGAGTCACTTGTGACAGAATGAAACCCATTAAGAATCCCGATAAACCCACGAAGAGTGAAGAAAAAGAAATTCATTTAAATGCTAGAGCTAAAAATTACTTGTTTGAATCTTTTAGCATGGATGTGTTTAACCAAGTGTTCACTTTAAATACGGCACATGAAATTTGGTTAAAACTCTAAGAGCTCTATGGCCGCACAACTAATGTCCATGAGCAAAAACATTGTCTAGCTAAACAAAATTATGATTCCTTTAAAGTGAATAATGATGAGCTTGTTCGTGATATGTATTCTCATTTGAATCTAATTATCAATGAGCTCCATTCAATAGGATTAACGAAGCTAGATGATGTGGACATCATGAGGAAGATCATCTCCGTGCTACCACAAAAGAAATATGCAAGCATCATCACCATCCTTCACAATATGGAGGACTTGATCACTATGACCCCAACCATAGTCATTGGCAAGATAGTGGCATTTGAAATGTCACAAAAGATGGGTCAAGAAGAAGCCTTGTCATCAACCAAAGGCAAAGCTCTCGCATATAATGAGAAAAAGAAGATGAAGGGCAAGCAAGTTGAGACAAGCTCAAGCTCAAGCTCCTCAAGTGAAGAAGAAGAAGAAGAAGAAGATGATGACGATGATGAAGATTCAAGTGATGATGATCAATCTTCCTCCTCTACCTCCAACCTTGATGAAGAATCAATCAAACTTATCAACAAGGTGGAGAAGATGATCCAAAGGCTCAATGTCAAGGGTGTGCCCATCCAAATTCAAGATTTCATCTTCACCAATCAAAGAAATGAGAAAAGAAAGAAATGATGCTATGGATGCGGTGAGTTAGGGCACTTTATGGAAGTTTGTCCAAACAATCCCACACTCAAGACAAAGAAGACATGCAAGGACAAAGCCCTCACATCAATAAGGTCTTGGGATGATTCTTCAAGTGAATAAGAAGACCATCACAAGAGGCGAGGCCACAAGCACTCATCATCAAGCTCTTCTCGTGTGTGCCTTATGGCATGAGGTAACGAAAGCCCATCCTCTAGTGAGAGTGATAGTGATGATGAAATGCCTTCTCTTAATGAACTTGTGCAAGAAAATCTTAAATATGCTAAGGCTTGCACTAGCCAACAAAAGAAGCTAAAAATATTGCAAGACAAGCTAGATAGTTCATAAGAAGCATATAAAACTTTGCTTGAACAATATGAGACATTTGTTAATCTCAATATTGAACTATCTACTAAAATTGAGCAACTTGATGCTAGTGCAACAATAAATGCATGCACAATAAATGATGAACAACTTGTAAAGAAAAATAAAAAATTAATAGAAAAGTTAGCTAGCTCATAAGATGCTTATAAAAGTTTGCTTGCTAAAATAGAAACCATGTGCAAACATTGTGATGAGCTAACTAATAAAGTTGCTAATCTTGAAATCGTCGGTACAACCCTCACCAAGGCACCTAAAAAGAAAAGTTCTATCTTTGGCATACCTAAAAAGGATGCTTCTACTTCTTGCGATGATTTATGTTTAAGCTCACCCTTGTGCAACCAAGTTTGTGTTGAGAAAGTTATTGTAGATACATGCACACAATTAACACCCTCGGTGTGACACTATAAATCATTTACTATAACATGTCATGAGCATCATGTTTATGTGTTAATGCATGTAATAAAGAGTGTAGATTAATTTCCGTAACTCAAAACGATCAATGGAAGTGCGAAATGAAAGTTAATTCATTAGTCATGTTACATCACTTAGGGTTTAAAACCAATTTTTATTAAGCGAAAAGGCTATAGAACATGTATGTGATACTTAAATAAGGTTCGAAGTGCAAACTTTGTAGATGACAATGAAATACTCGCGGTCAAAAAATGATATTGCTAGCTAATATTTCCATTAACTTAGAGATCACAATTGGAAATCCAATTCAGCTCTAACACTTAGAAATTTTCAAGTCTATCGACTGTTAGACACTGCTATGTTTAGCAATTTATCGCGAGAGATTGGGTTAAGGAATAGTGAAGTATTATGGCTTGTTTTAGTAGCCTAATGGATCCCTAAGGCATAGCAAAGTGGGTTTGGGGATTGGAGCAACTGGTTAGGGGTTTTGAACGCTTTAAAAACTGTGCACAGCTCATTCTCGGTCGACTTCCCAGTCTGTGTGCGATCACTGGGCTTGCTACCCTAATGGCGCAGCGTCGGCGCATGCACGCGCGTGAGTGGCCATGCGCTGGCCAGCCGCTGCTATCGTAGGCTACTCACTCAGGTGCGCCAGCTAGCCATCAACGTGAGCCACCACGCCCCGCCCCCCTACGCCTGGCTGCCCACTGCGCTGTGACGCTACCGCCGCCGTCCCATCACCGCGCTGCACGCCTGCTCACTACGCCATGCCTCGTTGCCACAGCATCGCCATGTGCTCTTGCACCGCGTCATTGCTGCCTTGCTGTTGTGCATGTGGGATGCCGCCTTGTGGCACCGTGAGCCCGCCATTATTGGCGCTGCGACGCGCGGGCTAGAGCCAGCCATGGCTATTTGCGCTCGTCGCTTGCGCCTGGCGTGTGTACCCCGGTTGCGACGCCCGTGTCCTGCCAAAGAGTGCCAGCTGTATCACTGCTCGTCGCTGTTTCCACCGCTACGCCCTCCCCTGCTTCCCGCCACGATAACGTCGTGACCCAGGTGAGCCAGAGCGTGGGAGCTTGCCTTAAATCTCACATGCTCGTGTCTCCACCTTGGCGTTCGTGTGCCAACTATCTCCACCCCACCTTGAATTGCGTCACGACATGCACCAATTTGGAGTTTCCCCTCCGTCGTGCCATTAAGGCCAGGACTGACCATGGTCGAGGGCAACCACCCACCACTCCACCCCTCATAAATTCATCTACACCACAAACTCTGCCTCCATCACCCTGCGTACCTCACTTGCACCTCTACCACCTCGCCATAGCCACTGACATGGGCACGCCGCATCGGAGCACCATCGCATCCCACCACCCGCACGTGGCTAGCCCTGTTTGGGGAACCTTCAGCCAAACCACCATGGCAGCCACAACTAGGGTAAGATAGTGATGCCATAGCACTATCTAGTTCACCCCGCGGTGGATTAGGGTGGCCAGCATGGCCACGCCGCCGTCGCGCATGCCCGCACGCCGTGGTCACCACTTCCGTGAGCTCCGTCGCTATTGTAACCTAGGCTAGTGTAGGCGCTAGGGTTGTAGACGGGGGTTCACCCATTAGTGGAGCTAGCGTGGGTCCCAGCTGGCCGACGTGGCCATCCAATGCCATCGCCGCCGTGTCGACGCATGCGCGGGTGGCCGAGGACCATGCCGTTGTAAACGAGGGAGTTTTCGAGGGTTTCGTTGCATAGTTGCTCTCTCTAGGAATAGTGACATGGACTATGGGTTAGTTTGCCCAAAGTTTAGGGGTGTTTTTGCATATGTGTCGCGCGCGTGGGCCTCCTTGTTGTGGGCCGCCTCGCGTTGGGCCACGTTCGTGCGGGCCGCGCGGTGGTGGGCCACGGGTGGAATTCGTTTTTCCTTTTTCTTAAGGAATTAGAAATAGCTTTATATTTTAATTTCTGAGCTGATGCATAGGTGTCCAAAAATCATGAAACCAATTTGGTTAGGTTCCTAAAATTATACTCTATTTGTTAGTGTATTTAGTTCATATATATATATATATATATATTTGTTGATACTAGAGGATATTAAATCATTTGCGAGTGTTTAGTATTATTTAGGTTAGTATTTGTAGGAATTTTTTGTAGCAAATTGGTAATAGCTTTGATCATGAAATTTTTACAGTAGGTTCATTGTATTATTATGTGCTTACTGTATTTTTTGTAGCCTTAGAATCGGTTGAGAAATATGATAGCTAAGTACTCCTTGTTGTAGTATATAGGAAATCGTTAATAAGAGTAAGAATATATTTTAGTTGCTAAGTAGCACTTGTAGGTGAAAAACCTACTGGTTTGATGGGAATGATGATTAGCTTGGTATCTTAGACATTAGAGCTAGCTTAGTGTATTAGTAGGTGTATTCTTATTTTAAGAATTGTTGTTGCCTTAATATTGAGCGTTGCATCGTCATTACATGCATGCAGAAAATGAGTTGGTAGAGTTCGTGACGGAGTGCGAGCAGGAGTATGAAGAGGTGATTGAAGAGTATGAGGAGGAGGTCCTCGTGCAGGAGGTCCCGGAGCCATCACAGACTAACTGAGCTGACACCGCGCCTGCCCAAGGATAAGTTTCCAAAGATGTTTACATGTGGTATCTTTTAGCATCATAAAACCTTATCCTTTGCATTGCATCCTAGCATGTAAATAGTTTCTAAAGATGTTTACATGTGGTATCTTTTAGCATCATAAAATCTTACCCTTTGCATTGCATCCTAGCAAGTAAATAGTTTTTAAATTCCAAAATTTTTATTTTTTGCTTGCTTTGGTCGTGTTATCATCAATCACCAAAAAGGGGGAGATTGTAAGGAAATTGGACCCTAGACTCATTTACTTTGGATTTTGGTGTTTAATGAGCAACACAACCAAATTAGACTAATAAATTTGCAAGTAATTATTTTGTAGTTTAATAGGGTGCAAGACGTGACTTGGACGAAGACGACATAATGATCCCACGATCAACACCATAAGCAAGACCCTAGAGAACACAAGAGAAGACCCAAGATATCAAGCATAGTCCAAGCACGAAGATGAGAACCAAGCCAGACGCAAGATTGCGAAGAAACGAGCTTGACAGAGGTGACCGGACGTGGCCCTAGGAGGACCGAACGTGTTCGATCAGTTGCTCAGCAACAGCAGGCGTCAGTAGCTATGACCGGAAGCTGAGCAAAGCAGTGACCGGATGCACAGATGACACCGTTCTTCGTCACGGCAATGTTTTCAGCGTGACTGGACGCGACGGCAGGATGACCGGATGCACCAAGAAGTAGCGTCCGATCATGTCTAGAAAGGTTCTAGAGTGGCGCCAGTGCGACCGATCGCGTGCAATCAAGTGAGACCAGATTCGGCCTAGAGTTCGATCAACGCGCGCTCTCCAACGGTCGGCAAGACCGGATGCGTCCGGTCTAGACGACAGCAGCGTCCGGTCACTAGCAGAAACGTTGGTTTTGATTCCAACGGCTAGTTCACTCATTTGGGGCTATAACTATGTCTCCAACCGGCCATTTGAGAGCAGGAGAGCTGATGAAACATACCAAGAGTGTTGATACATCATTTTAGTGATCTCCACTTGCATAGTGCTTAGTGATTCATTAGGTGATTAGCGTAGGTGCTTTACGTAGTGCTTAGGTTGATTAGACCACCACTTATGCTCTTGCTCTAGGTTTAGGCCTAGTGTTTAGTGAGGTTTGCACACCTCTTATCACTCGGTGCTTGTGCGCACCATTGTTGTACATCGGAGGGGTTTGTAATCTTGTGAGATCACACTAATCGCGTTTGTGGTGTGGCCGCCACCATGTACCGAAGGAAACAAGGTCCACGACATTTCGGCTAGAATCTTGATAGTAAAGACGGCGGGGAGCATCCGGGAGAGGTTTGTCGAAAGACACATCGGAGACCCACTTGCACATGGGGAAGGCCCGAGGCTATCCACGGAGTTACCCGACCAGAAGCCTGGCCCTTGCGAGGGATTCCTTGCGAGGGGCTCCAACGAGGACTAGCGAGAAGCTTGCGTGCTTCTCGATACCTCGGTAAAAATACCAGAGTCGTCGATGGGAGTTTGCATATCTCTACCTTACTCTTTAGCTTCCGTATTTACATTGCAATTTTTGTTTGTGCTTTACTTTCCTAGCTTAGTGATAGGCTAGTTGATAGGTTTGGAACCTAGGTTGTATAACTTCTTTTTTGGTAGAGATAGCAATACACTAGCAAAATCGTAGTTGCACATTTAGATAGTTTATCTTTTGCATAGGTTTTTGCTAAGGATAGAAAAAGAGGCCATAGTTTAGAATAGATCTTTAAATTGCCTAATTTACCCCCCCTTAGGCGTCACGGTCCATTACAGTGCCTCCAATTGCCTACCTATTTGATCCAGAAAACTCCTCTCTGTAATAATATTATTTGATTGGAGGCCTACTGTTATTTCTTTGGAGGACTATGGATGTTGACTTGTGCTGCTTTGCACTTGTATTGAACTTGGAGTGCTTTTCCCTGTATGGTGTTGCTCTTATTTGTAAAATCTCAACTCTATGTATGACTGTATTGTGCATTATGGAATCTAGACTAGTCCTGCATGTTCTCATGTTCTGGTTCTGCATGGACAGCATGGTCTCGACATATTCGCTTGTCTGAATTCTGGAGGAATCTGGATTGTTTTGAGGAATGCTGGAGGAATTTGTGAGAGAAAAACAATGTTCCGGATGAAAAAATAAGCGAACCAAGCCAGGTTTAAGGGCACGCGAACGGGGCCATTCTCATGTTCTGTTGCTGCTAGTACTTGTACTTTCATGGTCTATAATTTTGGATCTTGTTGGAATGATTTCTCTATATTCATTTGCAAGCTTCTTTGTTGTTTTTGCTAGTTTTTATGTTCTGTAGCTGCTAGTACAGTAGTACTCTCATGTACTGTTACGCTGTCTTTGCTGGTTTTTTGAATTTTTTTGGGGTTTCAGAATGTCCATCGGGTTTTGGGTATCTGCCGGGTTTGATTTCAAGGATGCATTTCTATCTGAATCGTTGTTCGGGACGGATTTGGGTTTTAAGTCCAGGTTTCGGTTTTGAGTGCACGGAAACTCCACCCGATTGGAATCCGCTCTGCCATCCTTAAACATGGTCCAAACAGGGCTTTATCCATATTGCCTGTTTGGTTGAAAGAATGAGATGAACCATTTCTTTGTTTGGTCGGATGAGTGAGAGTTGATGAGATGGAATAGTTGGCTAATTATATCTACTATTTAAAAATTATAAAACTAATTAGACACTAACACTTAATTTTGCAACCATCATAATCACTAATAAAAATATAATATGTTAATTAGCACCATTACTACTACTACTACTACTACTACCCTAATTGACACACAAAATGTGCACTAATCAATGTATTAACACTTATCCAAATTAATCTTGCCGTCATAATTACTAAGTAATAATATGACATACTAATAATCCTTAATTTATTTACTGTACCTTGCGTAGGCCTCATCTGAATACTAGATAATCAGTTAACCACCCCAAGCATAATAATTGTTGGAGACTGAAATGACACTGAATGGATTAGGATTAGATGGAGGCGGGCCGACCTGTATAGGTATAGGTATCGTTGTAAACTTGCAACCGAATCGTGGCCCATTCCAAACATTTGTGTTAAAAAACAAATCGTGGCCCATTTGTCATTTGGGCCCAGCCCAGAAAACCTCAGCCAGCTCGGAGCTTATTGCATTCCACCACTTCCCTGCTTCAACTTCAGATGGCCATTGGGCAAGGCTCAAGGAGCTGCCTCCTGCCCTTGTATCTTCGACGCTCATGCCATTGCCATGCTGGATGCTGCATCCATCCCTTGCTAATGGATTTTGTGAGAGGTGTGAAGCCAACTTGCTCCTACTAATATAATTTTCCATCCATCAAGGATATGTTCTGAATGGGAACAAGCTTGTTTGGCTGAATTAGATAATTATAATTATATCATATATACTCTCTCTCCGTTTTAAAACATAAGATGTGCATGTAGTTGAGTCCAATCAGACACCGCTTCCGTGCGCCTCCGCTTCATCGTCTAGGGCCCCTCTCCTTCCTTTCTAGTGAGTCTGTCAGTGGTAAGGAGAGGGACTCATCTCTCTTTTACAACAATTTTTTAGATCTAGTTTACTTAGAGTTTAGTCTAAATAAATCTACCGACGAAATCGGATGATTTTTTTTGTTAGGATCGACTTTGGTGATTGCCACGACGAGGTCGTTGTTGCAGGCATCGATTTTATCAGCATGAACTCAATTTGTGGCCATTATATGCACGGGAAGGGGTGCTCCTGGGCATTCCTCCTGAGGAAAGGAACTCTAGTTCATTGATCTCATTATCGATGGTCGCGGAGAGGAAATCAGACATACATGAAGATTCGAGGGTTGGGATGATGAATCTTTAGCCTATATTGTACCCGGTGATGCAATCGTGGATGTTCTTTTATCGTTTCAAATGTGTTTGGGACTGATTCCGGAAAATTGGATCTTGCGGCATATCCAATAGTTTGGGGTTATCATTGGATTCAGCATAAGGACAACAATTTGGTTTCAGTGTCCAACAAGGCTATGTTTCGCATCGAGTAAAGGCACTAGGGGAACAAGACGATGGAAGAATTTGAATAAAATATTATCTTTTTTATTTTAGATTTTTCTCATGTAATTTGGGATACAGTTCTCCCTTCCCTTCGGAAAAAAAATGTGCACTTATTTTAATATACAAATTTTGTTATCTTTGAGCGACAAATAGTTTGATCATATGAAAAGTTTATACAACAAAAGTAGTTATCTTGAAGTTGTATTTAGAAATACTTTCTAATAATCAAACTTTATTGCCATAAACTATATATTGTGAGAGAAACTAGTGGCCAAAGTGCGATCTTGAAGATAACACCAAGTTGAATATGCTTTATATTTTGGAGAGGGATGGAAATAATCTTACACTGAAGAAGGCTGTTCTGCCACAGAAGCTGAGCTCTGTTGGAAGCCACAGTGCAGAACTATTCTGCTTTTTCGGTTTCATTACTTTATTAGGAGTAATAATCGATGATTCGCTGACTCAGTTTTTGAAGATGCCCAATGCGATAGGACATGCGTGCGTGCGTGCGGTTCGGTGAGTGTACATGCGCTGTGAGCGGATGTGTTTTGCTGTGTAATTAGCAAAAAAATAGGCATACCTGTTTTTTTGTACTATTAGTTTGCAGATTATGTCTGAAAAACATAGCCTGCAAACTAATTAATAGTACTCCTATATTATGGACCTCCATCGATGAGCAATGCATTGCGCATGCACATATACCAAACATGCATCAACACACATGCCGCCTCTTTGAACACACCAATCAATTAATAATGTTGACGTACACACTGACGTGATCATGCATATATGCATGCTCGTTCCAAACAATCCTAGCTACGTACGTACGTAGTATTGTACTACGACTTAAAAAGCAGGTCGTGATCAAAGTCGTAATGGCCTGCCGTCGTCTGCTCGCTCACCACACACACACACCATAGTAATGCGTATACGTAGGTAGCAGCATACATACATACATGCCTGAAATCAACAAGGAAAACCTCAAAAGAAAAGACTAACTGACAATAATACTGGATCGGATCATATCGCTCGATCCATGAGTGCAGAGGCGCAGCATGCATGGATGAGCTCACTGTAGAAGTGGCAGCCTCAGATCTCGATGCACCATGGATGACGAAGGATTCATCGATCGATCGGTCAGACGTTGTCGGTGGAGGTGGAGGACGGCAGCAGCAGAGGCTGCGTGACGGCCGACGCCGCCGCCTTGCTCCGGATGCCACCACCGCCGCCGGCCGCAAGGAGGCCCTCGCGGTCACGGTCGCCGGCGCTGGAGACGAGGGCGGCGGCGTCCCTGGCGATGCGCGCCCTCTCCTCGCTCTTGCCCCAGAGCACGAGGTAGAGGCCGGCGATGATGAGCACGGCGCCGATGATTCCGCCCAGGTAGAACTTCTCGCCCAGGGTGAGCGACGCCATGATGGCCACCACCAGCGTCTGCACCGGCTGGTACACCGCCACGAACACCGGGCCCCCGCGGTCGATGCACCAGATCTGCACCGCGAACGCCACCCCGGACGCGATGAACCCCTGCAGGCAGGCATACACATATCATAGGCAGCAGCACTGGATGGTTAGGACCAAGAACAAAAAAACAGTCCAAAATAAAGGTTGTTGCTTCAGGGATCTGATGATCGATAAACAAACAACTAATTAACCCAGCCATCAGCTTTTCAGTTCATATAATATGCTGAATGAAAAAAAAGGTGTCATTTGTACACCTAGCTAGGGCGGATCCAGCGGTGGGGCACCTAAACCGAAGCAGTGCAAATTACTGTAGAGCCCCTATGAATTTTTAGGCAAAGTTCTATAGTGTAGGAGGGGCTGAGACTTAAGATCGAGTAGCAGTGTTGTTGCGTGCACCACTTTAGTATACTTTCTGCCTGAGAAATGCACTACTACTCTACCTCTGTCTCCACCACATGACAGGAGCCTGACGTGGCATGCATCTCTCATTCTCTCTTACTCGTGTTTAGATCAGGGACTATAGTCTAGTCTATGTTACATCGAATATTTAGATATTAATTAAAAGAACTAAATATAAGGTAATTATAAAACAAATTACATAAACCGTGACTAACGGCGTGGCTAGTAGAGATCGAGAGATATAGCGAGACTCACGGCGTATAGGATGGTGAATAGCTCGGATCCGGAGTGGAACTTCCAAGCGTCGGCGTCCCTCTCCATGAAGGCGGCGATGATGAGGAACTGGATGACGCCGAAGAAGCAGGTGTAGGAGGTGACGGAGAGCCGCGCCGGGTACTTCTTCAGCACGGGGGCCTGCAGCACCAGCCAGCCGGACCACGACAGGCAGTGCCCGATTAGGTACACGCACCCCAGCGTCCAGTTCTTGTCGCCGGCGGCCACGGCCGCCGCCGCCGCCAGCTTGTCGCCGCCGCCGCTGGTCGTGGGGCCGAAGATGGTGGGGCCCTTGTAGAGCGTGATGACGGACGCCCCCGCCACGCACCCCAGCGTGCCGGCCACCTTGGCCACGCCGTCGCGGCGGTCCAGCCGGACCTTCTCGATCCGCAGCGCCGCGGCCATGGCGAAGGTGATGGCCGGGACCGAGTTCTGGATGGCGGACGCGAACGTCGGCGACGTGTTGTCCAGGCCCAGCAGGTAGAACCCTTGGTTCGCAGTGATGCTGACAACGTAACCATATCGACCGATTGTGAATAATTTCCTCGTCGTCACAATTACGAACTACTACTAGGATTTATCAGCTGCTACGATGCAGCATCCATCATGCATGCGCATGTTGTGCGTGGCTTACCCGCAGAGCGCGAGGAGGAAGAACTGGATGACGAAGTTGAGGGTCAGCTGCGGCCTGTCCTTCCTGCAGCAGGCAGTTCACAAACATCATCATCATCAGCGAGCACAGGCATGCATGCATTATTCCAGCAAGTGAGCAGTGGCAGTAGTACGGCCGGCGTACTTCTCGAGAAAGTAGGCGAAGGGGACGAGGAGGCAGAGCGCGATGATGTTGCGGTAGACGGGGAAGACGAGCATGCTGATGCCCATGTTGAGCGCCAGCCGCGACACCACGTGGAACCCCGCGTAGCCGAACTGCAGCGTCAGCATCGCCACGTGCAGCTGCGCCTTCTCCGGCATGCCGCACACCCGCCGCCCCTCGCCGGCGTCCGCCATTGTTGCGTGCGCTACTTCGTCGCGCGACGCCCGGTTGGCCGAGCTAGATATATAGCTAGCAAGGCCGATAACGAAGAAGCGTCAGAGAGAGGAGAGGAACTATATATATAGACTCAACTATATATTCAGGCAAGAGCACCAAGAGTGAATGGGGAGTGAGTGAGCTCGGAGGGGGTCGCTATATAAAGGGCAGGAGTGCCAGAGGAGCGGTACAGTGATGAGAGGAGTAGCGACCGAGGGAATGTCCGACCGACCGAGCCCAAGCGATGATGTTTGTACTGTGGGCTACATACTAACATAATGCATGTGGGCCCCACGGGTGGCGCGACAAAGAGAGATAATAGAGAGGGACGTGGCACTCCAACTGGGCAACTGTCACTGTCTTTCTCCTTGTCGTATGCCCACTTCCTCTTTCGACTACCGGGCAACAATCTGTGTCCTTTACATTACAAGCCTGCTACTCCGTAGGACACGGTAGGAGTATGTCCATCGCAAAAAGTCACGGGACATGGCATGCACTCAAGTTGTTCACCGTAGCGGCGTAGCTTACGTGGTTCCCTCCATTATAAATTATAAGTCATTATGTCTTTTTACATACATAGCTTTTGCTACGTATCTAGATGTCCTGGTTTATGATCATCGTACGTGACAACGTGCTCGAAACTTTTTCAAATTTTTTCCACGGCATACGCATACGATACGGCGACAACTCGACAAGTTTCATGATATTCGAAATTCGTTCGCATTTTATACAATTAAAAAATCACTCCCACGCAAGTTGGCGGCGTTGCCCCGTGAGCACGTTGATCGAAATTTTGAGACAGTTCCTGGATTTAGCCTAAATTTACACTAAGAAACGAGGATAACATTTTTTGAACGAATGTAATCCATTATTCGATGCACCTGCAGTTCAAACTTACATTTTCTGGAAAAATTCAACAAAACAAAATAAACTATAGAAATATGCCAAAAGACAATGAAAATAACCCAAATTTAAACATGTTGTTTGTGGTAGTGTACTAAAGCTTCAAAAAAAATTGGTGGCAAAAAACCAAAAAAAATTATTTTGCACAGTGCCTAGGGTTGGCACTCGGCAAAGTAATAACTTTGCTGAGTGCCGCCCAGCTGGCACTCGGCAAAGAGCTGCTGATTTTTTTTTAAACTTCATCGAGTGCCAGATCACGACACTCGGCGAAGAAAATTGACTTTGCCGAATGCCGTCGATCTGACACTCGGCAAAGCCGCCCTTTCCCTTAACCCGCGCCCGGCCGACGCTCTCTCTCTCTCTCTCTCTCTCTCTCTCTCTCTCTCTCTCTTTCTCTCATTTCTCTCTCCCTCTCACCTCTCTCTCCCTCAGCCGCCACCGCCGCACCGCGGCACCCGTCCCGGCCACCGTGCCTCCCCGCCCCGGCCACCATGCCTCCATGCGCGGGCCCCCGCGGCCTCCGCCCCGGCCACCGCGCCTCCCTGCCCCGGCCACCGCGCCACTGCAGAAGAGAGGAGGAGGAGACAGGGGAGAAGAGAGAAGGGGAGAAGAGAGGAGGAGAAGGAGAAGGAGAGGAGAAGGAAGGTGCCGGCCTAGGCCCGTCGACCCTCACGCCGCTGCGGTCGTCCCCGCCGTCGTCGCCGACCCTTGTTGTTGCCATTCTCATCGCGAAGGTATGCCCTACACCTGTAGTAGTTAGTAGTAGTACTTAGTAGTGTTAGTAGTAGTTAGTAAGTAGTTAGTAGTGTTAGTAGTATTGTTAGTAGTAAGTAGTGATAGTAGTAGTAGTGTTAGTGTTAGTAGTAGTTGTAGTGGTAGTAGTACTTGTTGTTGTACTACTTTGATACTTTCAGCTGCATGGAAAGAGAACTAAAGTACATGGCTCATCTTGGTATATATATGTTTGTTGGCCTTCGTGGCTATGTTTGGTATATATGTGGTTGTTGGTCATCGCGCCTACGTTTGTTGTAGGTTTTGGAAACCTCCCCGTGCAGGGGAGGTGCTGCCGAAATTTTCAATGGGTTCTAACCTATTGCCTTTTTATGTAGGAGAAGGACCCGTGGGAGGGACTCGGCGACCCCGATCGTCTTCGTCGGCGCTGCTGGTCTGCCTGCACCGCATCACCTCGCCACTGCACCGACATGCCACTGCCCCGCTAGCCTGACTCCATCGCCACCCTAGGTATAACCCCCTCCTCCTTTGCATGCATGTTTTATATGGTCACGTAGCCCAGTTAGGCGTCTCCCATTCGAAAGAGATACGGTCAGAGGTATGCAGATCTTTGCATATCTGCAACCGTATCTCTTTCGGATTGTCCACGTATTTTGAATAGCCCGCGGATGCATAGATGAGGTTACTTTCCATGGTTCGCTCTGGTCCGAGACAGACTTTCGGCATCACCTTCATGTTGTTCTCCGGATACACACTCTCCCTTGCAGGACGTGTATCAGGAGAACAACGGGGAGGTGCTGCCGAAATTCTATCTCGGATAGGAGCGGAGCATTGAAATAGACCTCATCTACGCATCCGCGGGTGGGATTAGGACCTATCCTCACCTATTAGATGGTAGGAACGTCATGCAGATGCAATTGCTGGTTATATTACTCGCTTATATATGTATATGCCAGAGGATGGAGAACCATGATTGGATGTACATGGGCCACGCAAGTATGACCCCAGAATGGATGACTAAGACTAATGCTTTCTTGGAGCATTCATTTGGCGAGGCTGCTAGAGGGTCGAGTCGGATGCCGTGTCCCTACAGTAAATGTGACAACCGTGTAAGAAAGAATAGGAAGAACGTGGGGGAAGATCTTTGCAAGTATGGGTTCACGCCAACGTGAGCGTCCATAGCAAGCTTAGCGAGTACACCTCGGCGGCTCGCGAGCGCCATGGGGAGGACTTCGATCCGGCCACGCAGCCCCTAGACACAGACCTCCTGATGAGGATGGGAGGAGGGAAGCAGCACGGCTGATACTGGATGGCGGACAGCACAGTCGACTCCGCCTCTGTTCCCAACCTCACCGAGATTCGAGCAAGGAGCACGAGCTCCTCCCTCCCCATACGCTCTTGGCAGCAGAGCTCACAGCAGCAGATGGCGGAACTCCAGGTTAGTACTATTTTATTCGTCGTTCATTGCTTTTACACATCTACCTTGCCTTTGCATTGTTTAAACATTACGGGTGGAATGTTGCAGGCCGACTTGCGGAGGTTGGAGGCCCAGCAGGCGGCCCAGGCGGAGGCCCATCGGCTGGAGATGGAGGCTATATAAGCCCAGAGGGCGGTCGAGGCGCAGAGGCTGCATGACATGTTCAGCTTCATGGCGAGCCTTCAGGCCTTGCCAGGTGTGGTCGTGCCCCATTCGCTGCTCGCTCCAGTTGTGGCTCCTCATCCTCCTATAGGGACTCCGGTGAGTATATATGGTTGTTTATTTCTTTAGCTTGTGCGGTCCTCCTATAGATACTCATGAATTCGCTTCTCCTTTGTGCAGCAACAGTCGGCGGGTTCGAACCGGACTCCTTAAGGTGGCCCTTCTCCACAGGCCGGGTGGACAACTGGCCCTCCTCAAGGTGGCAGTTCACACTCCGGGTAGGGAGGCTGGCAGTAGGTACCGTTTATTTGTTTCTTTTTATGTTGCATGGACTTGTGTTAGACTTAGCCTTATGTTGGACTACTACTAGAGACATATATATATTGTGATGGATATTGTCATAGATGATGTGAATGTATGTGATGGATTATGGACAATGGATTTGTATGTGATGTATTATGGATGGTGGATGTGTATGTGATGGGTTATGGATGTGTATGTGATGGAATATGGATGTGTATGTGATATATCCTGTGCTGTATGTTGATATATATGTGATTTCTTTGTTTGTGCTGATGGAAAGCAAAAAACCAAAAAATAGCATTTTTCCCCTCTTTGCCGAGTGCCACACTCAACAAAGAGGGCTTCTGCTTCCTAGCTTTGCCGAGTGCTAGAGCCATGGCACTTGGCAAAGATTTTTTTTAAAAAAAAAAATTTCTTTGCTGAGTGCAAGAGTATGGCACTCGGCAAAGAATTTTCAAAAAAAGGAAAAATTCTTTGCCGAGTGCCGCTAAAGTGGCACTCGGCAAAGAGGCCGTCAGAGTTGACGTCGGATTTTTTTTTGCCGAGTGCTGAGGTGACACTCGGCAAAGGCTTTACCGAGTGCCCGATATGTGGCACTCGGCAAAGAAACCTTTGCCGACGGGTTCTTTGCTGACGGGTTCTTTGCTGACTGCTCTTTGCCGAGTGCGGCACTCGGCAAAGCGCCTGAATCCAGTAGTGACACCTTGCAATGCCCATTCCACATCCCGAACCGACATTTTGGGTGACCTTCATTGCTCTTTGCTGCTGGCAATTGTGGAAATGAAGGAATAGGCCATCTTCAAAGTTGAGGCTGCTGACTCAAGAGACATGTTATGCTTAAGCACAGCTTTGGAAACGGTGATTGTTGAGGCGGAATAGGAGCATATGTGACTCATGGTGTAATGTTTTCCAAATCGACAATGTGAGCCCTGAAAACCATTGTAAACAACTTATGTAATGCTCTTTAGCACTTGATGGGTCTTTTCGACCTTGATCAATGAAATGACACAAACCTCTGCAGAAGGGGAGTTAGGCAAGGGGATCCCCTGTCACCCTTGCTTTTTGTCTTGGCAGCTGATTTTCTGCAGACCATCTTGAACAGAGCTAAGCAGCAAGGTGTTCTTTCTTTACCAAACAATTTGATTCATAGTCAGTATTTTCCAATCCTTCAGTAAGCTCATGACACATTGATTTTTATGGAGGGTGATGCCAGGCAACTTTTTTTTCCCTCAAGGCTTTGCTTAATTATTTTGCTGAGAGCACTAGACTCAAAGTCAATTACAATAAGTCCTTTATGTTTCCAATTAACATTGCTGCAGAAAAAAATGATATCTTTGCTAATACTTTTGGTTGCTCTAAAGGTACATTGCCCCTAAGCTTGACTAGACCTTCAGTAGCTAACTACTGGCCACTTGTTTCAAGATGTAAAAGAAGGCTCAGCAGTATTTCTGTTTATCTTAGTCAAGCAGGAAGATTAGAGTTAACAAATGCAGTATTTACAGCGCCTTGCCCACTTTTACAGTGTGTACTTTTCTTCTGCCAAAAACAGTGGTTAAGCAAATAGACAAGTTTAGAAAGCATTATCTCTGGAGAGGTTGTGATATTAACAATAAAGCTCCTCCCAAGGCTACTTGGAAGAACTTAGTTTGCATCCCAAAGGAAAATGTGGGTTTGGGAGTTCTGAACTTATCCATCCAAAATGAGGGTCTCCTTCTAAAGTATCTACATAAGTTTTTCAAAAGGTTGGACATCCCCTGGGTGCATTTGGTCTGAGAAAGGTATTATTCAAATGGTAGATTACCTGGAACCTGTAGACTTGGCTCTTTTTGGTGGAGAGACATTGTCAAGCTTTTGAGCTCTTATAAAGGAATGGCAAGAGTTTCAATTAAGAATGGTGCTACTTGTTTTCTGTGGCAAGACTTATGGCCTGATAAGGTCCTAGAACAAGCTTTTCCAGAATTGCATTCCTATGCCATAAACACTTGAATTTCAGTCAGAGTTGCAGGTCAGAGCCAAGAGATCCATGATCTCTTCCACTTACCTCTATCAGAGGAAGCCTTTTAGCAATTTCAAGATTTTTCAGACCTCCTTGCCAGTCTGCATCTCTTAGAAGAGAATGACAATTGGACTTATATTTGGAACTCTCCATCTTTTTCATCTCAGAAAGCTTATGCGCATCTTATTAGAAGAAGACAGGTACACCCAGCTTATTCTTGGCTCTGGAAAAGCTGTAGTCAAAATAAAAGAAAGGTTTTCTTTTGGTTACTTATGAAAGACAGGCTCAACACTAGGAATTTGTTAAGAAGAAAAAACATGGCTCTGGATGATTATAACTGTGTTGTCTGCAGTCTTGGCACTAAAGAGACTCTTCTGCATCTCTTCCTTGATTGTCCATTTGCAGTGGACTGTTGGGCCACTTTGGGTTTAGACATTGAAGACTTTGGGCAATATGTTCCAATAATAAAATAAGAAAAATCCTAACCTCCACTAGTCATGGGCTCATGGCCTTGCTAAGAACAATGCCAGGATACCCTCTGAGAAGCTCCTCTAGATGTACGTTGTCAATTGTCGTCCCCCTTTCCCACTACATTCTCCTTCGATCCTTCCCCACCACCAACCATATTGATTCTAGATTCCTATCTTTTTCACCACCAGAGTCGCCGCCCCCTATAGATAGCAGTAAATCGTAACTAGGGCTGTTAAAAAAGCTCAAGACTTGTGAACTAGTACCTCTGTAAATCGTGCACTTGCAGGACTCTGCTCCCTATCTACCACCTGCACTACGTATTTAATTTATGTCATCTTTTTATATTAACTTTTAAGAATCTTGTATTGAATATTCTAGTCCCTAAATAATTTAAATGAAAAATGTTTGAATACAAAGTTTTAGATCTTGTCTATCTCTACCATTTTGGTATAGGGTATGTCTTCATCCGAGATAATTTGTAAATTTCAAAAATTTGAATATCAAAATCATGAATTTCGAAACTAATATTTTTCTATTTGGGAGTGCCTTAATGTTTTCAAATGAAAAACTTGTCAACCGCAAAGCTATAGATTATATATGTTGAAAACTAAAACTTTGGTATAGATCATGTCAACATCAAGATATGTTTGAAATTTCAAATTTTGGAATTTTAAAATATTAGAACATAAAAATAAAAATTAAGAATCTAAATGACGTCAAATTAAATCAAGAACATGTTAACTACAAAGTCGTAAATTGTATTGAGAACTACAACTTTTATATAGACCATGTCAAAACCAAGGTTGTTGGAATATTTTAAATTTTAAAATTTGAGAATGTAAAATGGATTTTTGGGACTCTAAAACCTTTTTAAATAAAAAAAATTATCAACCACGAAGTTGTAGATCGCGTCAAGGTCTACAATATTTGTACAAAGTTTGTCTTCATCAGAGTTTATATAAAAAAAGTTAATATAAAGTTGTAGAGCGCAGAAATAATTTTTTGCAGTCGGAGGAACTATATATGCACCATGCATACGTAAGCAGACATACAGTCCCTACCTAGATAGTGTTATCTATCAAAGTGTGGTATTTGGACGCTAGTATGTGTGAAGTGACATATTAGAATGTTGATTATTATTATTGTCGATTGCGCGGTTTCGGTAGTGTGGCGTCGCTTTTTGCAAAGGGTGAATTGACGGGACAGCGGCAGCAGCTGCAAAGCCTCCAGTGGACTGGTTTGTTTGATGGCATCTCCATGGATGGATCCATCGTTTGGCGCCACTCCACTAGTACCGGCCGATCCAGACCGGATTGATAGAAAGAAAGCGATCAGTGATGAAAAGCAGTCGCCGAATAATGGAAAAGTATTAACTAGACCATCGCTAGCTCCAATTAGATATGCTTCTAGCATAGCCTGAGTGCATTATTAGTTCTGCATGCGTTGGTTTAATTTCTTGTTGCTTGTTTTAATTTGCTACGTTTATTAGTAATAATTTACTAGTAATTTCTCTATAGGAAATAGGGCCTACCTGATAGTTCTTTTTTTTTCAAAACCTTAAACCTATGGATTGCATGCCTTCATGGTTTTATCTCCTGTTTGAATATAATTATGGATTGCATGCATTCGTGGTTTTATCTCCTGTTTGAATATAATTATTAGTGATTTGCAGTGCAATGATCAAGCTAGACGACTGGTGCTTGATGTGTGCTGTTGCAATCCATGAACATGTGGAACAACTCACCTTTAATTATTTCCCAGTGCCTGATAATTAATCGTTACAAATAATAGAGATCTGAAAGTGATCGTGCCAACTCTGATGTATATATGAATAGCTGTTAGCTATAGCTAGAGTTGCTCAACAAAGTGATATGAATAGCTGTTAGCTATAGCTAGAGTTTGCTCAACTTAGTGTATATACTTTTGTGTGTTACAAATCTGGCTATATTCTGGATTATAGCACTAGAGAATTTGTTAGCTACACACACCATGCATGAAACTGAATAGGATAAGGTATCTTGCTCTGCGGCCCCAAAATGATTTAATCGGTGCGTATATATAGGCACTTCTGCATCAGTTATATTAGATCAAGCTCAATAATAGAGCTAAGTGTTTAGCTATAAGTCAAGCTGTAAGAGCCAGATTATATAATAGTTGTCCCTTATCTGTCTTTAAAAGTTTGTCTTTCCTATTTCTCCTCACAACACTTGCTACTTGGGCCCACTACTATATAGTCTCTCGTGTCCAGTTTGTTGCTTTGTGAGCCAAATTCTTCTCTCTCTTCTCTTCTCTCCTCCATATCAACATTTATTTGGCTATAAGCCAATTATTGTATTTGCTCTTACAGTCTTACTAGTAGTATATCCCAAAGGATATATAGAAGTCACTGGATTGATTAATTCCCTATGCTGAAAACTAGGCGAAGAAAAAAAAACAACAACTGACTATAAACCACTAAAAGCAAACCAAAATGTGCTTCTCCATCTCCACAACATGGATCTGAAAAGCAGGGGAAAAGAAATAAAAAGAAATGAATACAATGCAAAAGCGTGGATGGAGAAAATAAAGTAGTTGCAGATCAAAGAGGAGCTAGAGGCCCGCCGGAGAAAGCCTTGGACCACATAGCACACACAGCAGATCGAGAGCATGCACGCATGTCAAAGCTAGCGATCGATCGAGCAGGCTGGCCACACCACGCACACTGTGTATGTCGTTTCAGAAAACATCACCAAACAATGCAATGTCCTTTGTTTATATGTCCGCTATACGATCGATCGAGTTGGACCGATGTGGTACACACACGCACCACCACCATTTGCAAGCAAGTCATCTGCAAGTCCCACATCGAATCATGATACAACAGGTAGCTTTAGTTTGCACCCACGGCCGTATATTCCATCGATTAGGGTTCGGCCTGCTGGCCAGGTGCTGCCTGCCTGCTTGAGATGTATCAGGAATCATGGTTGGCTTTTCCTGCTTTCCAGGGACGTGCTGCTCGCCACAGCCGCGACATACCATCCTTTCTCTCCTCTTTTCAAGTATTTTTCCTTCTTCCCATGGAGTGAAAGCCTCCAAGCTGCAAGACGCACTCACACACGAGTGGCCGGGTGGGGCGGGTCATCAAGTATAAAATCTCCGTCTATATTTCATTTCCGTGTGGGTAATACGGTCATTTCGGCATTTCCAAAATCCAATATTTTTTATGACATTACCAAGTATATATTTTCAACATAAATCTACAAAGAAAATTTCCATGTTTTCAAATTGCATTTTTATAAGCCTTACTATTACTAACTAGAAACTCCAATAGAGTCGTCTTCATGTTAATTCTCACAAGATACATTAAGAAGCGAAGTTAAATTCAAACAATAGCATTTTGCCATCAATTTAGTAGACTCTAATCATCATTCACCTTACACCACTAGATCTATTATTACTTTTTCTAAAACGTTACCTACATTTATCATTACGAAAAATAACCTAATAAATCAACATCTAAATTATGTACTTATACCATTATGAAAGATAATCTAAAGTAACTCCATGATGATGCACCTTAATTACCCGTCTTTGCCACTATGATAAATAGTGCACTAAGTAAGTCCTAAATTTGCATCCAAAATACCCGACAACATAATAGATATACAGCACCTGAATTCATCTCATGCGATTACTAAAAATAAACTAAAACATCGTGAATCAAATTTGCTGCTAAATTACTAGCATATTCTATTATGAAAAAAATATAACAATAAAGTAATATATATATGTTTCTTAATACCCACTTCTACAACTAATAAATATAAAAAATTAGTTTAGAGTAAACATATATTTATATAGTTTAGACAAGTATACTTGTGGGAAAAATATATTTATATAGTTTGTCAATCATGGCAATTCATTTAAAATTATATTACTACTCCATGACAAGAAATAATGTAAATTGCTTAGCTAGATAAATTTATGCACTTTGATTGAAACATATGTCATATCTTCTAATTATAAGAACTCTATTTTTATAGAAAAATAGTATGAACACATAACTATTTGATAAAAGAAATACAACATCTAGAACACCAAAATGACTGTTTATGCTATTGTAGTAACTAAAAGTGCAATCTAGAACATGAAATCCAATTTTTGAATAAATATAAATTGAGAGTTCTAAATGAAAGGTGCAATAATCACTATAAGTTCAACTTAAAATGTGTATAAAAAGTTGTTGGGACTAATAAGATCAAAATTCGAAAGCTAAAATCTAGACTTATGGGATCATGACACATGGGCTACAACAAGACCTGATATAACTTAGGACAAAAGTTTCAACTAAACACATGTTCAAAACACATAGAGGTGCGATGCAAAGGGTGGGGAACTATAAATATGGATGACAAACATAGAGTATTTGTTAATTCTATCGTCACTACTGGATGAAGAGCACGTAGTGACTATATGAGTATTGTGTTAGAAAATGAATATAGAGAGAGTGAGAGAAAATAGATAAGCAATATTGATTAGATTTAGGTACTAAAGTTATACATGGACTTCTAATACTTATGCCTTATAAGATTCTAGCCTACGCAAGAGTATGGGTTGATAGACTAGTTATTCATAATCAAAGTTAAAAAAAGCTTTGGTTGCATGTTGTCCAAAACATCTAGTGTTTACAACCCAAAGGGAGCAGTAATAGATCATTGGCTACTATACACATGTCATCTATAGATAGTAAAGTTGACATGTACTTCAATGAATCAATTATGGCAATGTAGCATATTCACCAAGCTTGGCATAGTCTAGAGTGCATGGCCGGGTCATAAACTAAAACATCCACTATTTAGTAGCTACTCCCTCTAGCCCAAAATATAATGATTTTCGGTGTTTAATATTTACACCAAATTCACAAGGGTTAATTATAAGTCATTTTGGCCATAAATCAAGTCAATTACAAGTTGGTTGTACTTTTTAATGAGAGACATGATAAACTTTTCCCTTTGGTATTTAATTTGTCTTAAATTTCCTCAAAGTCCTTATATTTAATTTTTTTCGAAAGCCAATAAATTGCACTAGCAATGAAAGGGTTGGAAAGGCTCCAACAATTTGTCATGATATCTGAGAGGGTCGACACTCTCCACTAGTCCTCGTTGGAGCAACCATGCAAGAGCATAGCTTCCCCTTGACCCATGCAAGGACCATGTGCTCTATAGTGGTAATCGATTCTCCATGCCAGATCAACAGATTACTTACCAATTACAACTCTTCTTGGACCTTCAACAAGGCAACTCCAAGGAAGATTACTAAGAAATCATCACCAAGCTGCATAGGTAATGACTATCACCAAAAGTAATAAGGAAAGAGTTCCACTGGGCGTGCCTAAGCCATATGAGGTGGGTGGGTGAACACTTGCTCTAAGCACTACTCCCTCCGGTTTCCCAAAGGATGTCGTTTTGAGGTTATCTTAAGTCAAACATTTTAAACTTTAACTACAAATACCTTCTTTTGGGTTGAGTTTGAAAATATGAAATTGATGTAAGTAGATTCATCTCGAAATGTTAGTTTCATAAAAGTATATATTGACTATATTTTATAAATATTTTATAGCAAAAAGTAACGGTCAAAATTATTCTTTGGAGACCGTGTCGCCGTCCAAAACGACATCCTTTAGGAAACCGGAGGGAGTAATGATGTCCATTATACTTGTCATCAGTTCTGAACTTCTAGTTACTCCTATGATCAACTTATTGCTCCTGACCCTACTTTAAGCTTATGAGACGATTATGGTGACAAGAAACCTCAAATGAATTAATTAAATGAGGTGGAGTAGTAATATTGAGCAACAACTAAAAACTAGCAGCTAGTTGAACTTGATAAATACGCACGATAAAAGCCCTATGCTCTTGATGAGGAGGGGCTCGGGTGTGTTTTCAGGGGATGTTTGGTTCTGGGCCACGCTATGCCATGACTCAGTTGTTGCGAATGCGGCAGCGCCACAACGTAGGCGTCGAAATCCTTCGCCACACTCTGTGGCGGCAAATGAGTCGGGTGCTCTTATGACTGTCTTCGTCTATGCATGAACCAAATAGCAGCATTTACAAACTGTGGCGTGCCACAACTGTGGTGAGGTGAGCTATGGCCGGAATCCAAACACCCCCTCATTCTTAGCCAAGAAAGCATGTAGGGGGAGAGAGATTGTGGCAGAACTGCCTAATCTAATGCCTCACAGGAGTACTTGTCTTCCATTAGATACTAAGTACTCAAGAGAGGACACTAAACTACGCAGTTCCGTCGAGCACACCCCAAGGGAGAACTCAAAAATCCATATTTTTCCATCAGGATCATAAATGAGAGAATAAAGCTTACAACATTCTTAAATCATTTCTTACATCACTTTATTACATTGGTAGAATATTACCTCAATTGATTATAACAGCGGAATATAACACTGTTATCAGAATTACAGAGGAAGCAAGATTAATTTAATGACATGGTGGAGCATTAACATAGTAGAAATTTTTATACAAGAGATGCTAGCAGATTTTATAATTTTTTTATAAAACAAAACCTTTAGTGAGGGTTATAAATAAACACTACGGTCGTAGTGGAAAATGAATCCTCTCTGAGCCCACCAGGAGGTCTCCACACACAAGAGTCAGCTCTACGTATCCTTCGATCACCTACAACAGGGGGGAATAAAACCCTAAGTACTCAATTGTACTCAGCAAGACTTACCCGATAGGAGAAAAATAAAAGACTCCAAGGATATGCAAGGCTTATTTGGCTTAAGGGTTATTGTATCTATGGAAGCATTACTAAACATGCGTCCTTATAGTCAATTTTATTAGCAATCATCATTAGTTCATTAACTAACTATTCTAAGTAAGCACCTATGCTACTTTCAAGCAGGTGGTAAGCAATCAGAACTATTTTACCATCTTTCATATTTCAGTTCTTACTACGGTGCTAGACCATAGCCAAGTCAGTGCCATCTCACAGAAATGGCGATTCGCGAATCTATGTATCCCCAGCTGGGTACCCCGAAACACACGCCCCATTCATACCCCAGGTACAAACAAGACCAACTCATTCCACTCCTGTCAAGGGGTCTAGGTCCCTGTCCAAACTTAGACTCCAAGTCCCCACACTTGAGACCCGATCTCAGTATGGTGCTTAAACCTCCACCTCTAATTAGTCGGTCCAAAAAGAGCTAGAACCCACGACAAGAGCGTAACGAGCCTTCCCACTCCCATAAGCAAGTATGTGCTCAGGATAATAAGACTGTGACCTGACTACCATCCACAGCAACGGATGGTCCTCAACTGACACAGACGGAACAAATGCAATCCGAGGCTTGCTCAAATGTCTAACCAAGTCTAGATCCAAAGTATCATTCTGCCCGATCTTCAATTATCCTTCATATATTCTATGTGATAGTAATATAATAACAACAATAGTATCTTTCCTATCTCTCGTGAGTGACAGATAATCACTCGATTTCTATCGGATCCTATAGCATAGAAATCTACACGATTCTGACATACTAGTAGGGCTCATAGGATAAGGATATATATATGCAAGTGGTTTTTGATTCAACTCCTAAAAACTTAATGCACAAGCATAAGATAAAGTGCAGAATAATAGGGGTTATGCACCGGGGCTTGCCTGGGTAAGATATAACCAAAAGTTAGCATTCCATTGGTGACACGATCATTGAGGCACCATCTTTTCTGCTACTTCGGTCGACTCCATGTTCCATCATTATTCCTATTATGATATACGTGGATGCAACACAGAGATGTAAATAATCAACGACAACTACAACTCTAAAATACGATTACACTCCACAAGCTAACGAGCTAGCTTTAATGACTAACGTACTAGTCTACGTATCCACGTCGTCAAGTAAGGCTTTGTCTCTAGAAACATGTTTTAGTTCTAAAATCCCAAGGTGCTTCAGCATTTTATTGTTTAAACATATAATTTTGAACTAGGGCTCATTTAGCTAGCTTAGTAAACTAATTATTATGGAGCTAAAAAATTACAATGAGCACCTAATAATATGAGGAATTTACTATGAAAGTTTTAGAGCCAATACTATCACTAATTTATCACAACAATTCCTATATGTTTATATCTTACAATATTAAGCATCTCAAATTAATTAGATAACTCCTAGAAATATTATAAAACTATGTGAATAAAATATACTAGCAGATAGATTATAATTTTAGGAACCTAACAAAATTAGTTTCATAATTTTTGGTTAACTACACAATTTTATATTGAATTTACAAGTTTACCTTAGAATCTAAATTAGAAAATGCTTAGAAAAGGAAAAGGGCTGGTGGCCACCATTCGGCCCAGTAGTCTAGCGGCCCAGCGTGGGGTGCGGCCCATGCACGAGACAACCCACAGCGGGGAGCATATGCTGGCACTTTAGCAAATAAGCCCTCAAACTTTTCTCGAATCATAACTAGGTCCTAATACTATTCCTTCCTTTCTCTGGTGAATTCACTTAACCCCCTTGGATTTTTCCAAATTTCCCCACGTGCACCCTCGGCCACCCTGTGCACGGCAACATGGCGAGCAGTGGCACTAGGCATCCACGCCGACCACCAGGGGCCAGCACGGACCCATTTAGCGGGCCAGTCGCCATCTACGGCTAAACGCGCTACGATGGGTGGTGCTTGAGAGCTTAACGGTGCACTACCGAAGCCTAGCCTTGACAATGGGTAGAACCATGCGGCAACATGACTATTCCAGTGGCCTAAGGCACTATCGGGGTGGTGGAGATAGTAGGTAAGCACTAGTAGCTCATCGGGATTTGCGCTGCGGTGGTGGTTGAGGCAGAGGAGTGCCGAGGTGGCCTAGCCACATGCGCGCAGTGATATCAGCGATGCTCAAAGGTTGACACCGACGCGTTAGGTCCTCACTCACATTGTTCTTGATCAAACGAAGATGAGCAACAGCACGAGGGGACCAAGGTGAGCTCATAGGAACAACTAGTCGAACCCCTACCAAGGGGTAGGGCCTTACCCCCAAGTCATGCTCTGTTTTAGAGGCGTGATGACCGGTGGCCGCAAAAACACTAAATTCATCCATACCGAGGTGCGGCAAAGCCTCGATAGAGGTTGCCTAGCTAGTTGAGTCCCTAAGCCACTTGATGGTGGAAGAAATTGAACTGTGAAGCTCTGAGCTAAGTGAATCGAGAGACAGAGCGCGCGGTGCACCCGTTGTAGTCATATCGTGGAGAAGAGCATGCAGATGAGCTCGAGCGGTAGGGTGTGTTAAACTAGGGCTTTGATCGACTATGGCAGAGCAAGCTTGTGCACATAGGTGATAAGACCAGGCGGCTTGGCGTGATGTGCTTGAATTGGAGCAACCGAACCCAAGCCGGTCGCATCGACGTCGGCTAGCGAGGGCAAGTGAGGCAGGAAGGCATACCTTCGCCACTGTGACCGGGCTAATGACCAGACATGGCGGCAGCGGCATACGCCAAGGGCACGACCCGGTAGGTGATACGAGGGGTGAGGCGGACACCACGTCGACCAAGCGACGGTAGCCGTAGCCTTGGCTCGGCCCAGCGCACGACACAATGGGAGCCAGACCACGGCCAGCCGGGGCCGGCCAACGCTAGGCCGAGGTGTTGTGAGGCACCATCTGTGCACACGAGCTGATTCATGGCCATGACCCGGCCATGGCATGAGACCGACACCCATAACGTCCGCATGCATAGTGACCACGGACTTAGGCCGAACGGTTGCGCTCGGTGCTGTGCACGCATTTTAAAGCGAAGCAAAGGATGCCGATCATCTCAACCGAAGTTCAACCAATCCTACTAACCTAAAGCCAACACTACTAGCTAGCTAGCGGAGCAATCGTCATGACCCGAGAGCAACTAGAGAGGGAGATAAAAGGATGCCAACTTGGGTTCGTCGCTGGAGTGCCGGTTCACGAACAGTGCGGCAACAACATGGTTTACAGCGCGTTCCAACGAAGTTTGTGTAGTTTTTACAAGAGCAACATGACATCCAACACAACTTCGACCTATGCCATGCTCAAGCACTCACTTTGATGGAATCGATAATACTAAAACATGCGGCTGGTGTTTAAACATTTTTGTTAGAAATTAAATGTCAAGATAGCATTGTCTTACTACTTTTCCATACTTAGAAAAGTTAAGGATTTTAGTTGGGGCTAAGTAACCATTAACTCTTTTGTCGCAAATTTTTAATAAGTCTAAACCTTGTTAACTTCAACCAACAAATAATTCATGCAATAGTCCATACCTTATACTAACCCATAGGAGCAAAATATTTAAGCATCATTTAACTATTTTGCTCAATATAATTCGTCAAAATGGTATTTTAACAATAGTTCAAGTGTTTGATGACTTAACAAAAAGAACTTATCTTAACGTCAAATTTATTTTTTGAGCTCCGAAGAGCACTAGTTAACAATATTTATTTTTCAAAAGCTAAAGTTACATTTTCATCTACTAAACTTGTACTTTAATTTTTATTTAAGTACTAAATTCAAGTTGTATTTTATTTTTGTTTATAGAAATTGTTTTTCATACCAAACAGTTTAAACTACTTATTCTATTCTTTTTGTTAGGATTTTTATTAGCACTTTTATGCACCAAGTAAGTTAACTTAGATATTTATTTGAATCCACAAAAGTGAGTCACATATGATTCACTTATCATTTCACGCGCATTATAAAATTTTAAAATCCAAAAATTTGTTTGGCTAATTTCTCTCGAACCTAAATCTTGGTGCTAAGTAAGCTCGTAACACCAGGGTTGTTACAGAGATCCCTTACAAGGCGTCGTGGATGGCCTTTTATATCGAAGTTACACCTAAATACGCATGCACATGACTTATATGCACCTAAGTTTGTACGCACGCCGCGCCACTTAAAGTGTAGGCTCAAAGCTAGATCACTACTGATCATTGTTTCCTTTATAGTACGATCAAAGGAAAAGCAAGACCTATAATACTTTTAAGTGTCTTTAAGTGCCAAATGACAAGTATTAGGACTAGAATATCCTTAATCTTTACATGTGTCGGTGTTTTGGGTACGGCGGATTCTCAACCAACTAGTAAAAGTGTACTGCGTGCCCCTAATCCTGGATGGTGATGCAAAGAGACACAAGGTTTATACTGGTTCAGACAATAGGTGCCCTACGTCCAGTCTGAGAGAGCGATCTTGTATTCCTTGCACCGAGGTGCTTATAGTAGGGGCTTACAAGCTGAGCAAGAGAGGGAGCTAGTCCCAGGTCACTGCATGGAGTGGCGTGGGTTGCTTGAGATGTTGATCTCTTGTGGTGAGGAAGTGTGTGTGAGTTACAGAGCATTGTGCGTTGCTTGCCATGTGTGTCCGTGTCTGCCTAATCTAGAAGCGGCCCCGGTCACTTCCTTTTATAGTCGAAGGGAGGCACGGGGGTGGTACATGGATTCGCTACATGGCGTTCGTGAGTAGAGGCGGCATGCCTGAGCCCTGTAGCTCGTCACTGTGGCGGCATGGTCGGTGGAGCGGCCTTGTCCTTGGTGCACTGGAGCGATGCGCCAGTCACGCCTGATCCTATGCGACGTGGGAGCTCCTGCGGCTTGGCGTAGGGTATGGTGCGTACTACAAACGACATGCTGATCGCTGTATGTTGACAATGTAGAGAGCCGAGGCCCAGCCGGTGCAAAGGCTGAACCATTGTGGGGGGCTCGGTAGGCGCGAGTCCCGAGGCTACAGAGACCCCGAAGCGGATAGCCGAGGCTCAGAGGGAGCAGTTGGCCTTTGTACGTTGATTTCGAGGCTACAAGGACCCGGACATGACTCTCCATGTCGCGCTATCCTCAGAGCAGGGGTTAGGCAGCACAGTGCAGCACGAGCATCAGTCGTGGGCATAGTGCTGAGCACAATGGCCGGTAACCCTGCCCCGTCCTGTCCTGAATGGCATGGCATCGATGTGACTCACATCTCGTCGGCCACTCTGCTGTATCGAGCCGTCGTTCGGCTGATGTCGCGGGAGTGGTTGAACGCGTTAGTTGGATGTGATGTCCTATCAGAGAAGTCGGTCAGGGCAAAGGCGGCGAGGTTGATGCCGAGCCGGCCTCGAGCGAGGTGGAGAATCGGCATCTCGTCCGAGGCCTTATGGGCGGGGCCTCAGGCAAGGTAGAGAATCGGCACCTCATCCGAGGCCTTACGGGCGGGGCCTCGGGCGAGGCAGAGAGTCGGTACCTCATCCAAGGCCTTACGTGTGGGGGCCTCGAGCGAGGCGGAGAGTCGGTATCTCATCCGAGGCCTTACGCGCGGGGCCTTGAGCAAGGCGGAGAATTGGTGCCTCGTCCGAGGCCTTACGTGTGGGGCCTCGAGCAAGATAGAGAATCGGTACCTCATCCGAGGCCTTACGTGTGGGGCCTTGAGCGAGGCAGAGAATCGATACCTCGTTTGAGGCCTTATGGGAGGGGCCTCGAGCAAGGCAGAGAATCGGTACCTCATCCGTGGCCTTACGGGCGGGGCCTCGAGCGAGGCAGAGAATCGGTACCTCGTCTGAGGCCTTACAGGCGGGGCCTCAAGCGAGGTGGAGAATCGGTACCTCATCCGAGGCCTTACATGCAGGGCCTTGAGCGAGGTGGAGAATCGGTACCTCGTCCAAGGCCTTACGTGTGGGGCCTCGAGCGAGGCGGAGAATCGGTACCTCGTCCGAGGCCTTACGTGCGGGGCCTCGAGCGAGGTGGAGAATCGGTTCCTCGTCCGAGGCCTCGTGGTTTCATTTTGGGCCAAGCCCGCTTCGGGTGAGCCTGGATTTTATTCGAGGTGGGCCGGGCGGTCTAGCCGAGCCTCGGATGAGGTGGGGGTTTTGCCGGTGGTTGTCTCTTAGCTTCAATTTTTATGAGGTCTAAGCGATTTTTTTGGTTCTTGCTTAGGGGACCCCCTTTTTATGGTACCCGATAGTAGCCCCCGAGCCTCGGTGAGAGTGTGAGTGCTCTTCCTGAGGTTTTGACGAGACTCGGCTCACGGTGACTCCTGGCAGGATAGTATTTCGTACTCGAGGCCTCAGTGGGTGCATGCGAGCGCACCTGCTGGGTGTAGCACCCAAGGCCCAGGAGGAGTGGATTTATTCCTCCAGGGGCTTTTCTCATGTTGAGTGAGGGGTCTTATCGCATTTGCCGAGCCCCTGAGTGCAATTTCGGGTTGCTGGGTCTCAGCTTAGTTATAGGAAGAGCCCCTAAGCCTCTGCTCGGAGCAAGAGGGTGATCAAAAATTTCTCTGTCTTTTTTGTGTGGCCCTCATGCATCCTTTTTATTTGAAAGGAGGGGTGGAGTATGCCAGACTACCCTCGGTGGGCGCGAGCAGTGACACCTCCGGTGAGCTGTTATCGGGTAAGTCCAAGTGGAGGCCCGTGCCCCATTTGATAGGGGTCGGCTAGTGGTCTAGAGACATGCTCCAAAAGTACCAGAGGGCTTCTCTAGTGGGTCCTAGGGCCGTTCAATTGGCCCTGGGGGCACTGTGCCTCCCTGCTGGTCTTGGACACGACTTAAGGCATCCCAAGCAATCGCTTGCTTGGGCCTCGGCCATGTACGGGCTCACCCATAGTCATCCCTAACTCTGTTTGTCCTGAGGCAGCTATCGAGACCCTCAGGGGCCTAGCCTTTGAACCCCTGGACCGCAATGAGCTCGGTGCCCAGTTCCTTAGTCTGGAAGGAATCGGGTGGGGGATATTCCCCTCCCTTCGGCTGGCAACAGCGGGTGCGCCTTTTGAGGCGGTTCCTCGGGGAGATGGAACGGTGCCTGCTATCGCTATGGTCGGATGTGACACGATGTCTATGGATGGGATGTTACTGTGCGCGTGATTAATAAGGAAGAGGTGGATGCATGGGCGGTTTAGTCGGATCTGGATTAACTGCGCTAGATCTACAAGAAACTTCCCCGGTTTTGTCACCCATCCATTTCACCCCCTTCCCTCCCTCATAAATACATGACGAGCCTCGCCCCACCCCTCCTTACCTTGCCTACCTGTGTTCGCCCTTTCTGCCCTCGAGCGGTTGCTAAGAACAGAGAGCGTCGGGGAGAAGAAGGGAGAAGGGGGACAAAAGGAGAGAGCGAGAGAGAGAGAGGGAAGCGAGAGAACGTCTTACCGCCATAGCTGCATTCTCCACCGCATCCATGGCCGGTGGCACTATTGTTGTCCAGGCAGATCCTTGGGGTCCATCCAACGTGTTTGCCATGACGCTGCAGTCGCTCGTCGACGATGGCCTCCTCCTCCTGGTTACCGACCCCAATAGACCAGAGTGGATTGCTCCGGGGGGTGAGCTGGAGCCGAGGCCATGTGATGGCTACATCGTGAGCTTCGTGGCCTTCCACCAGCGCGGTCTCGGCCTACCGGTGGACCGGTTCATGCGGGCGCTCCCGCATTACTATGGCGTGGAGCTCCATAACTTCAACCCCAACTCCATCGCGCAAGTGGCCATCTTCGTCGCTATCTACAAGGGGTACCTAGGCATCGCCCCCACTAGGAGCTATGGCTCCATTTCTTTTGGTCAGGGCTCAACACCAAGCCGACGGGCACGCGGAAGGCATTGAGGGTCGGTGGCTGCATTCTCCAAGTCTGCCAAGACAGGCATCCCTCCTACATCCCGGCCCAGCTCATGTCGTCCAACCACCACTGGTACAACAGCTGGTTCTACCTCTGCAATGATGACGGCGGGCTTCTCCCCTATACCGGGCGGGTTGTGGAGAGCCAGCTGGAGAGGTGGAGGTATGGCGTCCCGGTGGTTGATCAGCCCAAGCTGTAGCCACTCCTGAAGGTGCTAGAGAGGCTACGCAGCTGTGGCCTTACGACGGCTGTGGTTGTGGCGGCATTCCACCACCGGAGGGTGCTACCACTGATGGCTCGGCGGCAGTGCCTGTTCGAGATGACACTAGGTGAGCCGATCGATAGCATCCGGTTGTCCACCGTCACCCTTTCTGATGAGGAGGTTCTGCATTAGGTGAGGGAGACTGTGGAGGGGCGGCAGAGGAGCAGTGAGCTGAGCCCGTTCCCGATGCGCCCATCGTGGGGGTACATCTCTCTGGTAAGTCACGCGCCGCTGCAGTCCCTGAGGCCTCCTCGCTCCTTACATTTTTGATCTGTTCCCTTATTTGCACTTGTCATTCCTACAGGGGACGAGGGATGTGCGAGCCTCCACGCCGCCTGTTCCCGAGGATGCAGAGCGGCGGGTGGTGAACAGGGCGCATGCCAAGGCGTACAAGGAGCAGAAAGATGCCGAGGAGGCAAGGCGCAAGAGGAAGAGCCTCGAGCGCGATGAGCTAGAGAAACGTCGCCGATAGCAGAGGCATGATAGTCTCCTAGTGGAGCCATCTCCATCACCATCGTCGACGAATTCTTCAAGCGACGACGATGAGAGCGAGGTGGGGTGAGGTCCTCTGGACCATCTCCCTAACGTCAGGGGGATTGCGCCTAGGGCATCAGCGAGTGGCCTGACGTCTCTAGGAGGAGGAGGAGAGGATGCCTCGGGGCTGGCGACCGCCCGCCCTGGGGCCAAGGCCGACACGCTTGAGGCACGGGCGTTAGGGAAGCGTGCCATTAGCCTGATGGGCTTGACGGCGAAGGTAGAGCGGGCGACGGCAGGGGTGGCCCAACTGTCTCTGTAGAGGACCGAGGAGGCGCTAGGGTTCGGCGAGGGCCGACCGGCATTGGCGGACACAGGGGCCGTGCCACCGCCGCCGCCACCACCATTGTAGAGGATGAGGGGTGCAGTGCAGAAGGTGTTGTGTCCCTGCTCGAGGTAAGTGTTTTGTCAGTGGAGTTTGCAGCATCTTCCATTCGTTCTTTGGTCGTATGCTGACCATGTAAGTATTTCGTCTTCAGCTAGAAGCATTAGGTGGAAGCACCCGCCTTAGCACCACATAAGGCGCTCAAGGTGAGCACCAGCTCCACTGCCCGATGGGTGGTGGAGGCTCAGGCCGCCATACAGCATGGCGCAACGTCGGCCAGGGCCAACCCGAAGGAGCCGATCGCCCAAGGAGAGGCTACCGAGGTGGCCACGAAGCAAGCAGGGGAGGAGGCGCCTATGCCCCAGTGAGGCCGAGGCCCTCGAGCCAGGTGAAGCCGAGGTGCCCTCACTTACAAAGGCCACCGAGGGCTGAGGCCGAGGCCTCTAGGATCTTCGAGGCCAAGGTGGCAGATGTTCGGGGCTCCTAGGACCACTGAGGCCGAGGTGGTGGAGGCTGGAGCTCCCGGGACCACCGAGGCCGAGGCGGCGAAGGCCGGCTTGGGTGCGGTGGAGCCGATGGACCAGAATGCGGAGATGGAGGTGGGGCAAGCCTTGGTACCGCCCGTGGTCCAAGACCCGCTGCCGTCACAGGAGAGCACCTAGGAGGTGGAGGTTCATTCAATCTTCTCCGATGATACCTCTCGGGGGAAGGGGGTGGTGGACACCGAGGTGGCCAGCACCATGGAGCAGCCAGCTCCGACCTCTAGCGAGGGGAGCTCGGCCCTCGTCCGGGTACAACCCGAGCCCCGCGGGTAGGATAGTCCACGTGTCTTGTGGCAGAGCCAGGACAACCCTGAGGGGGAGCCTTTGTTCGCCCTTGAGGATGTGGCCGAGGGGGGCGCTGGGGCTCCTTTGAGCAATTCTGCCAGCTGGCAGAGTGGTCGCTGTGGAAAGCGCTATCCGTTGTGGCTGACGATCTGCCTAGTGTTGCCCAGGTGCGCGCTTTCTTTCCCGGTGTTGTGTCGTCTTTTTCCCAAGTTTTATCATAGTGCTTGACGTCTGTTCTACCTATCCAGGAGCTTGAGGCCCAGTCCCTCAGGAAGTTGATGTTCCTCCAATGGGAGAGGGACGTTTGGGACCAGCTCCGGCGGCAGAAGGACTTGCTCGCTCATGCCAACAAGCTTCTGTCAGCGTGGAGCGCGGAGGTGGAGGACCTCCACCTTCGCTGTACTGATACAAAGGCCGAGGCGACCATGGCTCTAGAGCAGGCCGCCCCTTTGGCAGCGTGGATCAAGGAGCTAGAGGAGGAGTTGACCCAGGTGGCCAGCAAGTGGGACGCCTTTAGGTCCCGGGCCGAATAATTGGAGATCTCTACCAAGGCCATCGCCGGGCAGCTGGGGGCAGAGTAGGGCGCGCACATGCTGACGAAAGGCACCCTAGCAGAGGCCCTCAAGGTAGCCGAGGCCTTGGCCTAGAAGAAAAAGGCCGAGGGTGAGTCCTATTGAACCACGCCCCTTGTTTTATTTGCTTTTCTTGCGTTCGACCCCTAACTCCCCGATGTCACGCAGAGCTAGAGAGGGAGACTTCCAGGGCGGCTGAGGCCTCCTGGGTTGACATCCAAAACTTGAGGGGGAAAGCTGAGGGTGAGTCTCATAGGCTTGCGCCCATGTTCGGCTTGTTTTTCTTTTGTGCTTGACCCCATTCCGCCTGTTTTGGCGCAGAGTTGGAGAAGGAGGTCACCTGGGTAGCTGAGGCCTCCGTCATAGTGTAGGTAGTGCTCGAGGTCAAGATCCGAGAGCACAACATGCTGCAGAGTGCCACCCATACCGCCTGTGAGGCCCTAGAGGTCAAAGGGGTCGAGTCAGGCAGCTCCCTCGGTAGCCGCTTGATCGCGTTGAGCGACCGAGTCCATGAGCGGCTTCGGGGGGCGCTGCATATAGGCGTCAAGCGTGCCCTGGCCATCGTCTCCTCGTACTACACCAGCATCGACCTTGAGGCCATCAGCGACGGTTACGTCGTGGCTGATGATGACGAGAAGGCTAAGAAGGAGGTCATAAGGCTAGTGGAGGCGGCTGAGGCCCCTGGCACGGCGCTGGCGAAGCTATTTGAAGAGGAGGTGGTTCCTCCTACGCCGACCACCGACGCTGGTGACCCTAAGCCTTGACCTGGGCCAAAGGGGCCATGTAAATAGATTAGGACTTACATTATTGTACCATAATGCTCATGGCCGCCGAGGCCTTTTTAAATTACTTATGCGTATGCGCTTTTTTAATCATTTTTTATTGTATTTCTGAGCCTCTGCCCTCTGTCTCGTCTTCAAACATATCTCTTGCAAAAAACTTCCTCGGAGCCTAAGCTGCCCTTTGGGCAAAAGGTGGTGAGGGAGTTGCCTATAGCCCGAAGGCAGTAGGCTGTCTTGCGGCTTGGCCGGCCTTTTGGCCCTGAGATAGACTTTCGATCCTTGGGTTTTTTACAATCGATTTGTCAGAGTACGCGAGAGAGTTTGGCGTAGAAATTTTTTTTCTTCGAAAATGACTAAAAGACGGTGTCTGGGACTTAGGGGGGGAGTCCCCCTTCTAGCCCCCGAGGGAGGCTCAGTTCTGTAGAGGTAGAGCCGAGTCTTGTTCGAGCCCCGCAGTGGGCACCTCTGTAGAGGTAGAGCCGAGTCTCCCTTATAGTGTTATCGTAACGCTGAGCCCCACAATGGGCTCAGGGGGTTTCTCGAAAAATTAGAACAACTAAAGAATGCTTCTTTATTGTATTTCGAAGAAACAAAGTATATAATGCTTGGAAATTTAAGGGTAGAAGCGACGTAGCTGTTCTATGTTCCAAGCGTTGGTGAGGATTTCGCCCTTCTCGTTGGCTAGCTTGTAGGTCCTGGGCCTTAGCACTTGGGCGATGATGTACGGCCCATCCCATGGCAGCATCAGCTTGTGGCGGCCCTTATTGCTCTGCCTCAGTCTCAGCACTAGGTCGCCCACCTTCAGGTCTCGGCTTTGAATGCACCGGGCTTGATAGCATCATAGGGCTTGCTGGTACTTGGCCAAGTGTAGGAGCACAATGTCTCGGGCTTCCTCCAGTTGGTCGAGGGCATCCTCGCGGACAGTGCAGTTGCTCTGCTCGTTGTAGGCCTGAAGCCTTAGGGAACCATACTCCAAGTCGGTGGGGAGGATGGCCTCAAGCACCATAGACCAGGAAGAACTGGTGTGAACCCCATGTCTCGGCTCAGAGCATTCCTCAGTAGCGACCGCCTTGGTGCGGGTGGTAGCCTTAGGCGGGCCCGTCGTTGTCGTGGCGCCGTCGCCTGCTAACCACATCGTGGTTGCCTTGCGCCTCACGTTGGTCAGCTGAGGCAGTCATGCACCTGAGGGGGCCTTGTTGGCTGTCGGTGCCCGAGCAGGCTTGGGACGAACTGAGGCCTCTCTATCCTACCGAGGCAGTGCCAGTGGGTGGTTCCGAGGCGCCTCCGCACCGTCGAGAGGCAGAACTTTGGGCCTGCTGTACCGTGGTGGTATTGAGGAGGTCTCAGAGCTCGCCATGGACCCATCACCCCTCTGAGGTAGAGGGCTCGGGCATCATTCGGAGTAGCATCATTGCTGCCATGATGTTCTGGCTAGCGCGATTGAGGATAGGGGGTTGTTCGCCCCCATCGTCGTTGTTGATGCGGCGGTTGACGTCGTGAGCCCTCCACCGAGCCTGCTCCTGCCATCCCTGCGACCCCTGCTGCTCTTGCTCGAGAGTGTCTCGGAGCTGCTGTAGGAGTCGGTCTTGTTCGACCTTGGCCTGAAAGCTCATGGAGCTGCTCTAGGTCTCAGGCATTGAAGTTCCTCGGGGGCAAGGTTCTCGTTCCGCGCTGCCCAGGGGCTTGATGTGTGGAGGTGTAGCGCCGCCTAACCCCTTGTGGGGCGGGGAGTGATTGCCTGCCCCTTCATCCTCATCACCCTTGCTCGCCATCCCAAGCTCGATGTTGAAGCAATCATGAGTGGGATCGTAAGTGCCTTCAGTCATCGGAGTCAGAGTAGCCAAAGCAATAGTCGCTTGTGGCCATGAAGCGGCGCATGGCTTCAGGGTCATGAAGTCCGAAGAAGTCTGCTCTGGCCCATGCCTCGTCCTCCTCCAAGGAGTCAGCGTGGGTTTGGGTCGGGGTTATGGTGATGAGGTCGAGGGCAAAACATTGGTAGGTGGCGGCGGCATTATCCAACCCAAAGGGGTACGGGGATGATGTCGTCGCCAGGCTTCACTCCGTCGGAGTCGACTCCTCAGGAGGTGGCAGGGTAGAGCTTGATGACGGGGCATCACTATGCGCCACCGGCATCTCTCCATTGCCTAGGCTTAAGCTAGATAGGTCCCCAACCAGGGACTCTGTACCAGCAGCCGGGCATGGGAAATCGGCAGAGCACGGTGTGTCGCCCTGAACTCGCACGGTGTTGGGGTGGTCCCGCTCACGTCGTGCCTGGCGAGCGCGACGGCCTAGGCACCGCCTATGCCTAGGCTGCTGGTGCGTGATGTTGTTGTTGGTTGATGGGGCTCTGGGTGGGAGGAGTACCATATCGTACTCATTTCCTAGAGACATGAACTCTAGGTTTCCCGAACTAGATCAACATGCCATGACACAGTGGTCGCACGGGGTCTGCCATCCGGAACTTGCTAGGATGACAAGGCTAACATGCAGTAGTCCCCCTACCTAGTGCACCAACTGTCGGTGTTTTGGGTCCGGTGGATCCTCAACCAACTAGTGAAAGTGTACTGCGTGCCCCTAATCCCGGATGGTGATGCAAAGAGACATAAGGTTTATACTGGTTTAGGCAATAGGTGCCCTATGTCCAGTCTAAGAGAGCGATCTTGTATTCCTTGCATCGAGGTGCTTGTAGTAGGGGCTTACAAGCTGAGCGAGAGAGGGAGCTAGTCCTAGGTCTCTGTGTGGAGTGGCGTGGGTTGCTTGAGATGTTGATCTCTTGCGGTGAGGAAGTGAGTGTGAGTTATAGAGCGTTGTGCGTTGCTTGCCGTGTGTGTCTGTGTCTGCCTAATCTAGAAGCAGGCCCTGATCACTCCCTTTTATAGTTGAAGGGAGGCACAGGGGCGGTACATGGATTCGCTACGTGGCGTTCAGTGAGCAGAGGTGGCATGTCTGAGCCCTGTAGCTCGTCACTGTGGCGGCATGGTCGGTGGAGCGGCCTTGTCCTTGGTGCAAAGGAGCGACGTGCCAGTCACGCCTAATCCTGTGCGATGTGGGCACTCCTATGGCTTGGTGCAGGGTATGGTGCATACTGCAGACGACGTGCCGGTCGCTGTATGTTGACAACTTAGAGAGTCGATGCCCAGCCGGTGCAGAGGCTGAACCATTGTGGGGGGCTCGACAGGCGCGAGTCCCGAGGCTACAGAGACCCCAAAGCGGATAGCCGGGGCTCGAAGGGAGCAGTTGTGATGAGGACATCACTACTTCATCGTATACAAGCCAAGTAGAGGAGGTCTAGCATGGGCGTCCAATTCATCTTTTTTCCGGGTGGAAGCCCAGTCCAACTAAAGTTCGAGTCCGGTTTGGGCTTCCAGGACCAGTCTGCCTTAAACTGGTCACCCAGGACACATCCGGACTCTGTTTTTGACAATCCATATATGTTTGGAAAGCTAATTTGATAAGGAAGTCAATCCAAGTGGTTTCATGTCAAAATACCTTCGGAATCAACAGTAATCGTCGAAACAAGTTAGCATCCAGAATCTGCCAGGGTGCTACGACACCGTCTTTTGGTCCGTTAGACCATATATCGTGTTTGGGCCCATTAGGGGGCGCAGTCCAGGGGGGTGACGCCCAAGACTCTATAAATAGCAGCCGTCGCTCTCCTTAGGGTTTGGGTTTTGTTTAGTTCTTGATTTCCTCGTGAAACAGACATTGTTTTGCTGCAACTATCGCCGCCAAGGCCGCTTGCTGTGAACCAGGGCCCTAGTTCTTGATCTTGTTCATCTAGTGGCGATTAGTCCTTTCAAATAAAGACTTGAACTCCTTCTTGATTTCATAAGCCTCATATTTATTTGCAATTTTAGATTGCGTTCATCCCATTCTTGCTTGTGTTCTCAATTCGCTTGCAGGAAAGCCTTCTCGGCGAGGTCAATTGCGTTCGCGTGGTTGATAACCAACAGAGCAGTGGTGTAATGGTTGCGGGGGTCCGAATCAATCTTGGTTCAAAGTCTAGATCATGAACGTCGAGTCTCCACCAATCGACGCTATCATACCTTTCGAAAGATCGAGCCTAGTCTACATCAAGTGGTATCAGAGACCTTGTTGCCCGTTAGGTATAACTTTGTTTCCCCCTTTAGATTATTACTATTTTTGTATTACCTACAGTCCACAAAAAGCCAAAAAAAATATACATTGTCACATGTTCCCTGTCCTATAGCCTCGTTGTGCCGTGCAAGTTCGTCTCTGATTTGCGTTGTTGAGTTTGTGCCCTAGGTCAAGTTCTTGTTGCTGGTTTTAGATCGTTTTTAAGTTCACTTTGTGTTTTCCCCTTTGTTTTTCATCATAATCCGTGAACACCTTCAAGTATTGCTGTGATTCCTTTGTATTAATCAAACCCTAGTCCACCCCATCTTATTTGTTACACTTGTCTTCACTGTTTTCATCAAATCCTTGCTGTCGTGACCAATTTTGTGCACATTGTTCCTGTTTTGTCCTCTAATTCGGAGTCCGTTTTTAAAACTGGTCTAGTTTTCGCATACGAACTCGGATTTCGACGTTCCATATATTAAAATCGATCAGAAAAAAAATTCGGATCCGTCCACCCCCCGTATTGCCAGGGTCAGAGATTTTATTTTGGTCAAAAAGTGGTCACAAGATTCTCTTTTCGTGGTCACAAGGTCTTTGTTGATTTCGAGCACGTCTTCTGGAAATTCCACAGGCCACGTCTTTCACTTGTTTAAGCTCATATTTTCTATGGTTACTTCTTTTGTACTCCTAAGTGAAGAAAAAATATCAAAAAATAAAAATAAAAAGTCAAAGAATCCCAAAAAACAACGACAACCCAAAAATAGAGAAAAAAAGAGAGGAGCAAAAGTGGAACAATATCTAGAGGAGCACATAGAGAGCGCCATTTGAGCTGTGTTTGCGTGTGCTGATTTCTACCTTGTTCCTAATCATATTCTTGCTATTCACATCACTTGATACATCTGGTACTAGGAACGTGAGTAGGCCAGCAACTAAGACAAGTACTTGGGATACTTATTCAGCTTTGCTATTCAGTTGTGAATTTTGTTATTCCTTACTACTATATTGTGCCTGTCTAAGCTCCACTTTCTTTTAACCAAGTACATGTTCGCCTTGCAACTGTTACACTCAAGCTACATTGGTATCACAGTCACCGACCGATTGCACCGCCTGTTGCTTTGGTAAGAACACTTGTAAGACCATGGTAAGACGCTTGAGTTGAGTGCCTTATTTTTCCTTGTCCACAACCTAAGTAGTTGGTAGGGATAATACTATTTGTGTTGTCTTTTTCTTTCTACTAACCATGTCAGGAAAAGCCAGAGGCAGCGGCAAAGAAAACGAGGACGCACCTATAGATTTCAATGACTGTGTTTCTAAGAATGAGCTTTGTGCCGTTCTTGATGACAAGTTCAATGAGATCCTTCAACAAATCACCAATTTGGCTAAGAGGATTGAAGATGTTGAACAACAACATCCTGAACCACGTCCTCAAGATGATGATGATGATCTCTCTAAGGAGGACGATGGCGACGCAGAGGTTGAAGCCAAAGCTCAACGACGTGCTGAGGATGCACGTAACCGTAATCAGTTGAACTTTAACCGACACGGTATGGGAGGTAACAACCAAGGTAATAATGATCCTTTCTCTAAAACCAAGTTTAAGATACCTCCTTTTTCTGGTTCTGCTGATCCTGAAGCATATTTAGATTGGGAGATGGCTGTAGATAAAAAATTTAGCTCCCATCAAGTACCTGAAGAATATAGAGTTAGACTTGCTACTAGTGAGTTTACTAGTTTTGCTCTTTTCTATTGGAATGATATTTGCAATAATGCTAATGCTAATGCTCAAATACCTCATACCCAGACTGTACTTAAACGACGAATGAAATCAAGATTTATTCCTCCATACTATCAGCGTGATCTGTGATTAAAATTACAACGTTTAAATCAAGGTAGTAAAACTGTTGAGGAATATTATCAGGAGCTTTTAATTGGTCTAGCACGTAGTAACATACAAGAGGATGATATGGATAAGTGTTCTAGATTTTTTGAAGGTTTATGTCGTGAAATACAGGATGTTCTTGACTATAAAGAATGGACTAAATTTTCCCAATTATATCATTATGCTATTAAAGCTGAATGGGAAGTATAGGGACGACAACCTAGGCGATCCATGACTCTATCTGTGACTCCATCCATTCCTTCATGTCCAACCAAGGTGAGTAAATTTTCTAATGTGCAGACACCACCAGCGCCTATAAAGAAGAATTCTCCTATCACACCTTCTTCCAGTGGATCTGCTACACCTCCTCTAGCAGCTCTTCTAAAGTTGTGTGCCACCGCTGCAAGGGCATGGGACATATTGCTAAAGAATGCCCTAGCAAACTGCGCATATATTGCTACTGATGATGGTGGGTATGCTAGTGCTAGTGATGAAGAGAATGAATTTGCACTTGCAACTGATCTTTATGCAGATAAATTTGTGGATAGTGCTGAAGATCCTGATGAGGTAATTGATAGTGTGGCATGCACTGTAGACTACAAATCAATCCTTGTTCAGCGTGTTTTGAGTACACAAGTTGAGCCAGTAGACAAGCTACAATGCCATAATTTATTTCGAATGTTTCTCATTGTCAATAATTTTTGTGTTCATGCTATAATTGATGGAGGGAGCAGCAATAACTTGGTAAGTTCTGAGCTTGTCAAGACTCTTGGTTTATCTACACATGCTCTTCCACATTCATACCATGTTCAGTGGTTCAACAATAGTGGTAAGGTAAAGGTAACACAATCTGCTCGTGTGCAATTTTCTATCGGGTCATACCATGATTATGCTGATTTTGATGTCGTGCCTATGCAAGCTTGTTCACTTTTGTTAGGCCGCCCTTGGCAATATGATAATAATGTTGTACATCATGGTAGGCAAAATAGATATACTTTTATGTTTAAAGGAAAGACCATTGCTTTACTTCCTTTATCACCTGCTGAAATTGTGCAATATGAAAAGGAACTTGTTGAAAAGAAAAAGAAAGGCCATGATAAAGACTTTAGCAAACCAACAAATGAATCATCAAGTAACATGAAAGAAGTTTTATTTGCTCTTAAATCTGTTCTTGTTGATCATGATGAACCATGTTATGCTCTAACTTGTACATCGTTTATATGTCCACCTGATCCTACTCCTAGTGCTATGCCTCTTATTGGTACTAACCTTTTGCAGGAGAAAGAGGATGAATTCCCAACAGAGAAGCCACCATGGCAGTCGCCTTTGCGAAGGATGGGGCGCCAAGATGAACGTCTTCTTCTGGAACCATCATTGCTGTCATCCAATGGAGGAGACGATCTACTTCAGTCGAGGACAACTTCAATTCGAGAAAGGAAGGATGATGAGGACATCACTACTTCATCGTATACAAGCCAAGTAGAGGAGGAGGTCCAGTATGGGCGTCCAATTCATCTTTTTCATGGTGGAAGCCCAGTCCAACTCAAGTTCGAAGTCCGGTTCGGGCTCCTAGGACCAGTCTGCCTTAAACTGGTCACCCAGGACACATCCGAACTCTGTTTTCGACTGAACCATATATGGTTGGAAAGCTAATTTGATAAGGAAGCCAATCCAAGTGGTTTCATGTCAAAATATCTTCGGAATCAACAGGAATCGTCGAAACAAGTCAGCGTCTAGAATCTGCCAGGGTGCTACGACACCGTCTTTTGGTCTGTTGGACCGTGTATCAGTGTTTGGGCCCATTAGGGGGCGTGTCCAGGGGGGTGACACCCAAGACTCTATAAATAGCAGCCGTCGCTCTCCTTATGGTTTGGATTTTGTTTAGTTCTTGATTTTCTCGTGAAACAGACATCGTTTTGCTGCAACTGTCGCCGCCAAGGCCGCTTGCTGTGAACCAGGGCCCCAGTTCTTGATCTTGTTCGTCTGTGGCGATTAGTCCTTTCGAATAAAGACTTGAACTCCTTCTTGATTTCATAAGCCTCATATTCATTTGCAATTTCAGATTGCGTTCATCCTGTTCTTGCTTGTGTTCTCGATTCACTTGCAGGAAAGCCTTCTCGACGAGGTCAATCGCGTTCGCATGGTTGATAACCAACGGAGCAGTGGTGTAATGGTTGCAGGGGGTCCGAATCAAGCTTGGTTCGAAGCCTAGATCGTGAACAGTTGAGTCTCCACCAATCGATGCTATCATACCTTTCAGAAGATCAGGCCTAGTCTACATCAAGTTGGCCTTTGTACGTTGATTCCGAGGCTACAGGGACCCGGACATGACTCTCCATGCCGCGCTGTCCTCGGAGCAGGGGTTAGGCAGCACAGTGTAGCATGAGCGTCAGTCATGGGCATAGTGCTGAGCACAGCGGCCGGTAACCCCTGCCCTGTCCTGTCCTAGACGGCATGCGTCGATGTGACTCACGTCTCGTCGGCCACTCCGCTGTATCGAGCCGTCGCTCGTCTGACATCGCGGGAGTGGTTGAACGCGTTAGTTGGATGTGACGTCCTGTCAGAGAAGTCGGTCAGGGCGGAGGCAGCGAGGTTTTTGCCGAGCCGGCCTCGAGCGAGGCGGATAATTGGCACCTCGTCCGAGGCCTTACGGGCTGGGGCCTCGGGCGAGGCGGAGAATTGGCACCTCAGTCCGAGGCCTTACGGGCGGGGCCTCGGGCGAGACGGAGAGTCGGTACCTCATCCGAGGCCTTACGTGCGGGGGCCTCGAGCGAGGCAGAGAGTCGGTACCTCATCCGACGCCTTACGTGCGGGGCCTCGAGCGAGGCGGAGAATGGGTACCTTGTCTGAGGCCTTACGTGTGGGGGCCTCGAGCGAGACAGAGAATCGGTACCTTGTCCGAGGCCTTACGTGTGGGGCCTCGAGCGAGGCGGAGAATCGATACCTCGTCCGAGGCCTTATGGGTGGGGCCTCGAGCTAGGCGGAGAATCTGTACCTCGTCCGAGGCCTTACGGGCGGGGCCTCGAGCGAGGCGGAGAATCGGTACCTCGTCCGAGGCCTTACGGGCGGGGCCTCGAGCGAGGCGGAGAATCGGTACCTCGTCCGAGGCCTTACGTGCAGGGCCTCGAGCGAGGTAGAGAATCGGTACCTCGTTCGAGGCCTTACGGGCGGGGCCTCGAGCGAGGCGGAGAATCGGTACCTCGTCAGATGCCTCGTGGTTTCATTTTGGGCCGAGCCCACTTCGGGTGAGCCCGGATTTTGTTCGAGGTGGGTCGGGCGGTCCAGCCGAGCCTCGGATGAGGTGGAGGTTAGGTGGAGGTTTTGCCGGTGGTTGTCTCTTAGCTTCGATTTTTATGGGGTCTAAGCGATTTTTTTGGTTTTTGCTTAGGGTACCCCTTTTTATGATACCCGACAACACGTGTCCTTTGAACCATCACTATGAAAAAAACAATTAATGGCAAAGTATACAAATATAATCCATCATTTTGTCCTAACTGAAGAATACTGATTGTAAAACAAATATATTTGTGACAATCACCATGTTATCATTAATCGCCAAAGCAAATTAAATGGCTAGATGCTTTCAACGTGACACACCATGGTAGTTAGCTGACATGGACAGTCATATACACTTGTATTGTATATATGAAAACTATAGTTAACCAAACTGAATCTTATTGGAGTGTGTACTAGGCTACTAGACCATATATAAGTCCACCTATATAGTTTTGCAAGCTTAACGACGACAACACGGAGCCAAGCCACTAACGGCCTTTCATGCCTAGCTACATCGATCCATCTTTTCTCATCTACAGCGCGAGCAACTTTCTTAATTGTAGCGATGAACGGTACGGTCTCCATTTCTGCATATTTCTTCGATATATGTCGCAGGTGCATGGTGGTCGTAATGGTTATGGAAGATGAAGCATGCGCCTGTCTGAAACATAAGCTAAGATTAATTAACCCTGCAGGGAAATGGTTCCCTCCCAGTCACCCTCCCTTCACACACTACTAAAGTAACATTTATAGGGGCGGCTGACGATGGTTTGTAGAGGCAGTTTTGTCAGCCACCCCTACTACACCGTCTCTACAAATCAATGGTTTGTAGGAGCGGTTCTCAAGCCGTCCCTACAAATACATTTATAGGGATGACTGGTGTCACCAGCCGCCCCTACAAATGTATTATTTGTAAGGGTGGTCGTAACACCAGCTGCCCCTATAATTTGCATCTGTAGGGGCGGTTACATTTTCCTGCCAAAAAATTTTAAATTTCAAAATTCAAATCTGACTAGAACATATATACGCATATATAATTCAAACATTGTATCCACAAGCACAACAATATTATATAAACTAACATTACAAGTCCAATTCATAAGAACATATATAATTCATCGTTACATAGACATAATTTACAAGTCCAATCCGTTCCACAATTCCAAATCATTCCACAAGGTAAGACCAATGTCATATTCCATACACATTGTTATCAACGGCCTAGAGCTAGCATTTCCGTCTCACTGAAGATGTTGGTACTGAAGATGCCTTTCTAACTCAGATTTTCGGTCATGATAATTGCCTCTTACGTGTATAATCTGGTCCAATATGAAGGCGCAAAGGTCGCCGACGAGCTCCAAGAGGTTGTCATCTTTGTGTGGGTCAGCTCTCATTCCTTTCTCTTCTTGCCGCTACAATTAAACAAGTGAGCATATGTAAAAACGGTGAGGATATATAAACACAATTAAAGAGGCTGAAGATGTTAAAACTTACCCTACAGGGGTGTCCCCTATAGGCACCGATGTTACTCATGAGAGTGCATACGTAGGCCCTCTTTGGCAGGGCTCTGGCTCCCGCCCCTCCGCATCTGTCGGCCGCCCATAGGCCGACAGGGGGCTTACTGTTCACCGAAGCCATTTTTCTCTCCTCCTTTCCTCTCTCACAGACAGAGGCGGAGCCGGAGAAGCTCGTTTTCGGGCTCCGCGGCTCCGACTCTGCCTGGCACCTATCGGCCCATGGGCGGCCGACAGGTGCGGGAGCCAGAGCCGCCGGAGCCCTGCCAAAGAGGCCCGTAGTATCCACAGTGTAGACTCCTAGGGCTTCTCCTTGGGGCACTGTCTGTTTTTCATATGAAAATGTTAAGTAATGCTCTTGACACCAACATAATGGAGTACTAAAGTAAATTACACTTACCGCGCATAGTGTTTTGACACACAGGTTAGGCCCTTTTGTTGGATCATGCCTCCCTTTATGTTTGATAACATGGAACTTTTACACCCTGTTTGAATGAATTTAACAAATGCAACTTGTTAGTATTAAAACTAAATGTTACAAGTATGTATATAAATATATAAGGTAATAAGGATTGTCGATATGTATATGTCTTGAGAATCAATATGAAGTCTTTGTATGTCACCGGATCCTTATCTATTGAATCATAGACCCACGCCATGCCCAGGCCAACATTGACGTCTATACAAATCCAGTGATTACTGCAGGAATTTAATCATAGTAACAGATAAGCTCTTTTGCATCGAACAAAGCTTTAAGTATAGAGTTGAACTTACTCGAAGTTGTATGGTAGCCATATAGCAGAGCAATTTTGGAGATTTTTAAAAGCTAGGGCAATGTATGCCGCAACCTAGAGGGGCGCTTGCGTATTTCCTTTTTCTGTATTTTCTCTTTCTCCTCAATAGTCTTTCCAGCAGCTAGCTCACTGCCATCCAATTTCCAGTCCTTGTTCCAATTTCCAGTGGCTCGCACATTTGGCATTTGTTTTGAAAGGTGCACTTACATTCTACAAATGTAGGCGTGGGTTAGTATCAACAAAATTCAAAGATTACAATAGTATCATATCAAGAGGGCAAGGATTTACAGGCACCATGTGCGATTTAGATTCGTTTCCATTGCTCTGAGGTGAAAGCATGTCTGGACGTCATTAAAGTCAAAGACAATTTTCCCTGGCTGGACCTCCAAATGTGCCGGCAGGGAAGCGTGCTTGTATGAGATCTATGGTCGTTGGGATAACACGCAAGTACCAATCATGGAACCTTCTCATTCTAAGTGGAAGGCGCTGGATGTCCCGGTTTGGTAGGAAGGGCTTATGTCTTTCATATGTTTTCGGGCAATCATTTGACCATTTGATGGCATCAACATTTGGATACTTCTTTGCTGGTTGTTGTTTGCTGGTGATGGCCTCCTCAGAAGCCCATGCTAGGACTTCTTTATCTTGATTCTTAGGCTTGAACTAGTCATGGCCATACTACTTGCTCGTCGACATGACGTCTCTCATCGACGTAAAAATTGGCCTTATGGTGATTGGATGCAATTTTCAAATTGGTGGCTCCTTATCCCAACCCTCTTGTGCATGCACTTCTTCAAGAGGCCATTGTTGTTCAAGTACTAGGTCCATATCAAGCCCTTATTCCTTATGAGGCTGAGAAGGCTGTGGCATCTTAGGCACGTGCTCGGTAGGAGGTAGGGAAAACTGTGGCATAGGCTATGGCATCTCATGCACGTGCTCAGTAGGAGGCGAGGAAGACTCTGGCAGCTCAGGCAAGTAGTGGTCATGAGATGGTGAAAGTACCTCCCCCTCCTCAATAGCTCCCTCCAAATGTTGAACAAGGTGATGAAGAAGCAGTCCATACAATGTCTCGTTTGTGCTAGAGGATGAACTGGTTCATTACTTCTCTGAGTAACCGCTGCCCGTTAGGAGTTGGGTAGTCTATGCACCACTGCATGAACTCGGGCTTCATGGTATGCACCTCGACCCTAGTGTAGTCCGGTAGGATCCTATTATTGTGATGCAAGGCGCTAGGAGGATGTGCCACACCCATTGTCCACCTCCATCATAGTGTTCTGCCTGCCGATGAGAACCACCAAGGTGCAACTAGTTGGTTCTCATATGCGATCAATGGGGGTTGTGGCTGTAGTGGAACCTTGGCTCCTAGGAACTTCCTAGAGGGCTGCCAACTACTACTAGTTCTCTAGGCAGTGCCATTACTGTCATTGGCTCTATAGATAGTCCTTGCTCCTCTAGTGCCTTCGCAACTAGAGCCTTCACGGTGAGCTCGAGATTAGACTCTTGGTCTCTTGCCATGTTTCTTGTACATGTGTTGTTCCTCTTCGAATTCATGCTTCTAGGTCATTCTTTTCCCTAGCCCCCTAGTGTGGCATGTGTGCTTGGAGTTTCCCAAGGCAAGGCTAAGCTCGTCCCTCTCTCTAGAAGGCTTGAATGAGCCCTTGTCCTTGTATTCAACATATTTCAGTATCTTTGATACTGCCTTTTCAGTCGTCCGGGTTATCAAACTTAAGGGAACTACCGGATGCTTCTGTACTCCTCCTAAGGATCCAATTCCTTGAGCGTAGCTTCAACCCCTTCAAGTTTAATTTCCCGAATGCGGCGGCCTCTTCCTCCATCTTCCTAAACTTCTCTTCCTTGCCATAGTAGCCATCGGGACCTATATGATGGTGGTGTTGGCTTCCTCTTTGCTAGCTCAGTGTTACGAGCATTGAGGGCTAATGCTTCAGATGTAGTCTTCTGAGATGGGGGTTAACTCCTTTTGGATATACTTCTTGTTGAACTCCGACCTCCAATGTCAGAATGACTCTCCCATTATCTTAAAAGCATGAAGTTTTACCAGTTTATGCTTACCCTCCAGAAATCTGAAAATTGAGCTTCAGCTTCTTATCACATAGTTCTCCCTTTATCTTCGCTGGTACATCTTTCTAGCTAGGGATTGCTGGGTTCAATTGATCTCTTACTAGGGCCCCGATCGCATTACGAAATCATCCTCTAGATTCCTTAGGCTCAAGGATCTCCCCTGCTGGCCCAACCTCCGTTATCACATAGCATGCCTTATTGGGATATTGGTTCACTTTTTTATCCCCTTGTTTCCTCTTCAGGCTTGGGAGCTGAGTTTGCAGTCATGTCTTGAGGTTGTGGAGCAGATGCCTCAATGTTTGTCTCTATGGTTGTTGCCTCTACTCTCCTTCCTCTACTCTGTCTTGTCAGGTGAGATATCATGGATGTTGACTGTCATCTTTTCTGAGTTTTAGGAGGGGCCTATATGTATGGGAGGTCAAAGTGTTAGTAATTATAATACAGTCAAAGCTTTAGCAAAATTTACAAGCTAAAGCTTTATCCCTACCTCCTCGTTCGGGTCAAAATCCTTGTCTAGCTCCTCCTCCATTGGCCCCCGTCTGGCTTCACATGGGAAAGGATCCTCGGGACTTTTATATCCCTCTTCTTCATCCTCCTCCTCATTGTCTTCATCATCATCATCATCATCATCATCATTATCCTCTCCATCTCTTCCCTCTGCCCCTTCCTCTGCATGCCTCTCAACAACCTCCTCATCAAACTCCTCCTGAGTAAGCATCACTGTTGTATCCTTTTGTAACTCGTCATTGAACTACTATAGAGTAAGTTGGTCCTCTAGTTCTTCCTCTTCAAAGGTTGGCTCGTGCTTAGGGCATTGGGTTACACTGTATGCTGTCAGCGAACATTTTGTGTTTTGTTCTAATAGATGCAAGAAATTGTGCTTCAGATACGCGAGAAGGTCTAAGAAAACCCAATGGCACTATAAGTCCATATGCTCCTAGGAGGAGATTTGTATCCAATGACACTCCATTTGAGACTGAGTTTCCTCCAGAAGCATATGGACTAGGAGTCCGATAAAACAGCAATAGATAAAAAAAAACGAGTAGTAGAAGTAGTAGAGGTCTCAGAAACATGTCAATCATTATTTGATCAAGAACTTGGAGCATAAAGGCGTTATAAACATAGTGAACATATATAAAAACAGTGAGCATATAGAAAAAGACAGTAGGGGCGGCTGGTAATGATGCCAAGTTTCTCACAAGTTCATGGTCATCAGCTCATATTCCAGATAATTTATAGAGTTGGACAATTTCATCATTGGCAAAAGAGAGGAGAGGAGAGTTGGCCAAAAAATAGTTGCTGCTTTCCAAACATAGAGGAGAGGAAAAATGTGGCAAAAAAGCAGCTGCTACTTCCCAAACATAGAGGATAAGAAAGGTGGCAAGAAAAGCATATATATGCTCACTACGTTTATATATGCTCACTGTTTTTATATATGCAGGCAATAGCTGCTGCCATATATCACCAACTGAGTAGTAATAGTAGTAGTTGTTGTAGAGGCCTCAGAAATATATCAATCATCATTTGATCAAGAACTTGGAGCATAAAGGCATCATAAACACAGTGATCATATATAAAAACAATGAGCATATAGAAAAAGACAGTAGGGGTGGCTGGTAATGATGCCAAGTTCCTCACAAGTTCATGATCATCATCATTAATATCCTAGATAATTTCTGGAGTTGGATAATTTCATCATTGGCAAAAGAAAGGAGAGGTGATGAGAGTTTGCCAAAAAAGCAGCTGCTGGTTCCAAAAAAAATAGCAGCTGCTACCAAACATAGAGGAGTAGAAGTAGAAGTAGAAGTAGTAGTAGAGATGCTCCCAAACATAGAGGAGTAGGAGAAGTAGAAGTAGAAGTAGTAGAAGTAGAGGAGAGGAGGCCAAACAAAAACAATGAGCATATCTAAAAATAGTGGGCATATATAAACACAGTGAGCATCTATAAACACAGTGAGCATATATAAAATCAGTGAGGATATGTAAAAATAGTTAGCATATATAAACATAGTGGGCATATATAAAAATAGTGAGCATATATGAACATAGTGAGCATCTATAAAAACAGTGAGCATATATAAAGACAATGAGCATATATAAAAGTACTGAGCATATATGAAAACAGTGAGAAGTATTACATCTATTGCAATATATTCTAAAAACACAGTGAACTATATAGCTAATATACCAGATCATAAACACAGTTTCAGCAATACAATACTATGTGTATTCTACAGAGCAAAAATGTAGTTGTGCTTCCATTGTCCTCTCTGTCCTTAATTATGACACAAACAAAAACTAAATGGCACAGAGTCATGAGATCCCACATCCAAATCAGGTTCAAGTAAATTTTAACAGTTCTAGAGATCAAGTCTGTAAGTTCTCAACCCATTTCATCAACATCTTCAAGTCTCAACGACATTGAGCACGACATGAACTCAGTGCAATAGGAATGGAGGAAAAGGGGTCGAGGGGAAGGGGTTGGGTCATACTTGCAGAAGGATGCTGGGGGAGGGGGTGCGAACGCCGGAGGACACGACAACTGGTGCAGCCTCACTAGGGGAGCTCGCACGAACACCAGGGCCGTTGAGGGAGCGCGTGGATGATGGAGCGCACTGGGCACCGGGGGAGGGAGTGCAGACATGTCAGTTGAGGTCAGAAACGGAGCGGGGCGGGAAGGCACGGTGATGGTCGTCGATGTCGCCGGCAGAAACCCTAGCCGCCGTGTGCACGGGGAACGACGCCCCACGCAGGGCACGAAGGCGGACCGTGGGTTGGAGGCGAACTGAGGGAGGTAGGGCATGGCGGAGGTAGGGCACGAAGGCGGCAGAGGTAGGGCACGGAGGCGGTGGCGGCGGCGCGGAATTTTGAAGCCTGCCTTCATTAAAGAGAGAGTGAGTGTCTAAGACTTAGCCAAAACGAAGCCCCCCGCGCCCTTTTGCTTATATACCGAAGAGCATTTGTAGGGGCGGCTTAAAACACCAGCCGCCCCTACAAATATTTTTCATATTTTTTAATTAGTAATTTTGTATTCTATATATAAATTTATATAATAATTTTATAATTATTCTATATATGTATAAATATATATATATATATTAACAATTTGCTGATATATATAATACCATATTTTCTTTTGTACAAAAAATTAAAAACATATTTTAAAAATTGAAAATTCAAAACTTCAACTTGAATTTTAGGACACTAAATGACCTCAAATAAAAATGGTGTAAACATCAAAGTTGTATAACTCATCAAGATGTACAACTTTTATTTTGGTCGTCTTGTCATGTGACTTTATTTGAACAATTCAAATTTTGAATTTAAAAAACTACAACTTGAAACCATATTTTGAAACACTAAATGATCTCAGCTGAAAAAGTCATGAATATAAAAGTTTTTGAAATCATCAAGATTTACAACTTTTATTTTGATCATGTCTTCATTTGACAAAGTGTTAGCAAACATTATTCACAAATTGACATATCTCTCCTCTAGTTTCATAAACTTGTGTGAGATTCATGAATTTGTGACCAAAATAAAAATTTTATATCTTGAGTTATTGTCGGGTACCTTAGAACGGGGTACCCCGAGCGAACATCAAAGGGGTCACTTAAGCCCCATCAAAAAACAAAGCTAGAAGGTAAGCCGTGGGCCCCTCACCCGCCACGTCCGAGCCCACCAGGCCCATAGCCTCGCCTCAAGCCCCGCGCAGGAGGTCTCGGCGTCCTGACGTGATCTCAGCCTCACGCGAGGCTCTCCACGAAAGGCCTCGGTAGGGGGTGCATTCTCCGTATCGCGCGAGGCTTCTCACGGAAGGCCTCGGCAAGGAGTCCGATCTTCCGTCTCGCCCGAGGCCCCACTCTCCTGTCTCAGCGCGAAGGCCTCATTTTCCGTATCGCGCGAGGCTAGCTTATCCATGGTCTGTCGCCCCCGCCTCGGCCGGTCTTCCCGACAGCACGTCATGTCTCATTAATACTTCAACCACTCCCGTAATCTCAGCCAGATGATGGCTCGATGCCACAGAATGGCCGACGGGACCTGAGGTCGCATCAGCGCCATATCGGCTAGGGCAGGACACGGCGGGGATTACCGGCCACTGTGTTCTAACGCTGTGCCCACGATCAGCGCCCACACTACACTGTGTCCCGTGATCCCTGCCTCGAAAACAACATCGCACGGACGACTTGGCCCGGGTCATCACCGCCTCCAAGCCGGCGCTCCAGATCAGTCGCCCATTCGGGTCCTCGGCACTGTGCACCAGGGGCTCAGCTATCTCGAGGTTTGTGCCCACCGAGACCCCCCACTACGGTGCAGCCTTGGCACCAACCAAGCCTTGGCCTCGCGCATAGTCCGTCCACAGCGGCTTGCACATCCACCGCCGCACCCGCTCCGAGGCAGTCCTGGGGCTCCCACGACGCATAGGGTCAGACGTGACCAGCACGTCGCCCTAGTGCTCCAAGGACGGACTGCTTCGACGGCCACGCCGCCATAGGAACAGGCCACAGGGCTCGGACACACCGCCTCTGTTGACACGACGCCATATAGTGCAGCACATGTACTGTCCTTATCCTCCCTTCAACTATAAAAGGAGAGGACTTGGCCACTTAGAGGGGGGGACTCGAAGAGAAGAACACCTGGTAACACACACATACACATCCCTAGCCGCTTGAGAGCAACGTCTCAAGCAGCCCAAACCACTCCTCGTCGAGACCTAGGACTAGCTCCCTCTCTCACCTAGCTTGTAACCCCCTACTACAAGCACTTCAGTGCAAGGAATACAAGATTGATCTCTCAGACTGGACATAGGGCACCGATTGCCTAAACTAGTATAAACCTTGTGTCTCTTTGCATCACCATCCGGGATCGGGAACACGCAGAACAAATTCACTGGTTCGTTGAGGACCCCCCGGTCTGAAACACCGACAGTTGGCGTGCCTGGTAGGGGCCTCTGCATGTCAGTTTTGTCATCCTAGCAAGTTCTGGATGGCAAACCCCGTACGACCATTGCGTCTCGGCACGGTGGTTTGGTTTGGGAGCCTAGAGTTCATGTCTCTAGGGCATGAGTACAACATGGTACTCTTCACTCCTCGAGCCCCACCAACCGACGATGAAGTCACGCACCGGCAGCCCAGGCGTAGGCGGCGCCCGGGCGGCCGCTCTCGCCGTTCTCGCCAGGCACGACATGAGCAAGACCACCTCGATGCTACGTGAATCTAGGGCGGCACGTCGCTCCCCGCCGATATCCTACGACCAGCTGTTGGCATGGGGTCCCCGGCTGGGGGGCCTGTCTAGCCTAAGCTTGGACAAAGGAAAATCGCTGGTGGCACACGGCGATGCCCAGTCATCAAGCTCCGCTCCACCACTCCCTGAGGAACCAATCCTGGCGGAGAAGAGTCTAGCGATGGCACCATCCCCATATCCCTTTGGGTTGAGAAATGCCGCTGCCTCTTATGCCTACGCTTACACTGCCGCTCATGAGGATGCATTGGGACGCCGCCAGTGCTTCGCTCTCAACCTGAGCACCCACACTAACTCCTCGGAGGAGGACGAGGCATGGCCTGGAGTGGATTTCTCCAGACTCCATGACCCTAGGGCTATGCGCCAGTTCTTGGCCGCAAGCGACTACTGCTTAGGCTACTATGACTTTGACGACGAAGGCACCTACGACCCCACTCGTGAGTGTTTTCACGTCGGGCTCAGGGGTGCCGAGAGCAGGCGAGGAGGATGAGGGGGCAGGTAGCCATTCCCCACTTCGCCTAGGTACAGGCGCCGCCACACCTCCATGCATTGTCCTGCCGGCCACACGAAACAAGATCCCCACCCTTGCGTGACCTCAACGCCCAGACCTGGAACAACTCCATGAACTCTAGGCCAAGGTCGAACAAGACCAACTTCTTTTGCAGCAGCTTCGAGACTCTCTCGAATAGGAACAGCAAGGTCACGGCGAAGGCGGAGGAGCCCAACGGAGGGCCCGCGATGTGCATCACCGCATCCACGATGACGAAGGGAGTGAGCAACCCCAGTCTTCAATCGCGCTAGCTAGAACATCGTGGCTGTGGCAATACTGGTCTGCGCAATGCCCAAGCCTTCTACCACGGAGGGGCGGCGGGTCTGCGGCGAGCTCTGGGATCTCCTAGAGACCACTGCGGTTCAGCAGGCCGAGAGTTCCGCCTCCCAACGGCATGGGGGCATCTCGAACCTACCCGCGGCACTGCCTCAGCAGGACAGGGAAGCCCCGGCTCGTCCTAAGCCCACTCGAGCACCGATAGCCCATAGGGTCCCCATGCTTCTGGACCGCCTCAGCAATCGACACGAGGTGCAGGGAGACCATGAGGTGGTCAGTAGGCAACAATGCCATGACAACAAGGGGCCCGCTCGGGGCTACCACCCATACCGAGGCGGCCGCTATGACAGCAAGCAGGACCGCAGTCCTTCTCCTGAACCGCCAGGCCCTCGGGTCTTCAACAGGGCCATCCACGCTGCCCTTTTCCCGGCTCAGTTTTGGCAACCAGCCAATCTCGCAAAATATAGCGGCGAGACCAACCTCGAACTCTAGCTTGCCGATTACCGCCTGGCCTGCTAGCTAGGTGGCACAGGACGATGACCTGCTCATCATTCCGCAACCTCCCCTTGATCTTGTTAGACTCAGCGCGAGCCTGGCTCAAGCACCTTCCCCCTCACAAATCCATGACTGGCGCGACTTGGTTAGGATCTTTGTCGGGAACTTCTAAGGCACATACGTGTGCCCTAGGAACTCCTAGGACCTTAAAAGCTATCGCTAGAAGCCGGACGAGTCTCTTCGAGACTTCATCCGGTGATTCTCCAAACAGTGCACCGAGTTGCCCAGTGTCGGTGACTTGGAGATCGTCTAGGCTTTCCTCTTCGACACCACCTGCTGAGACTTGGTTCGAGAGTTAGGTTGAAACATGTCGCGCTCAGCTATCGCGCTCCTCAACATTGCACCACCAACTTCGCCTCAGGTGAGGAGGCTGTTGGAGCCATCTTCCCCGACAACGACGCCAAGGGCAAGCAGAGGGATGAGGTCTCCGAGGCCTCGGCCTCCCGCCTCCCCAAGAGAAAGAAGAAGGGGTGCCTAGGGAAGTAGGAGGTCCTGGAGGCCAATCTGGTCATGGCCACAGAATGCAAGAATCCCCGAGGCTTCAAAGGCCCTAGACCTTTTGACGACATGCTTAAGAAACCCTGCCCTTACAACCAAGGCCCAGTCAAGCACGCCCTCGAGGATTGCTCCATGCTGCGGCGTTACTACGCTAGGCTTGGGCCCCCCGACGACAATGCCAAGCAGAAGGGCACCGGACACCAGGACGAGGACAAGGACGACGGGTTCCCCGAGGTACGCAACGCCTTCATGATCTTCGGTGGACCCTCGGCGTGCCTTATGGTGTGGCAGCGCAAGAGGGAACGCTGAGAAGTCTTCTCGATCAAGGTGGCCACCCCCAAGTACCTCGACTAGTCTTGGGAGGCGATCACCTTCGATCAAGATGACCACCCTAACCATGTTCCGAATCTCGGGCAGTACCCACTGGTTGTCGACCCGATCATCAGCAACACCCGACTCTCCAAGGTGTTGATGGATGGAGGCAGCGGCCTCAACATCCTCTACGTCAATACCCTAGAGCTCTTGGAGATCGACCAGGTCGAGGCTCCAAGGTGACGTCGCCCCCTTCCACGGCATCGTGCCAGGGAAGCGCACGCGACCCATCGGGCGCATCGACCTTCCTGTCTACTTCGTCACCCCCTCCAACTACCGTAAGGAAGTCCTTACCTTCGAGGTAGTCAGGTTTGGGGGAGCCTACCATGCCATCCTAGGGCGGCCATGCTACGCCAAGTTCATGGTAGTCCCCAACTATACCTACCTCAAGCTCAAGATGCTAGGCCCCAGCGGTATCATCACGATTGAGTCCATGTATGAACATGCATACGACTACGATGTTGAGTGCATCGAGTACGCCAAGGCTCTTGCAGAGGCCGAGACCCTCATCGCCCACCTCAACCAACTCAGTGGCGAGGCACCTGACTCCAAGCGTCGCGCGGGGGCGTTCGAGCCCATGGAAGCCATCAAACTCAGTCCTGGTCGACCCCGCCTGCCCCGACAACCGAGAGCTGAGGATCAGCGCCACCCTCGACATCAAATAGGAAGCCATGCTCATCGACTTTCTCCGTGCAAACGCCGACATATTCGCATGGAGTCCCTCAGGACATGCCAGGCATACCGAGGGAGGTCGCTGAGCACAGCCCTGGACATCTGGGTTGGATCTAGATCGGCGAGGCAACACCTGCACCGCTTCGACGAGGAAAAGCGTAGGGCCATCGGTGAGGAGATATAGAAACTCTTGACGGCCGAATTCATCAAAGAAGTGTCCCACCCAGAGTGGTTGGCTAACCCCGTGTTAGTCAAGAAGAAAAATGGGAAATGGAGAATGTGCAGTAGACTACACTGGTTTGAACAAAGCCTGTCCAAAAGTCCCCTTTCCATTACCCCGAATCGATCAAATCGTTGATTCCACTGCAGGGTGCGAGACCTTGTCTTTCCTTGATGTGTATTCTGGTTACCATCAAATCAAGATGAAAGAATCAGACCAGCTCAGCGACTTCTTTCATCACACCATTCAGGCATGTACTGCTACAGTGACTATGCCTTTCGGCCTTAGAAACGCAGGTGCCACAGTACCAGCGGTGCATGACCTAGGTCTTTGGCGACAACATTAGGTGGACCGTCGAGGCCTACGTAGATGACATCATGGTCAAGACCAGAAAAGCCAAGGATCTCGTCGATGACTTGAGGATAACCTTCAAATGCCTTAGAGAGAAGGGCATCAAGCTCAATCCCGAAGAAGTGTGTGTTCGGGGTCCCCCGAGGCATGCTCTTGGGGTTCATAGTCTCGGAACGCGGCATCGAAGCCAACCTAGAGAAGGTCTTAGCCATAACCTAGCATGGGACCAATCAGAGACCTCAAGAGAGTTCAGAGGGTCATGGGATGCCTTGCGGTCCCTGAGCCGCTTCATCTCACGCCTTGGCGAAAAAGGTTTGCCTCTGTACCGACTCTTGAGAAAATCCTGAGCATTTTTCTTGGACCCCCTGAGGCCGAAGAAGCCCTCGACAGACTCAAGAGGCTGCTCACAAATCCTCCCGTCCTGGTACCCCCGGCCAGGGACGAGGCCCTCTTACTCTACAGTCGCCGCAACGACCCAAGTGGTCAGCATTGCCAGTAGTGGTAGAGAGGCAGGAAGAGGGGCATGCTCTACCCACCCAATGTCCTATTTATTTCATCAGCGAGGTGCTCTCCGAGACCAAAGCACGCTACCCTCACATCCAGAAGCTGGTCTATGCCGTGGTCCTGCTGCAAATTGCGTCACTACTTCGAGTCGCACCCAGTGACTGTAGTATCATCTTTCCCCCTGGGCGAGATAGTTCATAACCGGGAGGCCTCGGGCAGGATAGCCAAGTGGGCCGTTGAGCTTATGGGGGAAACCTTGACTTTTACGCCTCGAAAAGCGATCAAGTCTCAGGTCTTGGCCGATTTCATGGCTGAGTGGACAGACACCCAATTGCCACCTGCTCAAATTCAGATGGAGTGCTGGACCCTATACTTCGATGGATCCCTGATGAAGACCGGGGCAGGCGTGGGTCTGCTCTTCATTTCGCCCCTCGGAGTACACATGCGCTACATGGTGCGGCTCCACTTCGCCGCCTCCAACAACGTGGCCGAGTACGAGGCCCTCATCAATGGCTTGCAAGTCGCCATCGAACTTGGGGCACGGCGCCTCGACGTCCGAGGCGACTCGAGGCTCATCATAGATCAAGTAATGAAGGAGTCAAATTTCCTCGACCCCAAAATGGAGGCTTACTACAAGTTGGTACGACGCCTAGAAGACAAGTTCGACGGTCTCGAACTAAATCACGTCGCACGGAAGTACAACGAGGCCGCCTGACGAGCTAGCAAAGATGGCCTCAGCACGGGCACCGGTCCCCTCGAACGTCTTTGCCAGAGACCTCCACAGGCCTTCCATTAACTACACCTTGGTAACAGATGAGGGCCCACCTGGTGGAAACCACGGTGAAACTCGACGTCCCCTCCACTATCGAGACCCCCTCGACTGAGCCCTGAGGTCATGGAAGTCAACACCGAGCCTCCGCAGACTGATCAGGACATGGATTGGCAAATCCTGTTCCTCGATTGGCTTGATCGGGGGGAGCTTCCTGGTGACAGAATCGAAGCTCGATGGCTTGCGCGTCGAGCCAAGACCTACGCCCTCTATAATGATGAATTGTATAGGCGAAGTCCCTCAGGTGTCCTCCAACGATGCATCACTGTCGAGGCGGGCCAAGCCCTGCTTTGGGACTTGCACGCAGGCGCCTGCGGGCACCATGCGGGCACCTCGGACGCTCGTGGGGAACGCTTTCCGCCAAGGGTTCTACTGGCCGACGGCGGTCACCGACTGCTACCAAGCTAGTATGCTCCTACGAAGGATGCCAGTACTATGCTCGGCAGACACATCTCCCTGGCCCTAGCCCTGCAAACCATCCCCAACACGTGGCCATTCATCGTGTGGGGGCTCGACATGGTCGGGCCTCTGCAGAAGGCCCCTAGGGGCTACACCCATCTACTGGTATCAATCAACAAGTTCTCCAAATGGATCGAGGCTCGTCCGATCAATCGAATCAAATCCGAGCAGGCGGTGCTGTTCTTCACTGACATTATCCATAGATTTGGGGTCCCTAACACCATCATCACCGACAATGGGACACAGTTCACCAGCAAAAAGTTCCTGACATTTTGTGATGACCACCACATCCATGTGGCCTGGTCGGCCATAGGACACCCAAGGACCAATGGCCAAGTAGAGCGTGCCAACGGCATGATCCTACAAGGCCTCAAGCCAAGGATTCACAACCGGTTGAAAAAGTTTGGCAAGAAATGGCTCGCTGAACTCCCGTCGGTCATCTGGAGCCTGAGGAACACTCCAAGCCGAGCCACGGGGTTCACACCTTTCTTCCTAGTCTATGGGGCCGAGGCCATCCTCCCCATCGACTTGGAATATGGTTCCCCGAGGCTACAAGCCTATAATGAACAAAGTAATCGCACCACCCGAGAGGACGCCCTCGATCAACTGGAGGAAGCCCCGAGACGTCGTGCTAATACACTCGGCCAAATACCAGCAGGGCCTATGGCACTATCAGGCCCAACATGTCTGAGGCCGAGACTTGAAGGTAGGCGACCTGGTGTTGAGGCTAACACAGAGCAACAAGGGCCGCCACAAGCTGACCCCGCCATGGGAAGGACCGTACATCATCGCCCAAGTACTGAAGCCCAGGGACCTACAAGCTGGCTAATGAGAAGGGTGAAGTCCTCACCAACGCTTGGAACATAGAACAACTACGTCGCTTTTATACCTAAATTTCCAAGCATTGCATATGTCGTTTCTCGAAATAAAATTAAAAAGCATTCTTTAGTTGGTCTAATTTTTCGAGAAACCCCCTGAGCCCATCGTAGGTCTTGGCAATACAGTAACATGGCAAGGGAGACTCGGCTATGCCTCGGCAGAACCAAGCCTCCCTCGGGGGCTAGATGGGGGACTCCCCCCTAGGTCCCACGCACCATTCTTCAGTTGTTTTTCAGCAAAAATTCCTATGCCAAGACTCTAGCATGCTCTGGCGAATCAGTTGTAAAAACCCCTCGAACCAAGGTCTGTTTCCTAAGCAAGAGGCCAGGTAGAGTCATGAGACGGCCTACGCCTCTAGGCTACTGGCACTCCCTCACTACCTCTCGCCCAAGGGACGGCTTAGGCCCCAAGGGGGTGTTTTGCAAGCGAAATCTGATCAAGAGCAATAGAGGGCAGAGGCTCGGAAACATGAGAAAAACAACTAAGAAACACAAATACTTCAAAAATAAAGGCCTCGACGGCCACGAGCATTACTGACACAAAAATAACTCCTATTCTATTTTTACATAGCCCCCGAGGCCTAGATCAAGGCTCAGGGCCTTCAGCACTGGCAGATGGTAGGGGAGGAACCACCTCCTCTTCGAAAGAGCGTCGCCAGCGTCGTGCTAGGGCCTTCCCACTGCCTCCATCAGCTTTGTGACCGCCGCGTTAGCCTCCTCCTCATCATCAGGCAGGACATACCCATCACTGATGGCCAGGAGGTCGACGTCGACATAGTGAGAAGAGATGACGGCCAGCGCGCGCTTGACACCAGTGTGCAGTGCTCCTCGAAGCCGCTCGCGCATCTGGTTGCTCAGCGTGATCAAACGGCTCCCTAGGGAGCTGCCTAACTGAACCCCTTCAACCTCCAAGGCCTTGCAGGCGGAAAGGGCAGCACGCTTCAGTGCCTCGTGCTCCCCGATCTCAGTCTCGAGCACCATCTGCACCGCGCTGGAAGCCTCGGCGACCCGACTAACCTTCGCCTCTGACTTTGCACCGCCGAAAATGGAATGAGGTTGAGCAAGGGAAAAAACAACCTAAGTTAGGGGAGGAAGCCCACGGAACTCACCCTTGGCCTTTTGCTCCCAGCGTCGGGTCTCGACCTGACAGGCCTCGGCTTTCTCCTTCTAGCGCAGGGCCTCGACCGAAGCCTCGGCCTCCTCCTTCAAGTGCTGGGCCTCGACCCGAGAAGCCTCGGCCACCCTAGAAGCTTCACTCCCTAGCTCTGTGTCACACAAGGGAGTTAGGGAGTGAACATAAGGAAAAGAAAACAAAATGAGGGGACTAAAACTCACCCTCAACCATCCCCCTCCAAACCACAGCCTCAGGTTCGCGAGGCCTCAGCTGCAGCAAGGGCCTCATCCAAGGCACCTTTCGTCAGCTGGTGCGACCCCTGTTCTAGCCCCTAGCTGCCCTGCTGAGAGCCACTGGCTAAGGCCGTAACTTCAACGGCTCGGCCCCTGAAGGCATCCTGATCGCTGACTGCGTAGGTGAGCTCCTCCTCCAACCCCTTCACCTACGCCGCCAGAGGGGCGAGCTACGTCTGGACCTATGGCCGCCTCGACCTTCGCTGTCGGCACAACTGAAGGTGGAGGTCCTCTACCTCCACGCTCCTGTGCCGACAGGAGCTCATTGGCGCCGGCAAGAAGGCCCTTCTACCGCTGAAGCTAGTCCTAGACGCCCCTCTCCCGCCGGAGAAAGACCGACTTCCCAAGGGACCGGGTCTCAAGCTCCTAGGGGAAGCAGAACAGGGGTCATTGATTGCAACAAAACCTAGAAAGGGACAATGTCGCGCAAGAAAGGAAAATGCGAAACCTGGGCGACTCTAGGCAGTTCATCAGCCACCATGGATAGGGTCGTCCTGTAGCGACCGCTCCGCCAGCTGGTGGATATTGCTCGAAGGTGCCCCAGCGCCCGCCCTCGGCTACGTCCTCAAGGGCGAACAGAGGCTCCCCCTCAGGGTCATCCTAGGCTTCGCCATAGTACTCATAGGTGATCCCACCCGCGAGGCTCGGGTCGCGCCCGCACAAGGGCTAAGCTTCCCTCATCCAAGACCAGCGCCTGGCTGTTCCACGGCACTGGCATCCTCGGCGTCGACCACCTCCAGCAGCTCGGGAAGTATCGTCGGAGGAGATCAGATAGACCTCTGCCTCCCGGGCGCTCTCTCGCGAAAAGCGGCAGCCCCTAAACCAAGGACTGCCACTGAGGCCTCCGCCGCCTTCATCTCCGCCTCCTGGACAGACGGCCTTGCCGCCATTACGACGGCCTTGGTGGCCTTAGGGGCTCCAGCCTCCGCCATCGTGGCCTCGAAGGACTGCAGAAACACTGACCGCGGCCACTACGGTCTCGGCGGTCTTGAGCACCCTGTCCTCCGTCGCCTCAGCCTCGGAGACCGTGGGGGCCTCGGCAACCAAGGGCACGCCGGCCCCATCCAACTCGTGAGCCTCGCCCCCGCATAGGGCGGAAGCGCTCCCTCCCTCGTCTGTGTAGGGGTCGCCTCGGTAGCCCCTCCTTGGGCGGCTGGCTCCTTCGGGTCGACCCTCGCCGACGTCGCGCCATGTTGGATAGCGGCTTGTGCCTCCACCACCCAGTGGGCAGAGGAGCCAGGGCTTGCCTTGAGCGCCTTAAGGGGCGCCAAGGGGAGCTCGTCCACAGGCCGCTTCCGACTAAGGAAAAATAATCTACAGGGTCAGCGCGAGACCAAAAAAGTGAACGGAAGGCACTATGACCCTGCGAAAAATACACTTACCTTGAATGGGGCGGCAGCCACTTCACCATGGCAAACCTCGTCCACAATGGCGGAGGCGGCGGCAGAGGCATCGCCTCCGTATCCATCGGCGCCGGTCGGTCCTCAACGGACCTCGGCGCCCCTTCGGTCCTCTACGGGGGCGGTCGTGTCATCTCCACCGCCACTTGCTCCACCACAGCCGTCGAGCCCACCGGGCTGATGGCGCGTTTGCCAAATGCCCGCGCCTCGAGCGTGTCGGCCTCGGCCCCGGAGCGGGCAACCGCTGGCCCCGGGTCCGCTTCTCGTCCTCCTCCCAGGAGTGCCGGGCTGCTTGCCAATGCCTCGGGCACCACCTCCACTATGTCAGCAAGGTGGTCCAGGGGACCTCGCCCCACCTCGCCCCATTATCCCCGTCTGAGGCCTCCGTCGACAGCGATGTCGATGGGGATTCCTCCAACGGGAGACCTTCCTTCCATTGTTGACGGCGGCGCTTATCTAGCTCCTCGCGCGCGAGGATTTGCTTCGTGCGCTTCACCACCTTGGTGTCTTTCTGCTTTTTCTACGCATCGACGTGCGCGCGGTTGATCACCCACCGCCTCACGTCCTCGGGGACAGGCGGTGGAGAGGAGCGCACATCCCTCATCCCCTGCAGGAACGACGGACGCACATAAGGAAACAAAGGGGTAAGGGGAGATTGAGGAGGCTCGGAGGCTATAGCGGCACACAACTTACCAGCGAGAGGAACCCCTGCGACGGCCGCATCGCAATAGGGGTCAAGTTGCCGCCCCTCAGCTTCGCCTCTACCGTCTCCCCCACCCAACAAAGAATTTCCTCGTCGAAAGGGCAGAGGAGGACATCCTGGGTGCCCTCAATGGGCTCACCCGGCTTCATCTCGAATAGCTGCCTCCACTGAGCCATCAGCGGCAGCACCCTCCGGCGGTGGAAGGTGGCCACGACCACAGCTACGGTGAGACCATGGACCCGCAGCCTCACCAGCCCCTCCAGAAGCGGCTGCAGCTTGGGCTAGTCGTCCTTCAGGATGCCGTACTTCCATCTCTCCAGGGCAATTCCCCACAATCCGCCCAGTGTAGGAGGGAAGTCCACCATCAGTCGTTGCGAAGGTAGAACCAACTCGTGTACCACCGGCGATTGGAGGACGCGAGTTGGGCTGGGATGTAGAGGTGTAGGTGGTCCTGGCGCACTTGGAGAGTGCAGCCGCCGGCCCTCGTCGCCTTCCTCTTACCCGACGTGCCCGTCGGCTTGGTAGTGTGCCCTAGCCCAGAATAGGTGGAGCCACAACTCCCAATGAGGAGCAATCCCCAAATACCCCTCGCAGACGGCAACAAAGATAGCCGCCTGAGCGATGGAGTTGGGATTGAAGTTGTGGAGCTCCACGCCGTAGTAGTGCGGGAGCGCCCACATGAACCGATCCGCCGAGACGCTGAGGCCGCGCTCGTGAAAGGAGACGAAGCTCACTGACATAGCCATCGTGAGGCCTCGGCTCTGGCTCGCCGTACGGAGCAATCCACTCTGGCCTGGTGGGGTCTGTCACTGGGCGAAGGAGTCCACCATCGACAAGCGACTGAAGCATCTCCTTGGTGACGTTCGACGGATCCTAGGGGTCTGCCTCGACAATGACAATGTCACCGGCCATGGGTGCGATAGAGGAATCGGGTGCGGCGGTGAGTTTTTCTCTCTGTCCCATGCTCTCGCTTTTTTCTCGCTTTCTTCCTAGGCTCGCTCTTCTCTCCTCTTCTTCCCGGCACCCGCTGCTCTAGCGACGGCTCGGCAGAGGTAGTGCAAATGCAGGCAAGGTAAGACGAGGAGGGGCAAGACTCTTTGGGTATTTATGCAGGGAGGGAGGCGAAACGAACGGGCGACGAAATTGGGGAAGTCCCCCCCCCCCCCGATCCGGCGTAGTTAACCACGAGCCGATTTCGCCGGCCCACACACCCACGTCTCCCTCATTAAATGTGGGAGCAGTTACGTCCCATCCACCACGTCATGCTCGGCCACTACGGCAGCAGGTGTCGTTTCGCCTCTCCAGGAAACTGCCTCAAAAGGCGCGCCACCCATTGATGAGCCAATAGGGGAGATATTCCCCATGGCCTATTCCTTTCATATGAAGGAACCAGGCTCTGAGCCTATTATGGTCCAGGGGTTCGAAGGCTAGGCCCCAAAAGGTTTCGACTAGCCGCCCCAGGATAACAGAGTCAGGGACGACCGTGGGCGAGCCTATACGGGGCCGAGACCCAAGCAAGCGAAACGCTTGGGACGCCCAAAGTCGTGTCCGAGACCGGCAGGAAGGTCTTCGAATGGGATCCCACCGTAGGGAGGCACCGAGCCACCGAGGCCCAGCGAACGGCCTCGGCACCCACTAGAGAAATCCTCTGGTACTCTTAGAGTGTGTCTCTGGACCGCTAGCCGTCCCCTAGCGAACGGGGTTTGGGCCTCCACTCGGACTACCCGATAACAGCTCACCAGAAGTGCCACCGCTCGTGCCCACCGAGGGTAGCGAGGCACATTCCACCCCTCCTTCTGAGCGAAAAGGAAGCATGAGGGTCGTACAAAAAGTTAGGGGAACCCCCGATGGCCTTCTCGCTCTATGCAGAGGCTAAGGGGCTCTTCCTGCAACCTTGCCGAGACCCAGCGACCCCGGCTCGCACTCAAAGGGGCTCGGCAAAACAAACCCTCCTTCCGAGCGAAAAGGAAGCGTGAGGGTCAGTACAAAAAGATAGGGGAGCCCCTGACGGCCCTCTCACCCTGTGCAGAGGCTAGGGGGCACTTCCTGTGGATACGCCGAGACCCCACTGACCTGGGCTCGCGCCCAAAGGGGCCTCGGCAAACAAACCCTCATGCACGAGGGGCGTATAAAAAGCCAGGGGAACTCCCGACGGCCCTCTCACGTAGAGGCTAGGGGCTCTTCCTGCAACCTTGCCGAGACCAGAATGGGCTCGGCAAACAAACCCTCCGTCCGAACGAAAAGGATATGTGAGGGTCGGATGAAAAAGCCAGGGGACCTCTGACCGCCCTCCTGCTCCTGGCGGAGGCTCGGGGGCTCCTGCACCCAAGACAAAGACAAACGGTCTAAGTCCACGCTAGAGGTTTCATTACAAACACGATAAAGGGCACCGAGCCCGTTATGGTCCAGGGGTTCGAAGGCTGGGCCTCCAAGAGGTTTCGATAGCCACCCCAGGGCAACAGAGTTAGGGACGACTTCGGGGTGAGCCTACGAATGGCCAAGGCCCGAGCGAGCAGTCGCTCGGGGCGTCCTAAGTCGTGTCCGAGACCGGCAGGGAAGTCTCCGAATGGGATCCCACCGTAGGGAGGCACCGAGCCACCGAGGCCCAGCGAACGGCCTCGGCACCCATTAGAGAAACCCTCTAGTACTCTTGGAGTGCGTCTCTAGACCACTAGCCAGTCCCCTAGCGAACGGGGTATGGGCCTCCACTCAGACTCACCCGATAACAGCTCACCGGAAGTGTCCACGCTTGTGCCCATCGAGGGTAGCCTGGCACACTCCACCCCTCCTTCCAAGCAAAAAGGAAGCTGTGAGGGTCGTATCCAAAGTCAGGGGGACCCCTGACGAACCTCTCGCTCCATGCGGAGGCTAGAAGGCTTTTCCTGCAACCTCGCCGAGACCCCCGCAACCCGAACTTGCACTTATGGGCTCGGCAAATGCGATAAAAACTACTCGCTCAAACTGCGAAAATGAAAAAAGCCCCTGGAGGAGTAACTCCACTCCTCTAGGGCCTCGGGGGCTGCACCCGGCGGGTGCGCTCGTGCGCACCCACCCAAACCTCAAGAAACAAAACCCAATTCCTACGGGAGCGGGTATAAACTAAGCCTCGGCAAACCCTCAGGGAGAGTGCACGCACTCCCCTGGAGGCTCGGGGGCTACTGTCGGGTACCTTAGAATGGGGTACCCCGAGCGAACATCAAAGGGGTCACTTAAGCCCCATCAAAAAACAAAGCTAGAAGGTAAGCCGTGGGCCCCTCACCCGCCACGTCCGAGCCCACCAGGCCCACAGCCTCGCCTCGAGCCCCGCGCAGGAGGTCTCGGCGTCCTGACACGATCTCAGCCTCGCGCGAGGCTCTCCACGAAAGGCCTCGGTAGGGGGTGCATTCTCCGTATCGCGCGAGGCTTCTCACGGAAGGCCTCGGCAAGGAGTCCAATCTCCGTCTCGCCTGAGGCCCCTGCTCTTCGTCTCGCGCGAGGCCTCATTCCTCCGTATCACGCGAGGCCAGCTTATCCATGGTCCGTCGCCCCCGCCTCGGCCGGTCTTCCCTGACAGCACGTCATGTCTCATTAATACTTCAACCACTCCCGCAATCTTAGCCGGACGATGGCTCGACTGCCACAGAATGGCCGACGGGACCTGAGGTCGCATCAGCGCCATACCGGCTGGGGCAGGACACGGCGGGGATTATAGGCCACTGTGTTCTGACGCTGTGCCCACGATCAGCGCCCACACTACACTGTGTCCCGCGATCCCCGCCTCGAAAACAACATCGCACGGACGACTTGGCCCGGGTCATCACCGCCTCCAAGCCGGCGCTCTAGATCAGCCGCCCATTCGGGGCCTCGGCACTATGCACCAGGGGCTCGGCTATCTCGAGGTTTGTGCCCGCCGAGACCCCCCACTGCGGTGCAGCCTCGGCAGCGACCAAGCCTCGGTCTCATGCACAGTCCATCCATAGTGGCTTGCACGTCCACCGCCACACCCGCTCCGAGGCAGTCCTGGGGCTCCCACGACGCACAGGGTCGGACATGACCAGTACATCGCCCCAGTGCTCCAAGGATGGACTGCTCCGACGGCCACGCCGCCACAGGAACAGGCCACAGGGCTCGGACACACCGCCTCTGTTGGCACGACGCCGTATAGTCAGCACATGTACTGTCCTTGTCTTTCCTTCAACTATAAAAGGAGAGGACTTGGCCACTTAGAGGGGGGGACTCGAAGAGAAGAACACCTGGTAACACACACATACACATCCTAGCCGCCTGAGAGCAACGTCTCAAGCAGCCCAAACCACTCCTCGCCGAGACCTGGGACTAGCTCCCTCTCTCACCTAGCTTGTAACCCCCTACTACAAGCACTTCGGTGCAAGGAATACAAGATCGATCTCTCAGACTGGACGTAGGGCACCGATTGCTTGAACCAGTATAAACCTTGTATCTCTTTGCATCACCATCCGGGATCGGAAACACGCAGAACAAATTCACTGGTTGGTTGAGGACCCCCCGATCCAAAACACCGACAGTTATACAACTTTTATATTCATGACTTTTGCAGCTAAAATCATTTACTCTTTGAAAATATTATTTGAAGTTGCCATTTTATGAAATTCAAAATTTGAACTTTTCAAACTAAGTCACATGGAAAGATGACCAAAATAAAAGTTGTAAATCTTGAGAAGTTTTACAACTTTGATGTTTACAACATTTTCATTTTAGGTCATTTTTGTCTTAAAATTCAATTCGAAGCTCACAAATTCAATTTTCTATTTTTTAAAAAGAAAATGTATCATTATATATATATATATATATATATATATATATATATATATATATATATATATATATATATATATATATATATTCAGTAGCTAGCTACAAAATAAGTTATTCTGTAGCCACCTCCATTTACGGTGATTTTATATACTAATTTACGATAATGTCAATACATATTTATGATAGTTGGGTAACTATAACACATGGAGATATTTACCATAACGTTATAGTAAACCACTTAGTAAGGAGTTACTATAATCTCGTAAATTAACATAATAATTATCGTAACTCAAAGGGGCTACAGAATAAGTTATTTTGTAGCCAGCTACATGGTTGTAGTTATATATATAACTGTTTTGCTATAATACACTTGGGTGCATCTTGTATATAGAATGCACCCAGGCTGGCGGGCGCACCAACTTGGAGCAACCAGCGCGCCCAAGCGAATACATGCATGCATGGAAGTTTTTGTTGGTTCGAATCTTTGAAATAAATTTTCTCCTAAACCGTAACCCGACAAACCGTTTGTTGCATCCGACTCAAAAAAAATATTCCGAGCAGAACTAGATCCAATATGGATATATTTTTTATCCTTTAAGCGAGTTGCATGTCAATATACTACCGATTGTAACTTTGTCTACCACCTAGTTGCAACTAGTTATAACTCTGTGTATTATATGTATCTGGTCACTATAATCACGCCAAGTTGCAATTCTGAGTTGCAATCAGTGTTAAATACGCTACAGCCAAGTTGCAATTGTGTTGTAGAAGTGCTTACAACTCATAGTACAATATATTGCAATTACGTATTTAAAAAAAACTTCATCAAATACAACCTTCATTGCAACCAGTGCTAAATACACTACAGCCAAGTTGCAATTGTGTTGTAGAAGTGCTTGCAACTCATAGTACAACATATTGCAATTACGTATTTAAAAAAAAACTTCATCAAATACAACCTTCATTGCAACCAGTGCTAAATACGCTACAGCCAAGTTACAATTGTGTTGTAGAAGTGCTTGCAACTCATAGTACAACATATTGCAATTACGTATTTGAAAAAAAAAACTTCATCAAATACAGCCTTCATTGCAACCAGTGCTAAATACGCTACAGCCAAGTTGCAATTATGTTGTAGAAGTGCTTGCAACTCATAGTACAACATATTGCAATTACGTATTTGAAAAAAAAACTCATCAAATATAGTCTTCATGGATCTCGTTGTGTTAAGCATATTTTTTTCAACAACCTACTTCAAATAGATCTAAAATCGGATCTGTGGTTTAGAAGATATCGCATTTTTCGTTTGGAATCAACAAAAGTTTCCCTGTATGCATGCTTCCTGGAGTGATGGGTTGAGCTGTTAGGTAGCATCACGTAGTTGGTTGTCTCCATTTAGTTTTGCATGCAGGAGCATGGACTTACCTCGCACTCGCGGTCGGGTGCATTTGCTGCACAAAATGCACCTAGGTGCATTTTAGCCTCGTCATATATATATATATGGAGAGTATATTCAGTAGTCAGCTACAAAATAAGTTATTATGTAGCCATCTCCATTTACGATAATTTTATATACTAATTTACGATAATATCAATACATATTTACGATAGTTGGGTTACTATAACACATGCAGATATTTACCATAGCGTTATAGTAAACCACTTAGTAAGGAGTTACTATACTTTCATAAATTAACATAGTAATTATCGTAACTCAAAGTGGCTACAGAATAAGTTATTTTGTTGCCAGCCAAAGGGTGGTAGTTATATATATATATATATATATATATATATATATATATATATATATATATATATATATATATATATATATATATATATATATATATATATATATATATATAGTTGTTTTTTATGTGTACGGGCAAATATAGCAAATTGTTTTTAATACATTTATAAAAAATATATATAACTAATATTTAAAAAATACGAAAATTTTTGTAGAGGCGGTCGGTGATTGAGCCGCTCCTACAAATCGCAACAGTGAGGGGCTGGTGAGTGTGCCGTCCCTACAAATTGATCCATTTGTAGGGGCGGCTCGTATCACGAGCTGCCCCTACTGTGCCATTTATAAGGGGGGCTGGTCTCATGGGTCCCGAGCACGTCCACTGTAGGGACGGCTCCATCCCTAGCCGCTCCTACTAAAAAAATTAAGTTATTGCTACAAACCATTTCTGTAAGCTTGTTAAATCTGTCTGTGGCTTTGCTTTTAACCGATCTAATCTATCGAGACATCGAGTTTGGAGAGAGGCTTAAACTAATGCTGTATTCCCATATGTAAATCCTTATTACTACTGGTGGACAGGACAGGTGTCAACACAAATTAAACTGGTTACCAGCAAAACGTCATGATGAATCGACATGGGATAGTATATATATAATCACTCAGGCGGTGGTCCTGAACTAACACCTTAACACCTGGAGCAGGAAAGAATGAATAACCAGGCCCTTGCTGCAAGCATATAGGCATAGTCTGCATGCCGTGGGAGCATTCGGCATGTGATCGATCCGTTCAACAATCCGAGACCTGAATTGGTAGCTAGCTGTTGTGTTCACCTTAATGAGAGAAATGAGAATCAAACGTCGTAGTATACTACTATTCTTCGGTCGAGCTAGGGATTCCTCCAGTACCAGTAGTCTCTCCGTCTGATTCATTTCAAATACGTAATTAGTGTGGAATGGAAGAAACGAGGAGCGATGGATAGATAGATGGAGCTCATCATGATCTAGTGATGGATGGATCTACCAACAAGATGGATGCGTACCTGTGTAATCTAATCTCGATCGATCTCTCTCCGATCCGGTGGGTAACTGCGGGCATGAAGGTTATTGAGGCCGACAAGGCATGGATGGATGGATGGATGTGGCAGCACTAGCAAGAGCCATCCATGGACCGAGATGGATATATTGCGCTGCGCTGCTGCGCGCGCATCAGCAGCCACCATGCATCAACATTTCCACTGCTCGCGTCATATCCGTCGTCGCCGCTTTTCATCTTCCAGGTCGCCGGCCGGTCCTCCAACACTGTGCACTTGTGCTGGCCTCTTGCCCTTTTCCATTTTCCATACTGCTACATTCAACTTTGCAGATAACATTGTTCAGCTCCAGAGTTTTTAGAAGTAGCAGTATATTCTTAGCTAGGGGAGGAACGAACCTCAGGAGCCCCTCCCACCTATCACCTATCAGGAGTGCTCTTCCTTGTAGTTTCCTATATATATGACCCTCCAGAGTATTGCGGGTTTGTTCGGTTCACTACTGGACGCAGGGTCTTTGCCGAGGGCCTGGCTCTTCAGCCGTCGGCGAAGGATTTGCCGAGGGCAGCCCTCGGTGAAGAACCCTCGGGAAAAAAAACGTCGGCGAAGGAGTCTTTGCCGAGGGCCTTTTATCGGGCACTCGGCAAAGTATTTGCCGAGGGCTAACGGCGGCCCTCGGCAAAGTAAAGTAGTCGTTAGGTTCGCGGTTATTTTCCACGGCGTCTTTGCCGAGGGCTGACATACAGGCCCTCGGCAAAGAGCTTTTTTTTGGAATTTATTTGCCGAGAGCTATACCGCAGGGCCCTCGGCAAAGACCTATTTTCTTTTTTTTCTCGGAATTTCTTTGCTGAGAGCTATATCGAAGGCCCTCGGCAAAGACCTACGTTTTTATTTTTGTCTCGGAATTTCTTTACCGAGGGCTGTGTTCAAAACCCTCGGCAAAGACCTACTTTTTAATTTTTCCTGGGAATTTCTTTGCCGAGGGCTATGGTTAAGACCCTCGGCAAAGACCTGTTTTTAATTTTTCCTGGGAATTTCTTTGCCGAGGGCTATGGTCAAGGCCCTCGGCAAAGACCAGTGAAAATTTTCAACATTCCACCTGTTTCTTGCTTTCCATGCAGACAAAAAAAAAATATATATATATATATTCAACAGCAGAAATATCCCACAAATATCACAATCATCACATATATCTCACAAATATCACATATATCTCACAGATATCACATAGATCATCACATGTATCATCACAAGTCCAAATTCAACAATTCCATAAGTCCACAATCTAACTCAAGTGTCAAGTCCACAAGTTCAAATCCGACTGAGGCTGGCCAACCTCTCCAACCGTCTGGCCTCTGCGTCACCAACCTTCCCAACCGTCTGGCCTCTACGTCGAGGGTGGTGTAACGAAGCCTCCAGAATCAGGTGACGCACGAGGGGGGTTATTGGAACCCGCCGACTGAGGCTGCACAAACAATTATATGTTTATGTGAGATTGCAGTAATTATTCTAGGACTACAGTTTTAGTATTTAGACAGAAACCTATCAAATTTTTTATAGCTAGTGTTGTCTGGGTTTCTATGTCATACAAGCAAATCAGTAGCTAGTGTTCTCTGGGTTTCTATGTCACACAAGCGAGAAGTGAACTTTAACGCTTACAGGAGTAGCTGCAAACGCGTGCGGCACCTGAGGCGGAAGAGCTGACATCTGCACAGGCACACCCGTCTTCTGCCCAAGAGCTTGCATGATTTGCATCATTTCTGCAATACTGACCTCCTGGGCCTCCCGAGCGGCCTACTCAGCCTCCAGCCGAGCAGTGAGGGCCGTGATCTGCGCCGTCTTCTCGTTGTTCTGGGCCTGCAATATTGCACTCCAATATTTCAGTAATGCAAATCTAACTCAAGTGTGAGAATATTAATTTACGACGAGTAAAACAAGAATTACCTCGAGCGCATCGACCCGCTGCAGTGTCGGAGTAGGCCGTGAGCGTATGGGCTGGCTGGAACTCGTGCTCTGTGCTCGGAGCTGGCTCAGAGTGGGAACAGTGGTGGGGTCGATGGCGGCGTTCGCAATCCACGTCCGGCCGTGCTTCCTGCCGCCACCGAGCCTCATGATGGCCTCGGCATCAATGGGCTCGGATTGGACGTCGTACTCTGGCCCATGCCGCTGCTGTACCGCCGACGTGTACTCTTGGACTTTAGTGTACACGTTAGGGTCGGAGTATGCCTCGCGAGGGGCAGCCGGGTCCCAGGTGACGTCGCCGGCCACCCTGGTCTGGTGGGACATAGCCCACGCCGTGAACATCGAGACATCCTCGTCCGGGTGCGCAGCCTCCTGCGAGAAAGGCGGCAGGTGGTGAGCAATCAGGCATACGTTAAGCGTGAAACTAAATAGAAGAAAAATCACTTACATATGCCGATTTGAATCCGGGGAGACTCCTGCTGCCTTGATGGTGAGTGGCAGCTGGCCTGAGCATACGCAGTGCCCGCTGAGACTCGTGCTTCTCTATGTAGGCCGGCGTGAACCACCTAGCCACGATCATTGTCCAGGCGTCGGCATGCGCTCGGCACCACCAGGGAATCACCTACAAGTCAACGAGTGTTTGACATATATGAAGATGAAATTGAACATATTTAATTCAAAAACAAAACAATATCAATGTTATTCATGTACCTCAAGGTACTGCTCCTGGGTTAGCGTCATCTGTCGAGCCTCCCTCTTGGTGACTATCATTCTACGAGCCGACGCGTAGTAGTCTATGTGGGCCTGGACGCGCGCCTCGTGAAACATGTCGGTGACATACTTCCTACAGGCTGCATGCGCCACACGATCAGCGAGGCCCTCGGTTCCTTCTTCGGCCCTGAAAAACCTCTGCATAAAAGATGATATATCCAATCGTTATTTGAAAAAAATAGAATTCAATGTGAAGGATTGATTAATGTTGTGCGAGAGGAACTTACCCAAAACTCAGCAAGTATCCGCTCCTGCTTGTTGCGGTACTGGTCGTCCTCGCCCAGGGCGTACCTGCTACCCTAGCATCATCATCAAAAGGCTCGAGATGTGGTCTCACCACCTCCTCTCTGATACGATCGGCTTCACCATGGTAGATCCACCGGTGGTAGCCCGGCGTATAACCATGGTACACAAGATGTTTACCCATGGTCTGCTTGTCCACCCTTCTCCTGTTGTCACAGTGGCTGCACGGACACCAAACTAGAGAATGCCCTTTAGCTACACCCTTGCCAAATGCATGTTTCAAGAAGTCATCTGTCCTCTTCACCCAATCCACGTCGTAATCGTTTCGACTTCTTCGCCCCGTGTACATCCACTGACGGTCCTCCATCCTTTGATAAATACATCACCGAGTAACGTAACCATCAACTGCACCTAGCCGGTGTTCCTACTGTCTAATAGGTGAGGATAGATCCTAATCCCACCCGCGTATGCGTAGATGAGGTCAGTTTCCATGCTCCGCTCCTATCCGAGACAGAATTTCGGCAGCACCTCTCCGATGTTCTCCCAATACACGTCCTGCAAAGAAGTTTGTGTATTCGGAGAACAATGGGGAGGTGCTGCCGAAATTCTGGCTCGGATCGGAGCGGAGCATGGAAACTGACCTCATCTACGCATACGCGGGCTGTCCAAAAAACGTGGACAATCCGAAACAGATACGGTCAGATACACACAGTGATCTGCATGCCTCCAACCGTATCTCTTTCGGACGGGAGACGCCTAACTGGTTTACGCAGTCTACGACAAAGATACAGGAGTAGAGGTTGTTTATACCTAAGGTGGCGGTGGAGACAGGGTAGCGGGGCAGTGGCGAGTCGGGGCAGTGGAGAGTCGCAGCGCCGACGAGGACGATCGACTACTCTGAAGCTCCTTTGACGTCCTTTGCTCTGCAAAAAAAAAGGGTATAAGTTAAAAATTTCGGCAGAACCTCCCCTGTACGGGGAGGTTTCCAAAACCTGCAAAAAAATCGGCTCGATGGCCAACACCCACATTCACGGCACAAAGGCCGACACATCAACAATGGGAGGCACGAAGGCCATCCACATCAAAAAACGGCGCGATGGCCGACAACCCATGGTTTTACCTTCTACTCGACCGAGGGACGGGGAAGTGAAGGTGACGGCAAGGTCGTCCAGACGAGGCCGTTATCCAGAACCACCTGCATTGCATGCCCAAGTAATTGCTTCAAAACATGACCCGCTTAGACAGTGAATAAAACAAGTGCAACTGCAGAAAAGTACTGAACCAGTAAATCCTAAATTTACACGCTCTACTAGATCGATGCTGATTAATAATCAGTATGTACTTAGTAGCTTAATGATGGTGCCCGACAAAGCCATGCTGTGGAGATGATGATGCAACGACTAAAAGGCAAGCATACACCACGTACGTGCGTGCGTGGGCATGCATGCAAATGCATTATATATATTTGACGATGATGGGATGGATGGATCTCGCTCGTACAGCATCGATTCTATGGTTAGTTAACCACCAGCTCAAATAGATCAGGAAAACTGGTAGCTTTGTGCATGTATGCTGATTAGTCAGTGGTGGGTCCACGACGACTAACTGTCAGTAGCCCTAACGGTGGAATCATTGCAAGGGGGCGACCTGCTAGCTAGCTCGGAGCAGAGGGCTCACATCACATGCACGGTTCCGGGGCTGCCTGGCATGCAAGACTGGCCACATGTGCAATGTGTTCATCAGCGTACTTTCATTTCGTTAATTATCATGCCAATAATCAAACGCCTACTTGTAACGGTTAGCTAGATTAATCATGCATATATATAGAGTTGTACTGTTACAACTAATTAAGGTGCAGTTTTTTTTTTATAATTTCAAAACATGATACAAACATAGACACGTACTTGTATAGATATACATACTGATGCACAACCGTTATATCCTGTAAGTATTTCCGAAAGACTGACATTGTGGTGGATTAACCGTAAACATCATGGTCTACCACTGAATGAAATGATAACGGCACCGAACCTTCAGGTCAAGACTGACAGGAGAGGAGGAAACGGGGGGCGACGGGGGAGCGGCGGCGGCGGCCTGCGCGGCGGCGGCGGGCGAGCGCGCGGCGGCCTGCGCGGCGGCGGCGGCCGCGCGGCGGCCGAGCGCGCCGTGGCGTGCGCGGCGGCGGGCGAGCGCGCGGCGGCCTGCGCGGCGGCGGCGTGCGCGGCGCCGGCGGCGGCTGAGCAGCGGCGGCGGCGGCAGGCGAGTGGCGGCTCGGGCGGGCGTGGCTTGGGATAAGGCCGCCCGCCCGGCCGTTCCCTTTTTTATATGGGGTCCCCTCTTTGCCGAGGGCCTAGATCCAGAGCGCTCGGCAAAGATTTTTTTATTTTTTTATTTAATTTCTTTGCCGAGGGCCAACATCCAAGGCCCTCGGCAAAGATCTTTTCTTTTTATTTCCGCCGGCGCCATCCCGTTCAAAATATTTGCCGAGGGCCTGTACAACGGGCCCTCGGCAAAGAGTTTTATTTTTTTATTTCCAAATTCTTTGCCGAGGGCCTAACGCCGAGCCCTCGGCAAAGGCTGACGGCCGGTGCCGCCGTCACGCTCGGCCGAGGTCGCCGAGAGGCGGTACTGTGCCGAGGGCCCGGCCCTCGTCAAAGGTGGGCCTTTGCCGTGGGCCGTTGATTGCCGAGGGTCCGGCCCTCGGCGAACGAGCCGTTGCCGAGGGCTAAGCTTCGCCGAGGGCGGCCCTCGGCAAAGAAAGGATTTGCCGAGTGCCCGAAATCAGGCCCTCGGCAAAGTCTTTTGCCCTTGGCAATGTTGCTGTTTCCAGTAGTGGTTGGCAACCTGCTAGTCAGGTTGCCTATTACACACTCGAAATTGATGGTCTAGATTGCTACCTGATCAAGCAAACTTGCTTGGGTACTTTTAGAGCCAGTTTTTTTTGAGCTACAGCTTGTTGGGTTTAGTCCCATATCGAAAATTAACGATGGAGGGACACAACATATAAGGGAGGACACTCATCATCTATGCTAGTTTTTTGGGTTGAATTAGACCCAAGACCTTGATATGTTGTGGGCTCTGGTGGATCTGGGCTTGAGGGGCACCGACTCGTAGGTGCAGCGAGTTGGGTCAGATCTGCTGCGCACTCTAATAAGTGGTATCATATACATGGTCAAAAACCTAAAAAGTCTCCAGGGTCACAAGGTGATGGAGGAACTGTTAAGTTTTAGTCTCACATTATAAGGCAGGGACAACCCTCCCCTATCAGGATAGTCATTTAGTTTGAGTTAAGTCCAAGACCTTGATTTTTTGTGGACTCTGGTCGATCTGGGTCTAAGGGGTGCTAGATCCTTTGTGCACTCTAACATAGCTTTTGGATTTTTCGCTCAAAATAAGGTGACTTTCTAGTTTTTTACATGAAACGAATAGACATTAATTGAACAGGGCCGCTAACATGTTCAATGCCGAACACTATAAATACATGCCAGGACTTCTGTAGGTGATCCTACCCTTTAGAACCCACAAAGGTATTCTTCATCTTGTGTTCGTCTCCAAGCCAAGAGTCGTCTTCTTGCGGAGGCTCTCGCCGTGTTTGGTTTTGTTTTTGTGCCAACATGTATATATAATAATGGCCGTAGGTATATTATTGGCCAGATTTCCTCACCAACGTACACGGATGTTTGTATGTGACGTAATAATGATGCCTTTTAAGTAATCGGTCAATTGGAGTAGCACGTACGCTACACTAACCATGAGTTAGGAGCACTTAATTAACTTGGTCTCTTTACTCGATAATCCATCCTTGATCGACCGATTAGTACTGATATTTAGCGCCACACAAAGGGCTGAAGGGCGATTTTCTATACTTAATTAACCACCACAATATAGTAATTATGAACTTTGCATATGCAATTATGCAAATAAAGATACAGCAATCATATCTGCCGGCCATTGTAGTACCATTCTTCCACAGCTTTTGCCGGCTTACCACATATTCGGCTTGTTCGGCTTCTTTTTTCAGCCGGAACATTGTTTTTCTCTCACAACAATTTAGCCAGAACAGTATTTTTCAGTCAGTTTCAGCCAAGTTTCAGACCAGCGAACGGGGCCTTAAGCAGACATCTGGTGGCCCCATATTGCCCCCCCCCCCCCCCCCCCCATTTGAGCTGTGGTTGTGCCATATATTTTAAGTACCACATCATAACCTGGGCCATGCTTTTATTTGCTGTTTATATTTAGTCGGCAGCTTTATTTTGATTTGGCTGATGCACGTCCCTGGCCGGCTCAAAAGTCAAGGTTGCTTAAGATATATCCCCATCAACCATATAATTAATTAACTGCAGTATATATGCAGTAATCAGCTAGTTTTACTAGCTCTGAGACGAATTACTAACCTGATGTCGACTAGTGAATAATGGAGTAGATGCATGTTCCATTCTGGTCATATATATATAAAAAAAAAGCAAACGGTGGTGAGGGAGACACAAAGCCACGAGGAACGGAGGTGCCCAAGATACATTGCGCGTGGTGCGTGGAGGTATCCGGAGGGGAACAGGGTGTTTTCCCTGTGCAACATGCCAATATGCCATGCATGCAGCAGAGTCCAAGTAAGAGAGATCAACGAGGCCGAGGCGCGCGGCGTCTCCTCCAACTCCGATAGCTTGGAACCTTATGCTTGACCGGCGACACAACTGCACTGCTCGCCAACAGCAACAGATCTCCGGAGGGCAGTACACGGCGTAGCTAGCTAGCTGCTAAAGGTAACCGGCCGGCCGGCCGGCCGCGAGAAAGAGAGCGGCAATATGTAGGTGCATACATGCAATGCAAAGTACCGGCGCTGTCAAGCTGGAGCACGACATGCATGCATGCTTCAGCGAAAGGCATGCGAACCGACGGACGACGTACGGTGCTGCTGCTGCGTGCTGTCTGCGTCCCGACACACTGAACTGGGTGAAGTGATGAACTGTTTGCTCGATCCGTAGCCGGCAGGCATGCGTGCACGCACACAAAAGCAAGAGAAAGCATGCAGCAGGAGCAGGTGCAGTGCAGATCGATGCTCCACGCATGCGCGCGCCTACGTACGTGCAACGACGCTACGACAGTAGCTGTAGGCCATGCAAATGCCCGCGTGTAATATATATTTGTCTCATACGATTTGGTCTTATATATAACTAGCTAGGATGATTATGCCTTACTTATGACGTACGATCCAAGCTTTATATATACTCTGTAATCACTGTTTTACATACAGTGCATCTCCATTTTGCATTTTGTCTGACAGCCAGTGCTACGTTATTGCACCGGGGATTATTCGATCGGGCTTGACCATCCTCGACAATTAATACTCCATCCGTTCCAAATTATAAGACTTTTTTATACATCCATTTTACTATGCATCGATCTAGATATGGATGAATCAAAAAAAGTCAAAGTGACTTATAATTTGGAACGGATGGAGTATTACCATCATACAAAAAAATATCATTGGTTTCATTAGGTTCATGTTGAAAAATATTACTTTCATCTCACATTTCCACTCATAAAAGTGTGAAATTCTAGTTTATCCTAAATCAATTTATCTTATGTTAGACCAAGTTTACAGCCCCACAAACTATGCTGCAGATGAGGTTGCTGGGGTTGGTAAGCTCCTTGGTATTCCCGTATATATCCCTTGACGCCTTATTTGGCTACTCTCATATTGACTTCAATCCACGTGTATTGGGTTGGATTGGAATAGTAGAAAATTAACTAATTTCCATCTCAATCCACTCCAACACATGCATATATGGATTGAAATGAATACGAGTGTATCAAGCCCTGATGATGGGATAAATCAAGGAGTGGACACCGTTAGTTATGAGGAGTCAGTCAAACTAGGAGGGGGTGCACCCATGACCTTGAAGCTAGGTCTTGCTAGACGAAATAATGGTGTAATTGCAAGATTATCCTTCGCATACATCTCACCTCCGAAAATGGCTGCCAATGTGAGCCCCTTCATCCGTACTGTCAATGTGCACTGACCGAGACTAACGAAAAAAAAAACAGATCAAACGGGTTTGGATGCATGGTGCAGCGACCTACTCTAGCTAGCTAGCTAGATCATCAGGCGACCTATCAAAATGCACCAATTTGGACAAAACTTCGCACACATGTTGAGTATGATCAACCCTCTCGACGTTGCGGCATGAGCTTGAGCACGTCGGTCAGAGCCTCGGAGGCTTAAAGGGCCGTGTCCGTGCCTGAGGAGAAGCCCGTGGGCCGGGCTCCAGTGGACCCATGCCAGTGCCATGCTGTGCAGCCCGTGAATCCACCAATAGCAGATCGACACGGAGTTTATACTTTATAGATAGTGTACTCGATCGACGTTTCGACCATCAACACGACAGAAAACTAACATGATAAATGATAGGCATGTATGTATGGTCCATTCTTTGACGATGATATGTTGCGTTCGCCACTAACGGCGCATGCCAACCGTACCCACACATTGTCTTGTCATGCATCCGAATCTGTGACCTCCTTTCAGCATCCCATTGAAAATCTATCATGCATTTCGTAAAAAAAAAATCTATCATCCATTGATCCAACACCTTTCTAGTTTCTCTTGCAGTAATAAGAAAGGATTTGACACGCACTTGACACATACTGAGATCACATGCAGGGCCAACAACCCGGTGGACGAAAATATCGATCTCTAATGATGTTCAGAAACAATGTCGTTTGTTGTGGAATGGAAGCACCTCTGGATCAGTTGATGTGTGCATAAGTGGTGGGGGCTAGCTACATTACTAGCTAGCCTGCCATAATATGACCTCTCATCAGTCTCGTGGAACAGTGTTGTGAAGCTCGGCGGCGGAATCGTGCTTGGCCTCAGTCAAGAGTTGTCAGCGAATTGAAAGGGTATCCATCCAGGCATCGATGATCCATGGCCAGCAGGGAACTTCATTTCACTTGATTACTCGAATGATTTAGTATTATAGTAGTAAGAATAAAGCAAAGGATCGATCGGAGCAAGGGATGCATGCATGCGAGGGAATATTCTGGAACAGGTGCACTTCTTTTTCAAAAGGTTGCAGGCGACGGTGGTATGTGTTGTTCACTGCCGTGCGTGCGTGCATGCTTGCAACAGGACGGTACGTCATGTGGTTACGGTGTTATCAGATCAGATTATTAGGCAATAGGGATCTGGAATAGCTAGCTACTAATAAGCTACGAGATGGATGGATGGCATCTGAATCTTCTTCAGCTGGACCAGGAATAGGATAGATGGATCTGCTGGCATCGGGGACTAAGGGGCTGTTTGGTTCCTACAGTAACTTCTAAAATTTCTGTCACATCGAATATTTGACATATGTATAGAGTATTAAATATAAACTAATTACGAAATTAATTGCATAACTTGCGACTAATTTGCGAGACGAATCTTTTAAGCCTAATTAGTCCATGATTTGACAACGTGGTGCTACAGTAAACATGTGCTAATGACAGATTAATTAGACTTAAAAAATTCGTCTCAGAAATTAGCCTCCATCTATGTAATTGGTTTTGTAATTAACATATATTTAATGCTCTTTATTAGTATCTAAATATTCGATGTGACATGAATTTTAGGAGCGACTAAAGAACCAAACACCCCCTAAATAATAGGAGTCTCAACCCAACCACTGTGGCTCAAGATTTATATTCTGCACTACATGACCACACTACTGGTCACTCACTCACTCCTTGCTGGCTGGCTGCCTGCTGAGAGATGCATGGACGCGCATAGGCCCCGTTTGTTTCCGTTTATAAACGGCTTGTCGACGGAAATAAGCGAAAATCCCGTCAAACACTTTGTTTATTTCCACCGATTCTCGCTTATGTGGTAAGCCGTTTCAGATATTTGAACTACGAGAAGCGAAAAGCGAGAAGCGAGAAAATTCATGTCCTAGAGGAAGTAGAGAAAAGTGTGGAAATAAGCAAAGTGTTTGGCACAGAGGAGCGTGGCCAGAAGAAGTGGAAACAAACGGGCTCATAGCATGGCTAGGAAAAGTGGAAACAAACCAGGCCATAGTTAATTATTCTCCTAGCCACCGATCGAACGAGCTTCTTTCCTTGGGTACACAGAGGAAGCAGAGAGGATGCATCACGCATGGATACGCTGAAGATCTGGACCATAATTAACAATAATGCTAGCTCCAGGACACTAGACCTAGAGGCCGCCGGTAGCTTTTAGACCAGAGATTCCTCGTCGGTCCGTGCCGCCGGCCGGCCCCGGCCCTTTATTCGGAAAGACATGAGGGAATCGTCGCCATCAGTTGGGGAACGGGAATGATGGCCAGCGGGCGCTTTGATACATTGCTTTCTTTAGGCGATTACCTCCAAATTCTAAGTTTTTTTACTCTTTTTTTATCACATCAATTTTTAGCCGTTTGTATGGAGTATTAAATATAGGTAAAAAAAATAACTAATTGTACAGTTTAGTTGAAAATCATGAGATAAATCTTTTAAGCTTAGTTGATCCACAATTGGACAATATTTACCAAATAAGACGAAAATGCTACTACTCATCTTTGCAGTGCAGTGTGCAGGAAATTAGTATTGAGGCAAATCAGGCGGATGATATTCAAGGGTAGGAATGATGCTGACTCCCCAGTGGGAGGCACGCACGCACCATCACAGTGCATTCATTCACTCGACTCGATCGATCCCAATTTCCATCCTTCACTCATGTCGACTCCTGACCGACCAGTGTAGTGTACATGCCTAATGCGAATCCGACGGCAGCGCACGGTCCACCGATTGATTTGCTATCTTGTTAGGCTGACAGTTCGAGTCAAACCATGCCGTCCCTTCCAAGGGATTTGCTATCTAGTATCTTCAAATTATCGCCTGTCAAGGACTTTTGCCTAACATTGCCCAGGTGGCTAGCTAGATTATTATAATGTACAGGCTAGGCGAACACAGAGTGGATGTGCCCATGTGTAATGAGTGATGAGCGATTGTCAATAAATGATCGAGCTTTAGTCTAGTGTTCGAGACTAACCACGATGTGAGTGTGGTGTTATGCAACATGTCTCTTGTATTGTGATGTGCAGGTGTTGAGTGTTGAGACAGTCGACGACAATGGACAAGGTCAAGTGAGTTGGTGCCGATGGACTGGGAGCGGTGAAGGACGGATGTGGAAGCTTGGACCGAGGGACCAAGGATCGAAGGACAGATCGTGCGGATGGCTAGCACTTGGCGACGTCGACAAGCAAGTGTACATGTGGAGACGATGTAGGCAGTGTTGACCAAGTCAAGACGGTGGTTGACCAAGTCAAAGCGGGGGCACGAGGACTTGGTGATCGAACGGTCGATGACAAGTGGTGACACGTGTTGAGATCGTGGAGGAAGCGAAGTGAATACACGACTCCAGCTGGGTTTGGTGGTTTCGACCTCAAAACCGCAGGCGGCAGGTTTGCTAGGTTTGGGCCTCAATACCCAAGGTGGATCTCAGGGCTACATGTGGCATCATCGGAGAACTTGCGTCGAGGCAAAACATCTTCATGAAGGATCGTGGATGTCTGGTGCTCAGAACTCAACTTGGACCATTATGCCCCTAGAGGTTGAGTGGTTTAAGGAAATATCTAAGTGTAGGCTTCAAAATGTGTAATAGCCCTATAAATAAGAGAAGGGTTTGCCCCAAGCCAGCCATCTCTTTCAGTGTGTTTGTTTCCTAGTCTCAAGGTTTTAGTTTCCTAAGTCTAGCCAAAGTCTGCAACAATTGTTTGAAGATCCGGAGTCGAGAGAGTGAGTGCCTATGTCTATGTTTTCCTGTTTGAAAGAAACTTTTCTGGGTTTTCTTACTGGTTAATGGAGTTATGAAAAAAATGAATCTTCCACATATATGAAATTCTTTTCTGAAAATTGTGCTTGCAGATTATTCATTTTGAGGTATGGTTTTGGATAATGCATACTGTCTTCTTGAAAGTATAATGTGTTTCTAGGCAAAGATCCATCATGACTAGTAGAGGATTGGTTTTTAAGATGTTGAGTATTCTAAAATTTCTACAAGAATAAAAATAAAGATGAGTAGAAGTAAAACTATAGTTAAATACTCTGATTTTCCAGCTTGTGTCAGTTTTGAGAAGCATCTCTCTTTTGGAACATCTTTCTAGTCCAACTGTGCAAACCTCTACAAATAAGATTTAGGATGTCTAGTACATCCTGACTTGTGTTAGCCTCAATGTCCGATACATCCATTCTGACCTATCCATATCAGAAAACTTTGTACACGCAACGAATAAGACATAAGTATAGCAGTATTACAAAGAAATTGCAGTAGATCGAGTTATATATCTGTTTTCTCTCTCCTACCTGAAAAACTAATCTAAAGCACCATGCGGTGTCCTGCTTCAACAAATCTAGGATAAAACTTCTCCCCCTAAAAAATGGTTAATTTTTGGAGTTTCGGAGCTCAAAAGTTTTGGAGCTCAAAACCCATAAAAATGGAGAAGAAGCCGTGAAGAAGAAGGTGAGGAGTGGCTTGGCGCTGTATTTATAGCTATTCATTAACGGAGGGCGGGCATTGTAAGGCAGCCCACCTCTGTTAATCACCTATCAATGGAGGCGATCGGCTTACAACAACTACCTTTGTTAATGGATTAACCTAGGCAGTTGGCTTTAGGCATTTGCTCGGTTAATGCTCGATTAACGATCCAGTTGGCTAAAGGTGCCCATCTTGGTTAATCCTTTATGCCAACCGACTTTGTTAATAGGTGATTAATGGAGGCGGTTTCCCTACACTATTCGCCTCTGTTAACATTTAACCAAGGCGGGTGCTCAGCCGGTGGCCCTACCACCGATTAACGGAGGCGGCTACCTAGCCCGATCGCCTCAGAAAATCAAAGGATTGTGGCTCAGAAAATCTTTTGTGTAATAGTGGAAGACAGTGACAATGGGGTCGCGGTGGAGGCAGGTCCAATGAAAGAAGTAAGGACAACGCGACAGATCAAGAGAAGTTAGCCTTTGGGAAGGCTTTAGAAAGCCCAGTGACGAAGGTGCTGCTGCAACGTCACGATCCAGCGAATGCACAACTAGAGCCTTTGTTGAGGCACGATCCAAATGGACCTGAAGACTGAGTGTAACACCCTCGGTGTTACACCATAAATCATTTATTAAAATATGTCAAGAGCAACATGTTTATATGTTAATGCATGTGATAAAGTGTGTAGACAATTTCTATAACTCGAAATGTTCAACTAGAATGCAAAACGAAAGTTGATTTCAATAGTCATGTTATATCACTTAGGGTTTAAAACCAATTTTTATTAAGCAAAAATGCTATGGAACATGTATGTGATACTTAAATAAAGTTTGAAGTACAAACTTTGTAGATGACAATGAAATACCAACGGTCAAAATACTAGCTAATATTTCCACTAGCTTAGAAATCGCATATGGAAATCAAATTTAGCTCTAAAACTTAGAAATTTTCAAGTCTGCCAACAATTAGACACTGCTATGTTTAGAAATTTGTTGTGAGAGATTGGTTTAAGGAGTGGTGTAGTGTTATAGCTCAATTTGGTAGTCTCATGTGCCATCTTGTGCATGGTGGAGATGGTTTAGGTCCTAAAGCAACCGTTTGGTCGTGTTGAACGCTTTTAAAATTCGTGTGTCACTATCTCGGTTTGGTTGGCATGGGGCGCGCGGTCACCGCATGGCCTCCCCACGCCGCGCACATGGCCACGTCCCGCGTGGTCAATCATGCCACCGTGCTTGGCCGGTCGAGCCGCTTGGGCTTGGCTAAGGCTGGCCGTAGCGAGCCGCTGGCCCCGCGCCCTACTGTTCTGCCTTGCGCTGCCGTCTTGGGTGCCGTCGTGGCCGTGCTATGCTGCTGTTGTGTCCACATTGCCGACACTCCTCGCGTCATGATGCCACCGCTGCCACTGCTGCTGCCATCGCATTGTCATCGTGTCCGCGCCAGTCCACTGCATCTCTACGTTGTTGTTGGCCCTATGCGTGTCGCCTCTATCGCGTGCACGTGGGCGAGCCACCATGAACATGCCATTTATGGCACTACGACACGCGAGCCACGCCGGTCGGATGCGCGCACATGTTGTCCATAGTGCCAGCGCATGGGCCTCATGTTCCCGCCGCTCATGTCTCGCCAAGGCGTGGACGAGCCGAGCCCACCTGCCGCGTCGTCTCTCTCTTTTTCTCTCTTTTCCCTATGTTTCCGCCGCTATCGTGTCGCGTCACGGTGAGCCCAAGACCAAGCACCTCTCATCAATTCCTCGTGCTCGCGTCTCTACCTTCACGTCCCCTCTCCAGCCAACCTCACCCCGCCTTAATTACGGCTAGGCCAAGCTCCAATTTTTGGAGCTTTGCCCGCCACCGTGCCGTAAAGACCTGTCACCGCCCGCGCCGTGGTCAGCCTCCACCCCTTCACCCCGCGCTAATTCATCTACACCACTAGCTCGCAATGGCTCCCTCTCCACCGTGCACATGCCAATGGGAGCGCTACTGCCTTCCTACTGTCGCTGACGCGGTCGTGTCTGCTATAGTTCGTCGCCGTGCTCATCGCATGCACGTGGCCAGCACTGCTCAGGTAGTCACCAGTCGAACCACCACTTCGCCCTATTTCGCAGTGTGCCCCTAGTTCTCATTCTCTATCTCTACCGTCCTGTTAGCATTGTGGCTCACTGGAATGCGGTTGCTGCCGTTGTAGGTCACCCATCGTCGGGGAGAGCCTATTTTGCTTCACCCCCATTCGTGCCACCACCGCCCATCGCTTCGCGTCGAACCCTAGGTGAGCGTCGGCCTCATAGATAGGTCAGCGTGGGTCCCGTGTGGTCAGCGCAAGCGCTAGTGCCACCGCTCACCATGCACAGAGCATGCGGGGGAGGCCGGGGACCTTGCCATTGTAAAGAGACGAAAGATCTGAGGGTTCCATTGCAAAGTCGTTGTCTATAGAAATAGTACGGGTAGTGTCCGTGCTATTTTCTGATAATGTGAGGGTGTTTTTGTAAGAGTGCCAGTGCGCGTGGGCTTCCTCGCCGTGGGCCGCCTTCGCGCATGGGCCACGCCTAGCCTATGGGCCGCCACGCGCGCGTTGCGCCGCGTGGGCTGCATTAGGCCGAAATCAGTTTAGCCTTTTCGCGGAGAATAGAAATAGCTTTTTATTTGTATTTTTGAGCTGATCTTTGGTAAATCATATAAAATCATGTAGGTATCCAAAAATTATGAAACCAATTTTGTTAAGTTCCTAAAATTATGCTCTATCTATTAGTGTATTTATTTCATATATGTGCTTGTTGATACTAGGAGCTATTAAATTATTTGAGAGTGCTTAATATTATTAGGTTAAATATTGTAGGAATTTGTAACACCCTAGGTGTTTGGCTTCCACTAATTGCATTTCATTTCATAAACATGTGCATCATCTATCTCAGCATGTCATTGTTACTGAAACATGCATATGCAACATTTTCAATTGTGTGTGTTTCATGCTTGATTGCTTAGAATGGTAGTAGTGCAACATGTGAATGTAACATGAAATTCTCATACTTTGAAACATGGCAACATGGTAGTAATGTGACAAGTATAAAATGACAACAAGGTCATGAAACATGTGAAACATTGCATTGCAACATTGGGTGAATTGCTTGTTTTGTTGTTTCATCACATGTGATCATTTGGATTGGTATAACAATGGTGTAAAGTGGTTGGTCATGGTCTAATATATCTTAACTACACTTAGGGTAATTGTTTGGACATTGTTCATGTAGATCAAAATGACAAAATTGCCCTTTAGGAGAGGTTTGACTTGAATTGACCCCTAGAGTGGCACTGTTTGACTGATTCAAAAGACCAACTTAGAGACCTTGCATGGCTGTGCACCCTTTACCAAAGTTGTAGCCAATTTATCAAGGAACAAAAGTCTCAATATGACCATCTCATGAAAATGGCTAGAACATGCTCAAACAGGGCCCACAGGTCAGGTTCCCCTGCTGATTTTAGACTTAGAAAAATTCTTCAGTCAAGTCCGGACTTACCGTTTCATGAGCCCCTCTTTGCGACCTTGTATCTCCCAATCCAAACTGAATTAGTCCAAGCTCCAATTAACAAAGTTGTTGTACTCACTTGGGCCTTCAATTTTGTTAACTACACCATGAACCAGATCACCACCGTTTGGGAGTTATAGATCATCAAAAGTACGCTGTCAGTCGTGTCATCGGGCGTCGATTCGGCCGTTTTAGAAATCGGACAGAACCCGCCGTGGCCGACCAGCTTAGGAGCTGCTCGCTGCATGGCGCGCAGGCTCTATCGAAGGCTCCACGTCACGTGTCCGAGCTCTAGAAGAAGGCCAACTCCTCGCCACTCTCTCTGCGTCTCGCCATTTCCCTCACTGCCGTCCCCTTCCTCCGCGAGCACAGCGACCGGGACACCGTGACGCCGCCGAGCCAAATCCACCAACACCGAGCACCATTAACCGATTCATCCAAGCCATAGCCCCGCCGTGAACTTCTCTACGTCTGCGACACCACCGCCATTCCATTTTTGCCTCAGGTAGACCTCCCCGTGAGCGTGGCTCCACCGGGTCGCCATGACCGCCGCTGGCTGAGCTCGCACGTGGCCGTGCTACTCGAGCCCCTTATCGCCCCTTCTCTCCCTTGCGCTAGCTTCTATGTGTGACGCTAAAGCTCGTTGAGTGAGCCACTAGGGCCATGACGTCGTAGCCTCGCCGGAGCCGGCCATGCCATGGCCGCGCGCCGCCGTGGCCATCGCCACCCCCTCTTGCTACGATGATAGCCAAAACTGATGGCACCACTTGATGCACTTTGATGCGGTGAGCACCGTTGCACCACTGACCTCGCCGGAGAAGCCACCGGCGACGAACTACGCCACCGTCCGTTCCTCCTCCCCTATTTCTCCCACTAACGCGCGGGTCCCCTTTGTCAGTCGCCGCTGCTGAGGAGGTAGCCAGCCTGGGCCATGCCAAGTGCTGGGCTGCGTTTGCGTGAGTTGTGGGCCACCAGATCTGTCCGGGCCGGCCCAGTTGCGAAGTTGATTTTCTTGTTTTTGGTTTTGTTTATTTTGTTTTTCACAGAATTGTGTGCATGATTCAAAAATGTGTATCTCCTAATTGGTAGCTTCAAATGCTATGGTTCCAATTTTGTTGAGTTCCTAGTAATGTCTAGTATTTAATAAAAATATTATATGAGCACATGTTCTAGAAATTTTGGATGAATGAAATAGGGCTTTGAAATGTGTTTTTAGATGCATGCAAACTTGTTTGAATTTTATCTTGAGTTTCTGTGGTCCAAAAATTATAAAATTTTGTGGGTAATCTATTATTGCTTAGTAGAAGCTCTAGTTAAAATTTCAGAGCTAGTGCATGTATAGTTTTTGAGTTATAGAATTTCTTTTTATCAATGGATGGATCTTGTGTGAATTTTCATGATTTTTCTATAGATCCAGTATAGGTAAAATTTGGTGAGTAAGGTTCTTATGCTAGAATGATGCTAGGAAAAATGAGAAATCTATTGCTTGACACTTTTCATTAGGGTTTCCTAATTATGCTAAAAATGGACATGCCACTTGTTATTTTGGATACAGCAAGTTCTGCTTGCTCAATGGCTTTGAAATTTTTATGGTAGTCTATGTGAAGCATGAGATAGCTACTGTAATTTTTGTAGATTTTTATGAATAGTTTTGCTATATATTGCTTTAATCACTTAATTAACTAAATAAATTTGAAAAGGATATTAAATATTTTATTTAGAAGTTGGCACTATACTTTCTAGTGTTTCTCTGGTATATGCAACAAGTTGGTTAACTTGGCTTGGTCAAATTATGCGTTTGCATCATCATTAAATGATTAAGCTAGTAACCCTGTCATTTCTGGATAGATTCTAGGTTTACTGGAAATTGATTTGGTTAACATAAGAATCATGCTTTGCTGTTTACCATTGATTTGTAGAAAATTTCATAAGCTTTCCAGAATGTCCTCATACAAGTCATTTGGAATTATAGAACTCTGGTTGTGATTGAATTAAGGGACTACTTGTATGCATATGAAACTTTAAATGTTAAATTACGTATACATTTACTATTTCTAAGTTTGTGGTAATGTTCCTAGGTGTTAGGCCTTTAACTAAAGATGAGCATCTTTATCTTAGGTTATGCAAGTTAGGTAAGTTGATCTTGTTCTTTAAGTTAAGTTAGATACCTGCTTAAAGTGATTTGAATAGAGCTATTTTACTCGGTAAACGAGTGTCCAGTGATGCTTTCGTAAACACTTACTGTGATTCATTCATCATGAGCATCATGTCATTCCTTATGCATCCATGATATTTATCTCGTGCATCGGCATGCAATAGGTGTACCGGAGGGAGTAACACTGCTGGAATTCGAGGAACCGAGCGAGCAGCAGCAACGGACACCGGAGGTTCAGGAGGTGCAGCCTTCAGGAGAAGTGCCAGACGAGGTCGCCGTTGAGTGCCCGGATCATCGTCCTTGCAACTTTGTGAAAGGCAAGCCCCGGAGCATATTAAGCCTCCTAATTTTTGAAATGCAGTTATAGTATTATTGTTACATATATATTGTTGCATTAAGTTTTGGTGTTGGATGCAAACACTTGCTGCATTGGTTACCCAATCCTTGTCCAGATATTGTTACCCTGAATCCTATGTAGCTCAGGCTTGTGTAGTGCTTAGCCCTGCTTAAACACCGTAGAAGTCGGGTGATTTCCTGTCACCTACGAGATATAGGAAGATACATATGGCACGGTTGGCTATATTTGCTATTGTGGAAAAGAACCAGTCTTAATTTGAAATGAAGACCGGACGGAGGCTTGCTGGTTGTAGTGACTCCGTCTGTGTCGATTAAGGACTGAATCTTGGAGCCTTTCCTGTTCATGTTGAACGCATGCCTCTCTCTTATTTGGTCGTGTCTGAAGACCGACCGCGAAGCCGAGTAGCTCACCTCAGGCCGGGAGTCGATAAATATAAAGTGCGCCTCAGAAGGGAGCCGTAGGCGTGAGTCCAAGGGCAGGTGATTTAAAAGTCCTGATCGTCCTGGCAGAAGGGTAATCCCTGAGAGTGCTGGCGCTGATCGAACCCACAAATTTGGTTCCTGAGTTGTTCCAAAGGTGACCCACGGCTACCCTTGCTAAGTATGCCAGGGTGAGAGTTAGGAATACCCCCTCAGCTGAGTTGTAATTTGATTCGAGTCGCCGTCTCTCCCAGTTAGTGAGAACTTGATGGGCTTATCTCCAATGTAGATACACTTAATAACATAATGGTTCGGAAATGATGATATGATGATGACAGCCTTATTATACCTGCTATGGTTAATATTGTTTGCTCCTAATAAGTGAGTGCTCTAGTACAGGTGCTAATCTAGTGGACATGTAAATAATGATAAGCTTGATGCTAAGTTTAAATTGGTTACAATAATCATAAGCTCTTTTATGCAACTGTGTCAAGCTAGCCCACCTCAAAAGCGTTGCATGACCCTTGGTGTCTTTTATTTCTGGTTTTGATGGGTAAGTCTAGCTGAGTACCTTCTCGTACTCAGGGTTTATCTCCCACCTGTTGTAGATGACCAGTTCTACTTTGGTTGCTGCAAGTACTGCCTTCTCCCAGCTAGGGATGAAGACTAGACCGTTGGGCGCGGTCTCTACTAGTTCTCATACCTGATAATGCTTTTGTGGGACATGACTCAGACTTGGCAATGTAATTGAAAACTATGATATTTTGTACTAAGCTATGTTGCTTCCGCACACTCAAACTTGGTTTGTAATATTCTATTTAAACTCTAATGGATGTAATCCGAATGCTTATTATGAAATGTTGTAACGAATGATGTGTTGTGTTGAATCACTACGATCTTGGTTTGTATGTCGAGAGTTGGTTGAAATCCTTCGTGATTTCCGGACTATCGGGATTATGGGAGCTTAAGTACAGGAATTTGATCGCTTCGGTGATTGTTTTTGTACTTACGTTCTTATGATTTGGTCGGTTCTATTACAGCTGGCATCAGAGCAAGATTTAACACTAAACATGTCATTTGTGTATTTAAAACAAAAGTATTTGTGAAAATCCTAAATTAAATACTAAGTGTTGCCAGTGGTCATATCCCTTATGCCCAAATAAGGACTCTTAGGTGTCTTATTAAAGTACTAACTTGGGGGTTCCTGCTTGTTCTATTTCATCGTCCATACGGCGTGCTATTGTATGGATGCCATCCACTTGGGTGGTAATGTATGGATCAAAATACCTCTACGCTCTGGTAAGTGGGAGTTGTGAGAGCATGATCGTCCAACCTTCGGTCTAGGGGAGAGTAGTTGTGGTTACTCGCATACTTACATGTTCAATCATGTATCTATGAGAGTACTTAAATGTGGGTATCTCTGACGGGTACCTGTGATGCTAGAGTATATGCATCAGGGGATGCATGTATGAAAGTATTTAGTTTACTGCTTGCTTTTTATGCATTTTGGGAAATTACTGGGCTGAAATGAAATTTTCTGTAGGTACACTAACAACGTATCGTTGTAGATCGACTAGCTACCGTATACGAGAGAATGTATGTATACCATCGTATATTTCGCTAGCCTTTAAATTTTTCTAGGTTTGTGAGGACGTACGGATTGTGCATGCATCATGTTCAAGCATACATGGCATTTCTTGCATTACTCCCTCCCTTAAAATATGATTGTCTCGACTAATTAAATTTTGTATCCCTTAAATGATTCTCCCCTTACGTTGCAACTTTTTGCTACATATGGCGCGCACAAAACTCACTGCTCGCAAGTCTACTGGAGGTAGGGCGCCTCGTCACTGGTTAGCTCCTCGTGAGCCCCATCCTGAGCCTACTGAGGCAGAAAGGCTGAGGGCAGAGCTGGCCCGGGTGACTGCTGAGAGGAATGCGGCTCAGCACCGTTTAGAGCAAGTAACACAGGAATGGGACCAAGAGACCCTTGAGGTTCAGAGGTTGACAGTTGCTCACCGCAACTATGAACGTATGTTGATTCACGTGATGAACCAATGGAATGAAGCCTGGCACGAAGAGAATGTGTTGAGAGCGTGACAGGTGGAGCTAGAGCAGCAAGTGGCAGTTGCCGAAGAGTACAATGACCATCTCCATGAGGAGGTTCACCTGTTACACAATCAACTTCACCCTCTCCTGCCACCTGTTGATGAGGATGAGATGGGCTCTAGTGTCATCATGGCTGAAGGTGATGATGACATGGAGGTCAATGGACCTAAGGACATTCCACCTGATGAGGAGGAAGATGAGGAGTTAGAGCCTGCTAGTGATGAAGATGGAGGAGAGATCTTCGACACTGACTCCGAGGACGATGCGTAGTTTAGCTTACTACTTAGCTAATGCGCTAGAGCTAGTCTTTTGTTGATCCTCATGCATGAACGAGTAGCTTTGTATCAAGTTAATCGTTGGGATGTAATATCGAACCCTATGTTACCCTTGATGTAAGTTTGGAACCTCTATGGCTTCGATGTAACCTATCGAACGTGTTATGCCCCACGTATGTAAGCTTTTGATGAATTTCATCTTTGCGGTCTATGGATCTTGATTGTTGGTTAAATTCATCGCATTTATGTGTCAATTGACGCGCTTGATGAGTTGTGTGATTGTGATGAATGATTGTGCCTCTGTTGATTATATAAATGTATTCTCTCCAATGGACTCAGTTTGGCATAATTATACAATTCATCTATAAAAGTTTCCACATTGTCAGTGCTCATTGGCTATACATTTTGTAGATGGCTTATAACCTTCGTCGCGGTCGTACACCGCCCACACCAGCTGAGCTAATGCAAACAGTTGTTGAAAGTCAGCGCATGCTAGCTGAGGCTATGCGCCATATGGCTAACCGTGATGATCGGCATGTCCGCCAGGGACCCGAGCCTAACCAGTACAGCAGCTTTAAGGACTTCATGGACACAAAGCATCCTATCTTTCGTGAGGCAGAAGAGCCATTACAAGCTGATGAATGGTTGAGCACGATAGAGCAAAGGTTTGGATTGCTCCGTTTGACTGAAGGAATGAAGGCTTCGTATACAGGACACTAGCTCTAAGGCCCTGCAGGCATCTGGTGGACCCATCACAGGACCACCTTCCCTGCTAACATTGAGATTGTTTGGGACCAGTTCCAAGCAGCTTTTAGGGGACACTTTATCCCTCCTGGTCTCATGGCCATTAAGCATACTGAGTTTATGAAGCTAACCCAAGGCAATAAGAGTCTTAATGAATACCTCCAGGCATTCAACAACCTGGCAAGGTATGCTCCTGAGTTTGTCGATACTGACGCCAAGAGAATAGCTAGCTTCAAGAGGGGGCTTTCCCCTAAACTGATGAAGTCTATGGGCAACTGCAAGTGTGTCACCTTCAATGAGTTTATCAGTAACACCCTGACTTAGGAGAATAATGACAAGATATATGCTGCTTCCAAGACCCGTAAAAGAAATTTTGAGGCTGGTGCTTCTCAGTCTAAGGCTCCAATGGTATCCAAGACCCTGTATCATCCACCGAATGCTAATGTTCGGTACCGCCCACCTCAGAAAAAGAATCAAGCTAAAACTGGTTTCCGCAAGGGGTACACAATTTCCTTGCCAAAGAATACCTCTGGGCAGGGCAACTCCAATGCCCCACCAGCAAACAGGCCATGCTGGAACTGTAACCAGCCGGGTCATTGGGCAAATAAGTGTCCCTATCCTCCCAAGAATGCTCAAGGAAACGTCCATCAGGGGCGTGTTCACTACACGATTGTGGAGGAAATTCCTGCTGGTGAAGTGGTCACCGCTGGTAAGTTCCTTGTTAATGATCACCCTGCAGTTGTGCTCTTTGATTCGGGTGCTTCGCATTCCTTTGTGAGTTCTACTTTTGCATCTATGCATAAGATGAATGTGATTACAATTGTTAAGGGTGGTTATTGTATTAGTGCTACTGGAAATAATATCCTGACTAACCAAGTAGTTAAAGATGTAAAGATTGAGATTAGGGATCGAGAGTTCCTTATGGATCTTGTAGTTCTACCGGGGGTAGGAATCGATGTAATCCTAGGAATGAAGTGGATGAGCGAGAATGGAGTGTTGATCGATACATCAACCCGTGTGGTAATGTTGAGAGATCCTGTGGATAAGAAGGGTTTTCTAGTACAGTTACCTCGTGATATCTCTATCCACAATACAGCCAATGCTACCCTAGCCAAAGCCATTGAGGATCTACCGGTTGTCTGTGAGTTTCTAGATGTTTTCCCTGATGACTTGCCTGGATTACCTCCGGACCGTGATGTAGAATTCAAGATAGAACTCATTCCGGGTACGGCTCCTATTTCTCGAAGGCCCTATAGAATGCCGCCCAATGAGTTGGCTGAGCTAAAGAGTCAGTTGAATGAGCTATTGAAGAAAGGTTTGATTCGGCCTAGTTCTTCTCCTTGGGGTTGTCCGGCCATCTTTGTGAAGAAGAAGGACGAATCTTTGCGCATGTGCGTGGATTATCGCCCCCTAAATGCTGTTACTATCAAGAACAAATACCCTCTTCCTCGCATCGATATTATGTTTGATCAGCTCTCCAAAGCTAAGGTATTCTCCAAGATCAATTTGAGGTCTAGCTACCATCAGATAAAAATTCGTCCTGAAGATATACCTAAGATAGCTTTCTCTACTCGTTATGGCTTGTTCGAATACCTCGTCATGTCCTTTGGGTTGATAAATGCTCCGGCACACTTTATGTACCTGATGAATTCTTTATTCATGCCAGAATTGGACAAGTTTGTCGTCGTGTTTATTGATGATATCCTTGTATATTCTCAGAATGAAGAAGAGCATACTGAACATCTGAGAATTGTTTTAACTCGGTTACGTGACAACCAGCTTTATGCTAAGTTCAGCAAGTGCGAATTCTGGTTAAACAAGATACCTTTTCTAGGTCATGTGTTATCTGGTGATGGAATTTCGGTTGACCCTACTAAGGTGCAAGAAGTCCTTGAGTGGAAGACACCTACTACGGTCATAGAAGTCCAAAGTTTCCTGGGTTTGGCTGGCTACTATCGTTGCTTTATCCTGGATTTTTCAAAAATCGCCAAGCCCATGACTCGATTACTTTAAAAGGATGAGAAGTTTGTGTGGACTCCGAAGTGTGAAGAGGCTTTTCACACTTTGCGGACCTTACTGACCTCTGCTCCTGTATTGGCACAACCTGACATCGAGAAGTCTTTTGATGTCTATTGTGATGCTTGTGGCACTGGTTTGGGGTGTGTTCTTATGCAGGAGGGCCGAGTAATTGCTTATGCTTCACGCTAGCTTCGAAAGCATGAAGTCAATTATCCTACCCATGACTTAGAACTAGCCGCAGTTGTTCATGCCCTGAAAATTTGGAGACATTACTTGCTGGGTAATGTGTGCAACATCTATACTAACCATAAAAGCCTCAAGTATATCTTTACTCAACCCGAGTTGAACATGCATCAACGGCGATGGTTAGAATTAATCAAAGACTACAACCTTCAAGTGCACTACCATCCTGGTAAGGCAAATGTGGTTGCTGATGCCTTAAGCAGAAAGGCCCATTGCAATTCCTTAGTTAGTGAAGACTTTCATCTGACACACCTCCTTCATCCTGTAGTACTCCACAATATCACTGTGGATTGCTCTCTTAGAAGTTGAATTATTGAACTCCAGAAGACTGATATGGGTGTGTTTCACATCAAGCGGAAGATGAAAGAGAAAGAGACCAATCACTTTAGGGTCGATGACAAGGGAATTCTCTGGTTTAATGATAGGCTTGTGGTACCCAAAGACAAAGAACTTAGAAATCAAATTATGGCTGAAGCCAATTCTTCTAAATTGTCCATCCATCCTGGTAGCAGTAAAATGTATCAAGATCTCAAGCTGTATTATTGGTGGACCAAGATGAAGAAAGAAATCGCAGCTTACGTGGCAAGGTGTGATAACTATTGCAGAGTCAAGGCTATTCACATAAGGCCCAGATTATTGCAGCCACTCTCTATTCCTGGCTAGAAGTGGGAAGAAATTAGCATGGATTTCATTGTTGGACTACCCACTACCAAAAAGGGTTGTGATTCCATCTGGGTTATCGTAGATCGTCTAACTAAATCCGCTCACTTTATTCCGATCAAGTCTACATATCACCCGCACAATTATGCTGAGATTTATTTTCAACAAGTGGTACGTCTCCATGGTGTACCCAAATCCATTGTTTCTGATAGAGGACCGCAATTCACGACTCGCTTTTGGGAGTGCTTACATTAGAATCTTGGCACTCATCTAATCCGCAGTTCTGCCTATCATCCGCAAACATCAGGATAGACTGAGCATGTTAATCAAATTCTTGAAGACATGCTTAGGGCTTGTCTTATCTCTTGCAAAGGCTCTTGGGAGGACTGGTTACCTCTCACTGAATTCTCTTATAACAACAGTTATCAAGAGAGTATCAAAATGGCTCCTTTTGAAGCTCTTTATGGCCGTAAGTGTAGAACTCCGTTGAACTGGGTGGAACCCAGAGAAAGAAGATTCTATGGGATTGATTTTGTAAAAGAAGCCGAAGAGCAAGTCCGAACTATACAGAAGAATATGACTGTCGCTCAGGCTAGACAAAAGAGCTATGCTGACAAGAGAAGAAAACCTATTGAGTTTGAAGTAGGTGATCACGTTTATCTGAAGGTATCCCCTATGAAAGGAGTCAAGCATTTTGGAATCAAAAGGAAGCTTGAGCCTCGATATGTTGGACCTTACCGCATTATCGAGAAAAGTGGAAGAGTAGCCTATAAACTCGATCTACCACGTGAAATGGGAGCTATATTCCCGGTATTCCATGTGTCCCAGCTAAAGAAGTGTCTCCGTATTCCTGAGGAAAGAATAGCAACAAGGAAAGTCAACTTGAAATCTGATCTTTCTTATGAGGAGAAGTCCGTGCAAGTTCTGGATACTCAAGAAAGAGTGACTCGTACACGAGTAGTTAAGTTATACAAGGTAGTTTGGAGTAATCATAGTGAACAGGATGCAACTTGGGAGCGGGAAGATTATTTAAAGGAAAACTACCCAGCTTTCTATTTTAAATGGTACGCTTTCCAAATCTCGGGACGAGATTTTTCTAAGGGGGGAGGGCTGTAACACCCTAGGTGTTTGGCTTCCACTAATTGCATTTCATTTCATAAACATGTGCATCATCTATCTCAGCATGTCATTGTTACTGAAACATGCATATGCAACATTTTCAATTGTGTGTGTTTCATGCTTGATTGCTTAGAATGGTAGCAGTGCAACATGTGAATGTAACATGAAATTCTCATACTTTGAAACATGGCAACATGGTAGTAATGTGACAAGTATAAAATGACAACAAGGTCATGAAACATGTGAAACATTGCATTGCAACATTGGGTGAATAGTTTTGTTATTTCATCACATGTGATCATTTGGATTGGTATAACAATGGTGTAAAGTGGTTGGTCATGGTCTAATATATCTTAACTACACTTAGGGTAATTGTTTGGATATTGTTCATGTAGATCAAAATGACAAAATTGCCCTTTAGGAGAGGTTTGACTTGAATTGACCCCTAGAGTGGCACTATTTGACTGATTCAAAAGACTAACTTAGAGACCTTGCATGGATGTGCACCCTTTACCAAAGTTGTAGCCAATTTATCAAGGAACAAAAGTCTCAATATGACCATCTCATGAAAATGGCTAGAACATGCTCAAACAGGGCCCACAGGTCAGGTTCCCCTGCTGATTTTAGACTTAGAAACATTCTTCAGTCAAGTCCGGACTTACCGTTTCATGAGCCCCTCTTTGCGACCTTGTATCTCCCAATCCAAACCGAATTAGTCCAAGCTCCAATTAACAAAGTTGTTGTACTCACTTGGACCTTCAATTTTGTTAACTACACCATGAACCAGATCGCCACCGTTTGGGAGTTATAGATCATCAAAAGTATGCTGTCAGTCATGTCGTCGAGCGTCGATTCGGCCGTTTCAGAAATCAGACAGAACTCGCCGTGGCCGACCAGCTCAGGAGCTGCTCGCCGCGTGGCGCGCAGGCTCAGGAGCTGCCATGCCATGGCCGCGCGCCGCCGTGGCCGTCGCCACCCCCTCTTGCTATGGTGATAGCCAAAACTGATGGCACCGCTTGATGCGCTTTGAAGCGACGAGCACCGTTGCACCACTGACCTCGCCGGAGAAGCCACCGGCGACGAACTACGCCACCGTCCGTTCCTCCTCCCCTATTTCTCCCACTAATGCGCGGGTCCCCTTTGTCAGTCGCCGCTGCTGAGGAGGTAGCCAGCCTGGGCTACGCCGAGTGCTGGGCTGCGTTTGCGTGAGTTGTGGGCCGCCGGATCTATCCGGGCCGGCCCAGTTGCGAAGTTGATTTTCTTGTTTTTGGTTTTGTTTATTTTGTTTTTCACAGAATTGTGTGCATGATTCAAAAATGTGTATCTCCTAATTGGTAGCTCCAAATGCTATGGTTCTAATTTTGTTGAGTTCCTAGTAATGTCTAGTATTTAATAAAAATATTATATGAGCACATGTTTTAGAAATTTTGGATGAATGAAATAGGGCTTTGAAATGTGTTTTTAGATGCATGCAAACTTGTTTGAATTTTATCTTGAGTTTCTGTGGTCCAAAAATTATGAAATTTTGTGGGTAATCTATTATTGCTTAGTAGAAGCTCTAGTTAAAATTTCAGAGCTAGTGCATGTATAGATTTTGAGTTATAGAATTTCTTTTTATTAATGGATGGATCTTGTGTGAATTTTCATAATTTTTCTATAGATCCAGTGTAGGTAAAATTTGGTGAGTAAGGTTCTTATGCTAGAATGATGATAGGAAAAATGAGAAATCTATTACTTGACACTTTTCATTAGGGTTTCCTAATTATGCTAAAAATGGACATGCCACTTGTTATTTTGGATACAGTAAGTTCTGCTTGCTCAATGGCTTTGAAATTTTTATGGTAGTCTATGTGAGGCATGAGATAGCTACTGTAATTTTTGTAGATTTTTATGAACAGTTTTGCTATATATTGCTTTAATCACTTAATTAACTAAATAAATTTGAAAAGGATATTAAATAATTTATTTAGAAGTTTGCACTATACTTTCTAGTGTTTCTCTGGTATGTGCAACAAGTTGGTTAACTTGGCTTGGTCAAATTATGCTTTTGCATCATCATTAAATGATTAAGCTAGTAACCCTGTCATTTCTGGACAGATTCTAGGTTTACTGGAAATTGATTTGGTTAACATAAGAATCATGCTTTTCTGTTTACCATTGATTTGTAGAAAATTTCATAAGCTTTCCAGAATGTCCTCATACAAGTCATTTGGAATTGTAGAACTCTGGTTGTGATTGAATTAAGGGACTACTTGTATGCATATGAAACTTTAAATGTTAAATTATGTATACCTTTACTATTTCTAAGTTTGTGGTAATGTTCCTAGGTGTTAGGCCTTTAACTGAAGATGAGCATCTTTATCTTAGGTTATGCAAGTTAGGTAAGTTGATCTTGTTCTTTAAGTTAAGTTAGATACCTGCTTAAAGTGATTTGAATAGAGCTATTTTACTCGGTAAACGAGTGTCCAGTGATGCTTTCGTAAACACTTACTGTGATTCATTCATCATGAGCATCATGTCATTCCTTATGCATCCATGATATTTATCTCGTGCATTGGCATGCAATAGGTGTACCGGAGGGAGTAACACTGCTGGAATTCAAGGAACCGAGCGAGCAGCAGCAGTCGACACCGGAGGTTCAGGAGGTGCAGCCTTTAGGAGAAGTGCCAGACGAGGTCGCCGTTGAGTGCCCGGATCACCGTCCTTGCAACTTTGTGAAAGACAAGCCCCGGAGCATATTAAGCCTCCTAATTTTTGAAATGCAGTTACAGTATTATTGTTACATATATATATTGTTGCATTAAGTTTAGGTGTTGGATGCAAACACTTGCTGCATTGGTTACCTAATCCTTGTCCAGATATTGTTACCCTGAATCCTATGTAGCTCAGGCTCGTGTAGTGCTTAGCCCTGCTTAAACACGGTAGAAGTCGGGTGATTTCCTGTCACCTGCGAGATATAGGAAGATACATATAGCACGGTTGGCTATATTTGCTATCATGGAAAAGAACCAGTCTTAATTTGAAATGAAGACCGGACGGAGGCTTGCCGGTTGCAGTGACTCCGTCTGTGTCGATTAAGGACTGAATCTTGGAGCCTTTCCTGTTCATGTTGAACGCATGCCTCTCTCTTAGTTGGCCGTGTCTAAAGACCGACCACGAAGCCGAGTAGCTCACCTCAGGCCAGGAGTCGATAAGTATAAAGTGCGCCTCGGAAGGGAGCCGTAGGCGTGAGTCCAAGGGCAGGTGATTTAAAAGTCCTGATCGTCCTAGCAGAAGGGTAATCCCTGAGAGTGCTGGCACTGATCGAACCCGCGAATTTGGTTCCTGAGTTGTTCCAAAGGTGACCCACGGCTACCCTTGCTAAGTATGCCAGGGTGAGAGTTAGGAATACCCCCTCAGCTGAGTTGTAATTCGATTCGAGTCGCCGTCTCTCCCGGTTAGTGAGAACTTGACGGGCTTATCTCCAATGTAGATACACTTAATAACATAATGGTTCAAAAATGATGATATGATGATGACAGCCTTATTATACCTGCTATGGTTAATATTGTTTGCTCCTAATAAGTGAGTGCTCTAGTACAGGTGCTAATCTAGTGGACAGGTAAATAATGATAAGCTTGATGCTAAGTTTAAATTGGTTACTATAATCATAAGCTCTTTTATGCAACTGTGTCAAGCTAGCCTACCTCAAAAGCCTTGCATGACCCTTGGTGTCTTTTATTTCTGGTTTTGACGGGTAAGTCTAGCTGAGTACCTTCTCGTACTCAGGGTTTATCTCCCACCTGTTGTAGATGACCAGTTCTACTTTGGTTGCTGCAAGTACTGTCTTCTCTCAGCTGGGGATGAAGACTAGACCATTGGGCGCGGTCTCTACTAGTTCTCGTACCTGATAATGCTTTTGTGAGACATGACTCAGACTTGGCAATGTAATTGAAAACTATGATGTTTTGTACTAAACTATGTTGCTTCCGCACACTCAAACTTGGTTTGTAATATTCTATTTAAACTCAGATGGATGTAATCCGAATGCTTATTATGAAATGTTGTAACGGATGATGTGTTGTGTTGAATCACTACGATCTTGGTTTGTATGTCGAGAGTTGGTTGAAATCCTTCGTGATTTCCGGACTACCGGGATTATGGGAGCTTAAGTACAGGAATTTGATCGCTTCGATGATTGTTTTTGTACGTACGTTCTTATGATTTGGTCGGTTCTGTTACAGGAATTTTTGTGGTAGATTAGTGATAGCAAAAACCCTAAAAATTTTACATAGGTTCATTGTATTATTATGTGCTCACTGTAATTTTGTAGCTCTAAAATAGACTATTTAAAATGGTAGCTAAATACCCATTAAGGCTAATGAATAATGGCATGATGTTGGTTATAAAAAAATTAAGCACTTGTAGGGTGAGCTTGGAATCTATTTGATAGAGATAATGATTAGCTTAGTATTTTAGTCATTAGAGCTAGCTTAGTAGCTTACCATGTGTATTCTTACTTTAAGAGTTGTTATTGCCAAAATGTTAAGTGTTGCATCATCGTCGCATGCATGTAAAGAACGAGTTGGCGAAAATCATGACCATCGGAGACCATGAGTTTGAGGAGGTGATCGAAGAGTATGAGGAGGATATCTTTGTGTAGGAGGAGGTCCCAAAGCCAACACTGACTGACTGAGCTGACACCCCACCTGTCCAAGGCAAGCCCCGGTGCATAACCCTTATTTTGAATAATCACTGGATATATATATATATATATATATATATATATATATATATATATGTGTGTGTGTGTGTGTGTGTGTGTGTGTGTGTTGTGCATCTACGTTATAGGCTTATTATTGAAACTACATGCATAGATAAACCTACTTATGTGTCCTACTAGCATAGGTTGATTAGCTGCTATGCTTAGGCTATCGATAGCGTGAGTAACCTGTCGTTACTCATAATAGGTGATTATTATTATCACTCTCATGATAAAATAGTGAAAAGAAAATGGAGATCGGGCAGGGATATGGTATGGGTATTGGTGGGTGTAATAGGTTGTGTCTCACGACCAACGGGGCATAGCTTGGTTACATTGATTTCCCTATCCATGTTGGTTAAGAACCAGACGTTGCATTGAATTTTAGTCAAGTCACAGTCATATTATCCTGAGCACATACTTGCTTATGGGGGCGGGAAGGCTCGTTGCTCTCTTATCGTGGGTTTTGGCTCTTTCTGGACTAACTGATTGGAGGCGGGGATGGTGGAGGTCTAAGCACCACACTGAATCAGGGACTCAGGTGTGGGGGCTTGGAGTTCCAGTTTAGACGGGGACCTGGACCCCTTAACAGGAGAGTGGTGGGTTGATCCTGCTTGTGCCTGGGGTACAAGCGAGGGTCTGTTTTAGGGTATCCGGCTGAGCTACATTGATTCCTGAATCACCGTGTAATACCATACGACTTGTCTACGATCTAGCACCGTAGTAAGAACTGAAAGCTGAAAGATGGTGAAATATATCTGATTGCTCAACTCTTGCTTGAAAGTAGAATATGTGCTTACATAGAATTGTTAGCTAATAAACTAATCATGACTGCTAATAAAACACATACATAAGGATTCACTACTAATATTGCTTTTTGCAAAAAGAAAACTAGCAAACCATAAAGCTTATCATATACTTTGGAGTCGAGAAATTATTCCCACTAATCTGGTAAGTCTTGCGAGTACATTGTGTACTCAGGGTTTATTTACCCCTGTTGTAGGTGCAGCTTGAGGAGTGACTGTTGTGTGGAGGATTCTTCTGGTGGGCACAGATGGATCCTTGTATTTTATCGTTAGAAGTTTATTATAATTCCATTGTCTAAATTCCGCACTCTGAACTTGGTATTGTAATAATGTATTTCTGAGAACTCTTGATGTATAAAATGGACTAAGTATTATAAACTCGTTCTCATTATTGGATCCTGGAGGAAAAGGTGGATTGTTCGAGTTCTCTCTTGGGGTGTGCTCGACGGAACCGTCCGTAGCTTGCTTTTGGGGTACTTAGTGTCTAGTGGAAGACAAGCGTCTCCGAAGGTGTGTTATTTCGGACGGTTCTACCACACTGAGCGACGTGGCCCAATAAATTATCACAGTTTGAACTATGGCTCTGTTCGCTTCTCTTATAATCCGTCTTTTTCAGCTTGTTTTTTTAGCCGTAACAGTGTTTTTCTCTTACAACAAATCTGCTGGAACAGTGTTTCGGCTTATTTTTTCAGTGAAGCGAACGGGGCCTATATGGTTTGGGAAGGAAGAGATTTTGGTAGGGGTACTCCATATAGGTGATTCCATTGCACAATATAATAAATATGGAGTAGTTGTGAGAAGCTTTTAGTTCCTAGCTCCCAGTGTAAATAAAGAAGTTGTTCCCGTATGATTCTCATAAGAATCCATATGAATTTCTACGGTTCAACTGAGGAGAAGTGATTCTCAAAAGAAAAAACTACTTCTGAAAGCATTGTCAAAAGGCCTCTTAGATTCAAATTTTGATGCACTTATAAAAATTGTAAATGCATGACTATTTTCATTTCTAGTTTTTACAGCGACAAGAGATTCTCTGTCTTTACTATTATGGATCAGGGGTTCCTTTCAGAGGGGGGGTGCTATATTCCACCCAGATGGAATTTTCACCCATTCTTTTCACTCTAAATTCCAGATCGCTCCATTTATTGTTCTAGTACTAGCATAAGAAAAAAAATGCCCCGGTTGAGAAAAATAGTGTTCCACATGCAATTGGTACCATGGCGCAAAAGCATAGACGCATCAACCGTTAGCTACGTACAGAATACAGAAGTATGTGTATTCTTTCCTTTTTTTCAAAGTTTCAGGAATGTTTGAGCTTAAGAAAAAAATGCTTGAGTTTCTCGTAACTAGATAAAAAGTAATAGTCATTTGTTTCAAATTGCAAGTCATTTTAGTTTTTGTTCTAAGTCAAACTTACTTAACTTTGACTTAGTTAATATAAAAATATATCATCATCTATAATATTAAATACTTATATCCACTATCAAACTATATTTTATGGTGTACCTAATAAAATTTGTTTGATGTCGTAGTTTTTTTCTATAAAATTTGTTGGAAAATGAACCTAGGGGAGAGCAAGCGTGGGTACATAAATTTTAATATTTTCGTTTTCTCTTAAAGTTGTGTTGAGATTTATTTGCTGAATGAAGAGCACGAGTTGTTTTTTTTGTAGGGAAAGGAGCGCGAGTTGATGGAGGCGGGTTCTTTGGCCCATGGAAAGACCGGGGCATTATGAAGGCCGGCCCATTATAATTAATCATATACATTTGGTCTCGAGCCGTGACACCATCGTGAGATCAACAATAAACTAGATTCTTCATTAAAAAAAATAGATTTATTCAAATATAGTTGCCTGATATTTTGTTTTCTTGTCAGTCAATTTTCATCGAACATCACATGTCTACTGTCGGAACATCACAAAATGCATTGTAGAACATTATAAAATATATCACAGAATATCGCATGTATTTTAGCAGTCGTTTAAGAACGTCACAAAATATTAAAATACATCATAGAACATAACAAAACATCACATGTGTATCACTTGAACATCGCAAAAAATGTCATAGAACATCACATATATACTACGTGAACATTACAACATGTCAACATTATAGAACATCATGTAGTATGTGAACATGTAAATATATTATGTGAACATCATAAAATACATCACAGAACATGACTAATGGTTTGTGCCACACAAAAAAAAAACAAATTTCCCTCATCATATCAAAATAAGGCCTTGTTTAGTTGGGTGAAATTTGAGAATTTGGCTACTGTAGCACTTTCATTTTTATTTGGCAATTAGTATTCAATCATGAATTAATTAGGCTCAAAACGTTCGTCTCGCGATTTCCAATCAAACTGTGCAATTAGTTTTTTTCGTCTATATTTAATGCTCCATACACGTATCGCAAGATTCGATGTGATGGCTACTGTAGCATTTTTTGGAAAAACTTTTTGGAACTAAACAAGGCCTAAGTAAGAAATTGATTGTGGAAAAAAGTAAGAAATTTATTGTGAAAAGAACCACTCAGTTTTCATTGAAAATTTGAAACCCACGGTACTTTGTTTATACGAATTAAAGAGATGGATCATCGCTTCTCCAATAGTCCAATGAATGAACGAATTACATATAAAGCTGGCCTGGCCTGCTCAGGTATACTTATCGGATCGAGGCAAAAATAAAAATTAAAACGAAGTCCACATATATTGGATTGGAAGCCAAGAAAAATCAAAATAAAAACAAAATCCTAGTACTAGCTAGTGCTTGCTTATAAGAAGGTGAAGGACAGCAATAAGACTGGCGAGGTAGGCGGCAGGCCAGCTGAAATGATACGTTGGAGCTGAATGGTACGTACATATTATATATAAATATATATAAGTCGGATCATCGATGGTATCGTATGGATGATGATGAGATGTGATGCATCAGAAGACCTTGGCGACGTCCTTCATGAGCCCCGGGTTGGCGTTGCAGAAGGTGATGAACTCGTTGAAGTCGATGCAGCCGTCGCCGTCGGTGTCGATCTCGGCCATCATGCGCTGCACCTCGTCGGCGGAGGTGGACCCCAGCTGCCGCAGCGCATCCGTCAGCTCCGACAGCGAGATCTTGCCGTCGCCGTTGGTGTCGAACCGCTTGAAGATCCGCTCCATGTCCGCCGTCTCCGCCATTACCGACGAATCTGCTGGACCGCCGATGGATCGATCGATCGTCTGTGTCTCCGGTCTCCCAGACCGGCTTGCGGTCAAGTGTGGCGGTGGCGGGTCCCTCTCCGACGACGCTCCGAGCTACCGTACCTCGCGACCTCGAAGTCTGCGCGTGCACGCGTTCGTGCTTCCTCCTCGGTCGTGCTCTTCTATGTATCCGCTGCATATATAGCGAGAAGGGGTCCCAGATTTCTGAAGGAGAGGACATGCCGGGGAGAAATCCTTGGGTCACCTCACTTCCCATCCATCGCCATGCACGGATGCACCAGCTGCAGCTCGCCCGCCGGAAGAATCGTTCAGCCGGACGGAGCAGAGGAGGCCATTCAATCAACCGTGCAAGCCAGCATCAACTAGGCTTCGAGGCCCAGTTTCTAAGCCCATACATGTACCCATGGAGGGCCACGGCCCATGAAGCGAGAAGTGCAAACGCACCAGAGGCCCATTACCCGCTTTCAGCCCACCGTGGCTCCGACTCCTCCAGCCGACTCGGACCACCGGTGGTCGTGTCGTGGAATGGTGGAAGCCGCACAACCACGGCGGGGCCTGTTCACCGCGATCGCCGCCCGGGATAGAGAGGCTCTTTGGAATTCGACCGTTACGGAGAGCGGGCTTTAGTGATTTGTCATCCCGCAATGAGGCTTCATCACCTTGTTATTATGAAATGTGATACATCGGTCAGAATGTCATTCGAGACCTTTGGGACCCTTTTCTTCCTCTTCTACACCTGTTCGTTTCCTCTTTCTTTTCTCCGGTGCTCGCACAGACGGAAAGAGCGCAGAAACGGATCGACTACTGCTACTTCGCCGAGCACCGAGCGAGGCACCCCCACGGTGAGCACCCCCCATCCACGGCAAGCCCCCCCCCCACCATAGCGAGCCCCCACCCCCACCCAGCGCCCAGCGCCCAGCGCCCCCATGGCAGCGCCTCCCCGCCACCCTCCCCCACGCAGGCCATGGAGTATAGCACGACAACGACGCCTCCAAGGTCGGCTATGGAGAACAGCAGGTACTCAGTACCTCGAAGCCGAAGGATTTCAAACAATGAACTCCCTCTTGTTCATTGCGAGTACTGTAAGTGCCGGTTTCTCAAGGTCTTGACAGTGAAGACGGACAAGAACTACGGCCGCCGGTTCTACATTTGTCCAACTCGAACGGTGAGAATAGTTAGCTGTAAAATTTGTGTGATGTATTTTGTGTGATTTGATGACTGAGTCGATTTGATTGGTTTCCCTTTATTTGGCGACAGAGAGAAGGTGCTGGTTGTCCATTTTGGGAGTGGGAAGAGGGGTATGAGCAATACTTGGTTGACAATAAATTGGTGCCTTCAGATTATCAATCTGTTTTCGAGTCTACTAAGTTGCGGCAGCAAGTCCTCATTGTCGAAAACAAGGCGAACTATGGAGAATCAAGCCAGGAAGAACAACTTAAGCAGCTTAGGGAGATAGTAATGCTGCTGAAATGTTTGATTCTTGTTTGTGGACTTGTGTTAGTTAGCAATTTGTATGCAATTGTCAAGAGTGGGTGAATCTTGTGTACTTGTATACATTAGCAATTTTGTGTGCCAATGTATCAAGTTTGAGTAGTAAACTGTCAGATGAACAGAATGTATCACTTGAGGTATGAAATGTTGTATTCTTTAGCAAGTACCAAATATATGCTTTAGACCCTGTAATTTTAGTTTGAGCCTGAAAGATTCTAGCTCTGTTCTCTATCGAAGTGTATTTGGTAAATAAATGAAATTCTCTGTTCTCTGTCGAAGTATGATATCCTGGGCTGGAAATCAGCGTCAAGCATAATGTTATTTGTTTTGAGATTTCTGTGAATGATTGGTTTCTGCGATGCTGTGTGAAGGTGGTCCAGTCCTTTGACAATGCCGATGGACAGCTTGCAAATTATTTCCCATCTCTATGAATCAGTGATTCCCTCTGCAGGTCAGAAGAACAGATAAAGATGAGAAGTGCCACCAATCTACACCAGTTGCAACCAATCTGCCCAAAGTTTCTCTGTCTGAAATGCAAACGGCCCAAAATTCATTGCAACCATTGCAACTCCCTGAAAACGAGAGCTGATAGGTGCAGGAAACCACAAATAGTTCAGAAGTGCCACAATTCCACCAACATAAAGCCCAGAATAAGACATGAAAACAGCTAAAGATGCATTTCTCTGTCTGATTCATCAAGTTTCAGATTTTCCACCAACATAAAGCACAGATTTTTCATCTATTCTAGTGCAGTAGTAGTAACAACATACGATCAAGTTTCAGAAACACACAAGGCTGGTTCATCAAGTTTCAGAAACACACAAGTTTCAGTAACAACATACAAACTCATACAGGACACAGGTTCATCAAACACACAGGTTACGAAAATGACAGGTTCTCAGATTTTTTTCATTTTCCTTGGGACCAACTTCTTCGGTGTCGTTCTCTTCTTTCTTAGTGTTCCTTGAGTAGTGCTGGGTGACCCATCAGTAGGTTGGCCATCTGTGCCTTCTCCCATCAAGAATGCCAAGCGACTGAAAAAGGAAGAAAATTAAGTAATTGAACATTGCAACTTTCACGAAGTATAAATGGTTGTCTTTACCTTCTTGTCAGTCTAATTGGGCTGTCTTGCAAGATTGTTTCATTATTCAGTTTGGTGGGGCTGGTTACTACAATTGAATCTTCTGCAACAAATGGGACTATAGCAGTTTCATTCAAGGCTTGCACAGTTGCATTCTCAGCTTGCACAGTTGCATTCTCAGCTTGCACAATAGGGTTTTTAGGCTCCTTATCTTGCTTCTTTGCCCTTCTTGTTGGGACTTTAGCATTTGGCCCATATTTAGTAGTATTTTTCCTGGGCTTTTTTTTCCTGCAGGGAGAAAAAAATATTAGTTGCCTGCAATCAATCAATAAAACAGCATGGTGCTAACATAAGGCCTACAACCCTCCAAAAAACCCCTCAATGCAAGGACTTAATGCATAAAAAAATCTGTGGAAGTAGAATTTCCCATCCTATCTGCTTTATGTCAATTTCAATGACACTTTCAGGTGATCGCTGCAGTACCTCTGCCCTCCAATTGAACAACATTTCAAAGTTTTGTTGCCAGCTGCCAAACAACTCCTCCAAGACAATTTGTCTTCCCTTCCATACGGTGTCATAGTGAATCTGACACTTATGCTCATCTTGTAGCAGTTTCTGCATGTTTTTGGTGCCTATGGTGGAATCCTTCCTAAGGTGATGAATGGCCTTTGATGCCACCTAGGCGCTTGATGGAGTGGTGGTCCTCCTCCTTGCGCTAGAAGTACAGGTATGCAGAGCAATCAAAGCTGTAACCTACAACAAGCCAATAGCCAAAATATTAGATATTTACAACAAAAAAATGGTGACATAAAGTAAGTAAAAGTTATACACCTTGACGGTTATCCCATCAGGTTGTGTTCGTCCATTAATATGCCAAGGGCAATCATCTGCATTGCAATCAGCAATGTATCTCTTCTTATCTGTTTTGACTAAGTGCAGTTCAAACTCCTCATTTATTGCAAATTGTTTCATAGCCAGTCTAAACTCCTTCATGTTTGGATATACGGTGCCAATATCCATACAAGGCTTGTTAGGATCATAAGCATAGAGTCTTTCCCCTGGTACATGATCATCAACAGGAATTGCAGCACCAGTTGTGTCAATGTCAGCAGTTTTATTTTCGGTTGGGCTGTCCCTCTCAGCAGTAGCCTGAGCCTCAGTCTCACTAGACCCATCATGCTGATCATCATCAGTTCTCAAACCTAAAAGACAGAACAACTGATCCTCATCAATTATATCTAGCACACCCTCATCCTCTTCCTCAACTGTATCAACAATCTGCAGTCTGTCCCAATCAACACCTCCATAACATTCTACAGCCTGTGAACTGCCAAGGACATCACATGTTTCCTATTCTACAGGCTTATCATTGCTACCAACATCTCCAATTTATTCTACTGCATCTACACTAACCTCAGGCTCCGCATCAGGCCTAGAGAAGTTAGGAAAATTTTTTGGCAAGGTCACTGTATTGGTTTCCCAAACCGAGTTAGAGGAATACAAACGCTACAAGAAAGATGAATCATACCGAATGAGGTCACTCCATCTGTAGTCCATGGGGATTTTGAATGCTCTTTGTTACCCTAGCAAATCACCGTGGGTGGGCTCACCGTAGGGGGCCGCTCGCCGTGGGTGGGGGCGCTGGGCGCTGGGGGTGTGGGGGCGCTGGGCCGCTCGCCGTAGGTGGGGGTGGGGGCTCGCTGTGGGGGGGGGGGGGGGGGGGGCTTGCCGTGGATGGGGGGGTGCTCGCCATGGGGTGCCTCGCTCGGTGCTTGGCGAAGCAGCAGCCGATCCGTTTCTGCGCCCTCCGTTCCGTCTGTGCGAGCACCGGAGAAAGAAAGGGCCAGTTTGGTTGCCAAAAAATTTGGCAAAACGCTACTGTAGCGTTTTCGTTGTTATTTGACAATTAGTGTATAATAATAGTCTAATTAGGCTTAAAAGATTCGTCTCGTGGATTTCGTCTAAACTGTGTAATTAGTTTTATTTTTTATTTATATTTAATGTTTTATGTATGTGTCCAAAGATTCGATGTGACGAAAAATCTTGAAAAATTTGACGTTTTGAAGGAGAACTAAACAGGGCCAAAGAGAAAACAGACAGTGACAGAAGAGGAAGAAAAGAGTTCCAAAACTCTCGTTGGATTGCGTTTCGTAACAGCAAGGTGGCGAAGCCCCGTTGCGGGGTCGAATTCCAAAAAGGGGGTCTCCAATGGCGGTGCCGGGCGCCGCAGCCCGCCGCCTCCTCGCGCTCGCGCCCGCCCGCAGCCGCCGCGCCTTCTGGTCGGCCTCGTGGGCCGGCGCCGACCTGGCCGCCCCTCCCGCCTCGTCGACGTCCCCCGACAACAACAGCAGCAGCACGAAGAAGAAGGCGCCGTCCGGGTCTGGGCACCACCGCCTCGCCGCCGTCATGGACGCCGTCAACGAGCGCAAGCTCCCTCCCGAGCTCCGCGGGCGCGGCAACGCAGTAAGGTCGGTGTCTCTGTCCCAGATCCCTCCTCCACACCGTTCGCAGGAAACAATCGTAGCTTTATCTTTATTTATTACTCGTTGTGCTGTGCAGTGGCAATTGATTGAATCTAGATTCGACATGATGTATGCTGCAGGAATAGTTGTTCATAGTAACTGTTTGCTAGTTCTGTGTAATTTGTTTCACAAAACGTTACACGGAAGAAAATCCACCATGCCGGCGCATGCACAATTTTAAAGGCTAACCTTCACAAAAAGTAAGTCTTAACTGATAGACGTGTTAGGGGCTCAGAAGCACTACTATAAGAGTGAAAATGTAGAGGTTGTTTTCCCTTGTGCCACCATTCCAGACGCGAAATTGATAGTATGGTACAGTCAATCTCCTCATCGGAACTATTACATAGTATCGAAAGGTTTGATATCTTGTTTCTACTTGCCTAGATTGATATTTTCTTTTGTTTAGGTTCCCGATTGTCCGCGTGATTATAATTACTTTTTTATCAAATTTTAGCTCACGCGTACATCTGGTTTCTTCTGTGAACTCAAATGTCCATTTCTTGATTAACCCTATCATCCTGTTCTTGCACATAAGACCCCATCAACCATCCAGATGTTTGGGTACCTGGCACTACAATCCTTTTCCAATCACACTGTATGTGAATTATGTACAACTATTACACCGAATGGTGTTTGTTTTAATCTGGGGTGCTGACAGTGGTGGACCCAGCCGCAAATATAGGTGGGGCGGAGATAGACCACAAACTAAAAAAAAAATCATACTCATGTACGCGAACAATTGCAATTGAAATTAAACCAGTTTTACCTCTAGTTTTTCTCTTCTTCATGCCAAGATAAGAGGGACACCTCGAACTTGGGCCATCATTGTTGCTCCATCCCTGGTCGCCGGCGTAAGGTGCAAGGCGACCTTGGGTCGTCCCTCCAATCCCTGCTGCTGCTTGGCCTTCTCCTTCCTTCATGGCCGCAGCTGAGTGGCTGGCCTCTAGTTTACCCGTTTAGTCAGCCCAAAAAATAAACAGAGGCTGGGATGATGTCAGGCAAATGAGCAATTTCGAGGTCGCTCGTCTTCAACCTTCTCCAGCTTGTTTGTCGCTCCTTCAGATAGCAGGATCAGCCATGGCTGAGACCTGAGCAGTGGGGCTACAGGGATTAACACAGATGGCTACCTGGGCCGGCTGTCCCACCCTGCTGCAGCGGTAGGTCTGCCCCTGGTGATGATGACCAAATTGGTACTCACTGTTTTGGACATTTTGTTTGTTTGTAACCTTCTTGTCCTTGAGGTAGTGTGAAATAATGATTACAGCCCTCTCGCCACTGTTAATAATGCCCACTGTAAGAAAATCCTCAATGGTGTCCTCAATAGATAGATAAATAGATCTCAATGGTGTCGGCCAAGAATTGAACTTGCTTCGAAGTTCAAACCTCACCCTGAAGTGATAACTGTTAATGTTTATAGGATGCCTTATTTGTGATCAGCTGGAGCTAGGCAAGGCATCTGAGCAAAACCTGCAGATACCGCTATGCTGTTCCTTTCTTTCTCTTTACCATGGTCCAAGCTCCCATTATGCATCCTTGGTGTTGTGCAAATAAAGTTTAATGTAAGAGATTATGTCCTGTAGTTGGCACGCAGCTGGCTAGTTGCTTCTAGTTATCAATATCTCAGTTAGTGATTACTCATAAGAGTACACAATGCATCACAAACATGAAAGCCAGTAGGTTGGGTCTATGCATTCCGATATCTGCCTTGATGTCAGGACTTTGTAGATGCTCATGCCAAATCACCAATAATTTTTTAATTTAAGACTGGATAAATGTTCAGGTTGGTATCTCATTGATACATCCAAGTTCTGTCAGTCGTGCATTACTTATCAAAAGATTTTGTTTGTCCATAATAGCTTGTTTGCCATTGTTCAGGTCTGAAACTGACATTGTTAATGTCGTTGAACAAAGAATATGGCATTCAATGGAGGAAGGGCACTTTGAAAATCTACCAGGGAAGGGCAAACCCCTAAACCTCACTTCAAATCCTCATGCCGATCCTGCCGAGGACACCCTTTACCGGATACTTTCAAGGAATGGTTATGCACCTGAATGGGTTGAGTTGAATAAGGAAATCCGTGGTCTGATCATGGGCTGGAGGTCGGCATTAAGGAAGGCATGGGCAAACCGCTCAGAAGAATGATGATTCTAACTGGAATGATGACTGTAGGGTTCTCCGGGAGCAAATTCACCAGATAAATGATAAGGTGCTACTTGAACCAGCTCACATGACTTCTCATTAGTGGAATCACCAAAATTGGATGATAAGGAGTTCTATTTTGATGTAAAATTGCAGGTTTTCCGGTACAATCTGATAGTACCCTTTGGGCGACAGATGTTTGGTCTGAACTGGGACAAGGAGGTGGACAAGTTGAAGTAAGAAGAAAGGACAAGGAGGTGGACAGATTGATGAAGAACATAGCATGGAATACTTTTGTTGTATCAAAATGGCCTGTAACTAGGAATATCTTGTAGGACATACACATACTTAAGAAACCAGGAAACATGAGTATAGGTATTTATATGTAGGCTTTTATATTAGTTTATATGCTTTGGAAAACCAAGTTTTCCGGTGCTGTAGCCTATTTTGTGGTAACACTCGATGTATGTCACATGGGCAAAACCTAAGCTTATTTATCAGCAATTGAATTTCTCAAACAAGTAGGAGAGTTGTGTATCATTACTGGTGATGTTTTATGTAAAGTTGGCCATATTCAGGTGAATGCTGAAAGCCTAAAACTTTGCGCAATGTTGTATAGTTGGAGCTCTCGAAAAGGTTCTTATACCTTAAATATATAGAAGTATTGAACGTGCAGCCATGATTTTGATAGTGAATGAAAGAAATTTGTATTGGGTGTTTGTATTAGGACGCATGTAGCATAACCCAAGTCAGCGTAAATATATACATGTGTTGGTGTTATCGTTCTTGATTGGTTACATTCTATTCCATGTGGACACTTTCATATTATTGTACGGGCCCGGGCATCCGGACGGACGGGACGTCTAGACGCCCTCGCCTATAGTAGTTTTCTACGTGGTTTCGCACGCCACGTGGGGCCCACGCCGCTCACGAACATCACCAACATCGAGAAAGAGGGTGAGGGGGCGGCAGATGCCTAGCCGGCGCCGGGAGGAGGAGACACCAAGGAAGGCAACAGAAAGTGAGGAAGAAGATGCAACACCCGATATACTTTTCAAACATCCATATGCAACAATTGCAACATACGTCTGAAGGCAGATGAAATACTTGAAACATGCATATGAAACACTTGCAAAAACACATGAAAAGCACTTGAAAACTATTGTAAAACATACGCAACGTCCAGATAAAACATTTGCAACATAGCGTTAAACATATGCATCATCCAAATAAACACACTTGTAACGTACGTCTGAAAAAAAACATTGATGAAACATTGGGAATAGAAGCTTGCAACATACGTGTACAACTATTGCAACATGTACAACATCCCTATCTACTTTTGCAACATCCGCATGAAACATTTGCAACATACCTCTGAAACATTTAAAACACTAAACATACGCTTCAACATGCGCTTCAACGCAATATTTCTTTGTTGTTTCGGAATGGAGGCTCGTCGGCGCGTGGATTTCACCGGTGTGGAGCTCGCCGCTCCGGTAGAGCCGCGACAGGTTCGGTGGAGAAGGCCGCGGCGGGTCTACGCGCTCTAGAAGGCTGCGGCGGATTACCAGCTCCACGCCATAGCCACCCTCGCCTCCTCCCCGTGCGGTGGCGCGGGTCTCCATCGCCGTGCTCGTCTCCCACGCGCCGCTCGCCCCGCTTGCACGCGGGCCTCCAAAGCCACCGTTTCCTCCCACGCGCGCGCGCCTCGGAGCTATCGTCGTTTTGCTTGCACACCGGCAGCTAGACGCAGGAAGCGCAATAATCGTCGGAGATACGGGCGCTAGAGCACAGAAGGGCCCCAAGCCAGCAGCCGGACGCCGGAAAGCGCAGTGGTTGCTTGAGGGCAGATCCCTGACGTCGGGAACGGAGATGCGCTGCCGTGCTCGAGGTGGATGTCGTTGCCTCTGTGGCTGCATCATTGACCCCACGCGAGCCAGCCACTGAATCTCTGATTCGCCACAGCAGCTAGTCCGATGAGCTAGGTCAGCATCTCGCCCACCAGCCACCGCTTCAGCCTGTTTTTTTAGAGGCGATAGTTGGGCTGACGCGGGCGGCCCACCATCGGGAATTAATGTTTTTTATATCATCAAACAAGTATAATTGCATTCACGATGAAATATATTTGCATAGTTAATCTATTTGGTGCCATAGATGTTGATTATTTTCTCTATAGATGAAGCGTAAGATATTTTGACTTAGGACAAAACCAAATTGTCATACTTTGTTGGACATTGATAGTACTAACAAATGCAGCATTCGACCTGCTTTGAGCATTGTGCAAATCTGCGTAAGGCAACCTAACACAAGCCATGTATGTAGAGGTTAATACAGAGGAGTACAGCAAGTTAATACAGAGGAGTACAGCAAGTTAATACAGAGGAGCAGAGGCAATGCAAGAAGTAGGCAAGATCGGGTCAGCTTAGGAGTTATGCTCAGACAGGAGAAGGCCGGCACTGTCAAGCAATAGATTTTCATGTTAGAAATTCAGCTGCAAGCTCTGCAGCGGTGCTACACAGCAATAGCTGCCAAATTAAATATCTTTCGCACTCTATCACTATCTTTTTTCCTTTGTGTTTATTGTTCCATAATAGTACATGAATGCTGCCACCAATAATTTAATTTCCTCTAACTGTATGAAAAGATAGACCGACTGAATGATGAAGTGCTACAAAGCTAAGAGAGAAGAATCTTCAAGAATTGGTGTCAGGCTGTTTCATTTCATCGTCTTGTTTGCTGCTTGCTACTCCTACTTGGCAGGAGATCGCGTAATGTCAGCCAGCATCTTGAGCGCAGGGCAAGGGTTGTCGATGGGTACCTGTTTATTGTTTTCATCAACATCAAGACAAGAAGTGGGCATCATCAGTATAATAAATCCATATTATTAGCAATCTCATGCATAAAAAACATTGTTTTCATTCTTTATTTATTGGATGGACATGTACGGACGGATCACAAATGACAAGTCCATGGCCCTGTTCGCTTGTCTTGTAATCCATACTTTTCGGCTTGTCTTTTGAACTGGAACAATGTTTTTCTCTTATAACAAATCAGTCGGAACAGTGTTTCAGCTTGTTTTTTTTCAGCTAAGCAAACGGGCAAATAACCATTGACGAAGAAGGCAGTGAAGAAGTTCCCTGCCTGATGCCTGTGCTAGCTGCCTACATCTATGATATATCACTGTTGGTGCATGTGTGCCTGCCTGGCCTGTGGCCTGAGTCTTGTCTCTCTTCATTCAGGGAGATCGAAGAGGGAAGCGATGGGTCACAGCACAGGCTGACAGGCAGATGCTGAGATGCATGGAACATTTCTGGTGCACGTGGCCATGAAGAAGCTACCTCACCAACTGCATGAATGCACTCTCTCTTTCCAGCTCACGCAGGATGGAACCTGCTGGCGGAACCCCGCCCTCCCACCCTACTGGAGAATGGCTAGTGCCGGTGCTGGACGATGGAGTGTCCTAGCTATCAGGGTGGGTGGTGTGTCGCCTTCTCAGCTTGGTCACAGCGATATGTATAATGTGCAACAGCGACATGCGTGCTTATTACTCAACAATTTAATGTGCAGTCAAGAGCTAATGGAACAAACAAAGGGTGGTTAGTTCTGGAGTTAATTACCATGTGTCCAGCTTCGAGTATCCAGTAGAAGTTGAGGTTCTTGTAGGACTTGACGAAAGCCTGGGTGCCGGACTGCCCCTCCTTGTCGCAGTAGATGGGCGTTCTGGGAGCGCTCAGGAAGCTGTTGAGGCCGTCCCACCTGATTCATGATGACAAAAGCAGCAGCAGGCATCGCATCAATAAGCTTAGCTAGGCTAGGCCACTTCTTGTGAACTTACTCACTCACGTGAATTGTGATCAGAGACAGTGCATAGAAGGAGCAGTCCATAGTGTTGTGCCTGCGAGAGAGACTGCTACTTACTTGAGCTTCTGAACCCAGTCCATCGTGCCTTTCGTCGCGCAGATGAGGTCGAGCTGCGGGCAAGAGAAAGGCTTGTTGTTAGTATCTAATAATCAAGCTAGTTATTTTAGCCCTTGTTTAGTTCGCGAAAAGTGCGAAATTTGGCTACTGTAGCACTTTCGTTTTTATTTGACAATTAGTGTTCAATCATGAACTAATTAGGCTCAAAACGTTCGTCTCGCAATTTCCGACCAAACTGTGCAATTAGTTTTTATTTTCGTCTATATTTAATGCTCCATGCACGTACCGCAAAATTCGATGTGACGGATACTGTAGCACTTTTCGCGAACTAAACAAGGGCTTACTTGCAAACAAGAGCTTGTGAAATGGCAGTTGGTTTAGCAACAATCAGGTAGGTAGGTACGTACGCATGAGCCAGGATCAGTTGAAAGGCAAGGCAGACAGCGGTTTTGTTTGTATGTTCAGGCTTTGCAATTTATTTACGGAATATGTATAATAAAGAATAAAAATAAACAATAAGGAGATCGATCGCACTGGGACAAATTAGGAAATGAGATGACATGCCCGTGGTGAGTATAAGGATATCACATCGTGTACAGATCCAAAAGGCAAAACTCGGACAGGAGTTGCTACTGAAGTGAATAGTTCGTCATGTGATGTGCAGTGCAGTCCATATTCCTTGGGATCATCACACAACACGTGGGGAACCATAATGTTTGGCTGCTTATGTGCCTGTGACACTAGGAGGGACAAGATTGTTTCAAAAAAAAAAAAAAAACACTAGGAGGGACAAGCAAAAAGGCAAGATTTGCGTACGTGCACATGGAGCGGACATACAGAGGGGGCCGCCGACTGGCCTGACGACTCTGCCTACAAATGTGCAGTGTGTGTAAAACATGGCAGGAATGAAGCCTTCAACTGACGACAGTCACATGTGTGAGTTTGGGTCTTTGGCTGCCTGTTCCTATAGCTAATAGTAGTAGTATATTGTTGCATCTATCTAGGCAGCGGCATCGATCTGTTCAAGAACACGCGGACATTGCTCAGTCAGAGCAGAGCAATAAGGTGTAAGGTGTTCCTTAGGTGGCTTGTCGTGCCAATGCCAATCATCAGTCAGTCAGAGGACGTGGTATATACCTGTCCGTTGTAGATGGTGACATTGACGCCGAGCTTGAGGAGCTGGTCGACCTCTTGTATCCTGGGCTTCATGAAGTCTCCCTCCAGAGCCACGAACACGTCGTCTGACTGGTCGCCCCAACTGCAGTGCAGGCACACATACATTTTATAGTCAGTCATTCCAAACTTGGTTTTCTTGGATGGTATGATAGATCATCCGTCGACGACGATACATCGATCGCTCTCAGGAGTCAGGTCTCAGCAATTTAAATTTGTTACTAAGCCGAACAAGGCGCGGCGGACGTACTTGAGGTCCTTTGGGATGATGCCGAGCTTCTTCTTGATGACCGTGTTCATGAGCCCGTCAAAGCCGCCCTCTTGCTCCGACGACGAGGCCGCCGCCGCCGCCATGGACTTGAGGTAGCCCGAGTAGCCGCTCCGGCGCCTGAAGGACGCCAGCGTCGAGACCGCCGCGGCGGCGGTGGTGCTGGAGTCCCCCGACAACTCGTCCTTGAGGAAGTTGTAGAAGTTCTGCATTGCAGTAGAATTCAGTGTCATTAGCCGGATGCAGCAAGGAACAATGAGGATAGGTATCAGGTATGGTGCTGCGTGCGTGCGTGCGTGCGTACGACGGAGTTGGAGTTGGCGCTGACAACGTTCTCCAGCTCGGACCACAATGCCTCGGCGTCCGCGAACTGCTGCTTCTCCAGCTGCTCCTTGATCTTGGCCGCCACGCTGTTGCACTGCTGCAGGCCCTTCTCGTCCACCCGGGACACCTGGTACAGCAACGGGCCCCAGGACAACTGCAACAGAGCGCCCATTAATATTTTTACTGACTAGTACACGGCATGCATGCGTTGACTATCTTAGAGTCGATGACATCACACAATCAATCACATGGACTGACTGAAAACTCACCACGAAGTCGAGCGGCGAGATCCAGCTATCCCCGAGTGCGACGCCGGCGAGGGTGGCGCGGAGGCGGCCCTGGTCGACGGCCCTGAGCGCCGCCAGCGCCGTGGTGACCGCGAACTTGCCGCCGTAGGACTCGGCGACGATGTAGAGCGGGCTGGCGCGGAGCCGCGGGCTGTCGCGGTAGAGCGCGCAGAGCAGCGTAACGAGGTCGCGCGCCGCCTCGTCGTCCGTGTGCGCCATCAGGCTCCTGTCGCCGCCCTCCACGTAGCTGAACCCCGTGCCCACCGGGTTGTCCTGCCGCCATTGTTGCCATTGCCGTTCTTGTTCATCGATCAATGGTGATATGTGTGACATTGATCGGGATTGGATTGGATTACTGACCACGAAGAGGAGGTCGGCCTTGGCGAGCCAGGTGGTGGCGCGGGGCTTGAGCTCCGCGTCCAGCGGCCCGATCTCCATGAAGTTGCCGTACCCGACGCCGGACGCGCCCTGGTCAGTGGTGAACCATTGCATCCATCCGTTATAAGATTTTTAAGATTTGATTGATTACAATTGCAATTGCAACGAGCTAGCCAACGACAGTTCCAACCATCCAATCCAATCCAATCCAACTATATGTAATTCTACTATGTACTCACTCACCGGCCCTCCCTGCAGCCACAGCACGGTCGGCCATGGCGTCGTGCCGTTGTCCACGCGCTGCGGGCTGTGGTACAGCCACCAGAACATGTGCGCCTCTGAAGAAGAAGAAGAAGCAGCAGCAGCAGCAGCAGCCAGAAATGGATTTTCAGGAGTCAAAAACGAGCAGCGGCAGACAGGTTAGATGAGAAGTAATCGAGCTTGTAGCATTACTTACTGGGTCGGACCTCCACATAGCCCCACTCCTCCGACCCGTCCGGCGTGCCGGCGGCCGCGGCGCAGGCCAGCAGGAGCAGCGCGGCGAGAGCCCCCCTCGACGACGCCATTGCCAACATATGACCCTCGTTCAGCCTGGCGTCGGTCCGGTGGATGCTAGCGCTTCTAACCAGGGTGGTTCTCGGAGAGGGCCGGTCCAAGGGCGGGTGGGGCCATCTGTCCTTGGGGCCTCTCCCGTGTCCCGCTCGCAGCACGCGTGCTCTCCTACGGGGGTTGCGGGAACTCCCTAGGCGCTGGTTGCCCTGGCTTGGTTGATGCGGCACATGGACCCAAGGAGATGGAGGAGGCGGTGGCAGCAATGGCCATTAATGGGGGAAGCTCGACCGATATCGTGCGGCATCGATCGAATGAGACTATCCCCTCGGTGGCCTCCCCTACTTTCATGCGCTTTTGAAGTGGATGTTGGCGGCGCCGGACGTTTCTGGGATCATCAAGTGAGCAAGGTGGCTGGCCCACAGTTACCCCTTGAGCCCATGACGGGTGGAGTTGGCTCCTGTTGGGCCTGATGAAGCTTCTTTAGGTTGGGCCTGCGGGAACGGATAATATCTCCTGTGGGCTAATGGACGAACCACCTATCCTTTCTGGGCTAGGCTGCAATCAGCAATTGGATTCCACATCTGAACCAACAGTTGCTGCGTGTTCAGACATAGTATGTATACAAAAAAACTAAAATGGCGGCTGTAACAAGAAGAACTCTTCTGTCAGCGTTTGGCTCTGAATTTTCTGAGTTCATTGAAGCCCCTTCTGTTGGTGCTAGTGGAGGTATATTGGTAGCTTGGCGGCGACATCATGGGACATCTGGTGCTCGGCATGTGGACAACTATAGCATGTCCATACAATTCTCTCCAGCTGATGGGCAGCCATGGTGGCTTACTAGTGTCTATGGACCGCAAGGAAATGAGGATAAGATTCAGTTCCTGCAGGAGCTTCGTTATATCAGAGATGCTTGCCAGGGGCCATGGATTATAGCCGGTGATTTTAATTTGATTTATAAAGATGAGCACAAAAACAATGCCAATTATAACAGAGCCTTGATGGGTCGATTCAGACACTTTATTAATGATCTCGCTCTTAAGGAAATCCTGCTGCATGGTCGCAAATATACGTCGTCAAACCAGCAAGTTTCCCCTACTCTAGTTAGGTTGGATCGGGTCCTATGTTCAGTGGATTGGGAGGAGAAATTCCCTAACTGCTTGTTGCAGAGTATGGCCTCCAATGACTCAGACCACTGCCCTCTCCTGCTTGGTCTGCGGGATAACAAGGTTGGTCGCCGACGATTTCATTTTGAAGCTTACTGGCCGAAACTAGACGGTGGCTTGAAACTCTGTTGCGGCGGGGCCGTGTCCTTTCATTTCCCTGGACCTGAAGCTTAAGGCTGTCTCTATGGGGCTACAGAGTTGGAGTGACAAAAAGATTGGACATATAAACTCCCAACTCGTCCTTGCTACGGAAATTCTTCATCAGTTTGAGATTGCACAGGATAGTCGGATCCTTGCTGCAGGAGAAATTTGGCTAAAGAACAATCTGAAGAAACACCGCCTTGCACTGGCTTCCCTTAAACGCACAATCGCCCGGTTGCGTTCAAGGATTAATTGGCTCAAGGACGGTGACGCCAATACAAAGCTCTTTCAGCTGCATGCCCGTCATCAGAAGAGGAAAAACTTCATTGGGAAGCTAGTTTCAGAAGATTAGATTTTCACCAATCATGCTGACAAAGCATCTATTATTGATGGCTTCTATGACAGCTTGCTGGGCACAAGTGTTGACAGAGAAAATACTATCAACTTCACTGAACTGGGACTGGATACTCATGATATGGCAGCTCTGGACCTCCCTTTCACTGCAGAGGAAGTCTGGAGAACTATTCAGCAGCTGCCTCCGGATAAAGCACCCAGACCCGATGGTTTTACAGGTCGTTTTTACAAGTCATGTTGGCCAATCATCAAGGATGACATAATGGCTGCATTTTCGGCAAATTGGAGCAGGAAATTTGCCAATTTCAGGGTTCTCAACACAACCTACATCACCTTACTCCTGAAGGTGGAGTCAGCGGAGCAGCCAAAGGACTTCCGACCTATAAGCTTAGTCCATAGTTTTGCTAAGCTAGTCACAAAATTGCTGGCCAATCGCCTTGCATGTCGGTTACAACACTTGGTGTCACCCAACCAGAGTGCCTTCATAAAAGGTTGTTTTATTCAAGATAATTTCATGTTGGTTCAGCAAACAGCAAGATTCCTCCACCAACAAAAACAACCACGAATTCTCCTCAAATTGGATATATCTAAAGCCTTTGACTCAGTTTCTTGGCCTTTTCTCCTTGAAGTGCTGCAACATTTGGGTTTCGGTCCGATTTGGAGAGATGTGATCAGTGGCCTGCTAGCTTCTTCCTCCACACAGGTACTACTCAATGAGATTCCTGGTAACTCTATATTTCACCAGCATGGTTTGCGACAGGGGAATCTCCTGTCTCCTATGATGTTCATCCTGGTTATGGACGTGCTAGGACTCATGATCTCTGAGGCAGCAAGTGAGGGGCTCTTACAACCCTTGTCAAGGCGGGTACTGCAACATAGAATCTCTCTCTATGCTGACGATGTGGTTTTGTTTCTTAGACCGGAAGCTGGTGACATTAATTTGGTTTTGGGAATTCTCAACCTTTTCGGTGATGCTTCAGGGCTGAAAACCAACCTACAAAAGAGCAATGTCTTACCCATCAGGTGCGGAGACATGGAGCTGCTCACCATTCAAAACCTGCTGCCTTGTGCCGTTTCAGAATTCTCATGCAAATATTTGGGTTTACCCCTCTCTCTTAAGAAGCTCACCAAGGGACAGATTCAGCCTATTATTGATTGGATTGCAGATCAGCTGCCAGGTTGGAAAGCAGACCTTATGACAAGGGCAGGAAAACTGAACCTAACAGGCCCTGGGCGAACTTACCAGTCCAAGTGCCCGGACAGGTTCAAACTTTTTTTAAATTAGCCGTCATCTCGGTAGTTGGCAGCGGGGCAAACACCCTTTTTCTGGACGGACATGTGGCTGAATGGCCAGTCCATTGCAGACCTTGCCCCTCGTCTTCTTGCTGTTGTTCCTAAGAGAATAGCAAATAGACGCACGGTTGAGGAAGCTATGGCTCACCGTTCTTGGGTATTGGATATTCGTAATGACCTACCATTGCAAGTAATATTGGATTTTCTCTGTCTATGGGATCTCATCTATGATTTTCAGCTACAGCCAGATACTGAGGATTCTCACATTTGGCATTTTTCTTCTAGTGGACGGTACTCGGCCAAGTCTGCTTATGAAAGATTTTTCATTGGGTCTACTCAGTTTGGCCCTTATGAGAGGATTTGGAAATCTTGGGCTCCACCCAAGTGCCGTTTCTTCATGTGGCTGGTTGCACATGATAGGTGCTAGACGGCAGACCAGGTGGCAAGGCGGGGGCTGCCACACCCGGAGTAGTGTCCTCTCTGTGATCAAGAGGAGGAATCCATCAATCATCTCTTTGTATCTTGTGTCTTCACTCGGCAGTTATGGTTCTCTCTATTTCAGCATTTTGCTATCCATCAGTTTTCCCCACAGCCTATAGATTCATCCTTTGATTTGTGGTGGGAAAGATCAAGCAATGCTACTGTTGGGTTAACAAAGAAAGGTTTCAACTCTCTAGTGATCCTAGGAGCCTGGACCTTATGGAATCATCGTAATAGTTGTGTTTTTGATGGGGCTGCTCCAAATTTAGCTGGTGCTTTGAGTTTTGCTTTGGAGGAGTGTCGGTTGTGGGCTTTGGCTGGGGCTCGGGGGCTATCTTTCTTGGCACCCCCACCACCCCTCCTCCCCTCAAATTCAAGGATTACGGCAGAACATCGAACCTTTCTTGGCACGCGAACCACACATCAAGCGAAGTTCCCCTCAAAGTATCATCAAAGGAATGGTTAATGGAAGTGAAATGTTCTTCTAAAGCAATTCAGATTCTTTCACCTTCTACGACCATGCCTTGTTCGTTAAGGGGAACTATCGTGGAAGCCCTGCAAAACCCCACAGTCGGGACTAGTATCATTTCAGAATTCTTAGTGAAAACCCTTTTGGGCAACATGCCACTAGTCCCGACTGACAAACTCTTCAAAAGTCCTTTGGGACTATTTTTCGAATGTTGTGGGATTGCTAGGGCTGTGCCAATAAAAATTAACGAAACCGAGGTTTGTTTGGACTTTCATATCTATGCCATCCTTGAATAGGCCACCCTCTTGAAAATCTTATTCAAGAAAAACCTTCCCATGGGGCCTTGATGAAAAGTTAGAAAAACAACTGCTTCCGCCACTCACCTAGAAATCGCAATGGCGGAGCATCTTCCCAACCATGACCTGTTCGAGGAGCCAAAATTCATATCCCCATTTGTTTCGCCTAAGCTTGCTTGTGAAACAGAACGTGTACCATCACCCTTGCTCGAACATAAGTCATGTCCCTCTGGCCCTTGAAATGTTGTTCTCGATAATGGTCGAGAATCAACGTCGATGCTGCACGATATATCTTTTGAGAATGAAAACTTTTGCGCCATGGACATTCTTGACACACCGACTCTGGAGGCCAAGAGGAGAGATTCCATAAACGAGCATGAAAGTTTCACCTTTGAGACCTCTCGCATCTCGTGCTCGCTTTCAAAGGCACCCGAGTTTGTTAGTGCCACCTGCTCCTATGAGGATCACAACCGCCTCTTGATCCTTGTTCACAAACTTTTTAAGAGGATGGTTGTGGATGCTTTCATCTATCACAAGTATTGCAAATCCCGTAGCAGCACGGTGGCGCTAACCTTGCAGCTTGAACTTTATTGCCCAATGCTTGGTGGTGAAGATGGGAACTACACCACCATTGATAGGTGCAAGATAAAATTCCCGTGGTCAAGCTTAAGTCCGTAACTTAAGCACTGCCAGGAGAGACCCCGGATTATCATGAAAGAAAATAATAATAATAATAAATATAAAGAAATATTATTATCGTAAAAAAACTTTCCTTTTCAATAAAAGCAAGGGCATGTTGTCAAGTTCGTATGCACCTTCGGGCATTCTTGTCGCTAACCATTACAGGTTGAAATCAAGAAGAGCACGGGTCATATGATGCTTGAGAACGTGGGAATACATCAACTACAAACTTTGATGCTCTTGGGTGATGGAACACACTCACAAGGAGACCCTAACCCAGCACACTTGACTTTTACATACAAGTCCAATTGTGGGGGAGGATGGTGAGAATCCTGAGTTCCACACACACCAAGGGTCATCCAAAAAATGAAAGATGATGTCAGCTTTCCCTTGCTAAAAAAAGAGAGAGACAGAAAGAGGCTTGAAAAAAAATTATATAGATAAAAAATATATACCTTTACATGAAAAAGAAGAAAAAAGAGAGTAAAAAATGGAAAGATAAAGATATATATGAAAAGAAGAAGAAGAGAGAGAAGTAAGGACTCTCCTCTTCTGGACCATTGCTACTACCAAGGCCCATGGCCCATGCACACCAGCTATGTGTATAACCTAGCCTTGGTAATCAACTGATTTGGAGCCCATACAATCAAGCCACCGTTGCAGCAGTTCCAACGCTTCCCATCCACATACAATGCCGGTAAGAACAATCAGGTATGCAAAGGTAATAAATGTTCACCAACTCTCTTACTCATATATTTTCTCCATATGCTCCTACAAAATTCACTTCCTCTGTTTACATCATATGCTCTGGTTTGGGTGTATTTGAATTCAGTACAACCATAGACCTTTTTAAATTAAGCATAGTGCTCAAGTTAAAATGACCTTCTTTAATTAAAATTTGACATGGTGTTGAAATTTGATTAATGAACTTTGAGTTGCTGACATAAACAACAGAAGTGATTCATTATGGAGATAGAGGCTTGTTTAATCTTTGCAAACTTTATCCTTGCCTTGCTTGAGTTTTAATAAAAGTTGGGTGAACAAGTTTTTGGTAATAATAATAATAATAATAAAAAAAAATATATAAATAACAATAATGATGATAATAATAATAATAAATTTGGGTTCCCCGATATTCAAGCTAGTAGAGCCATTACTTGTCTCTGTTTCTTTTGTTTCTGTTTCTTTAAAATAAAGCAAGTACAAGAATAAGTGTGGGGGAGATCTCTCAAGCATAACAACCACACACTAGAGATCTCCCCAACACGTTGCACAACACCATACAAACCCATAATACAGAAGGACAAGACAAAAAGTTTCAGAATGAATTAACCGAACCTCTAGGTTCGTCAAATCATATCTGAATCCTCGTAAACTCCTTTATCTTCAATGGTGGTTTGTGCAACTCTCTCCCTCAATCTCTATATAACTTTGAGTTTAAACAAACACAATCTTTATCACTAAAATTAAACTCAAATGAACCAACTATGCCTCCATGCAATATTTTTGAACCACATTTCTTCAATCAAAATTGTGAAAAGTGACATGATCATAATATTTTTAAGATAGAAGCTTGCATGAATTTTGTTCCACATACATGTATTTATGCATGTGGAAAAATATTCTAATAGGACAATCATGTTGACTAAGTTGTTGTGGGGTGTGATATAGTTCTAACTTAGAAATCCTACCATTTCTATTCAAAAGCTTGGAGAACTTGTTTTGATCAAAATGATATGAAACCATAGTATCACATACTCCTCTTTTGGTGAGCAACTTCCTACCAAGGCCAAACATAATATCTAGCAAGTTTCAAACCTTCCACATGTGCTGCTTGTTATTGTGTTGAGTTTGGTTAAGTCTTGTTGACCCTTGTTAAGAGATTTATCATGCTCTCAAGATCAAGATCACGTACACCCACATACACTTGCTGCTCCTACACTGAGAGTACGCAAAAACATGCCTCTGTCCACCAAAACTCTGCTCCTACACTAGGAGTAGACAAAAAAAAATTTATTAGGAAAATATTCCATGTTTTACAAGATAGTGATCTATCAATATATTGTTTAAGAGACATGAGCTATGCAAAAGTATGGAAAAGAAAAAAAAATAAAAATATCTAAACACATGAAGGTCCAAGAAAAAAAATAGGGACACATGAAGGTCCCAAGATATTGAAAAAAAGGAGATGAGCACATGAAGGCTCATATAAAAAATGATAGTCATGTTTCAAAGCAATAAATTATAGAGAGATCATATTTATAAAAGGAGTATAGTTTTAGTTTTAGTTCATACTTTCCACACACATGCACATCTTGATATAAGAGTATGGCACTTCTCTCCTCGGATCCTCGATTTGACCTAAAAATATATGCAATACAAGTATGCTGCTTTGTTTATCTCTACCTAAAGATCCACAAAAACCTTTTTAGAAGTAGGAGAAAACAAAAGAAGGCAAAGCTTTGCTATGCTTTGGTGAGGAAATATACAAACATTGAGTGATTTGAGAGTGCCATTTGAGGAGTATAAAGTGAACTATGCCTTTGTTTGAGAAAACCTTCAAAACTCCAAGTTGCTAAAATGTAAAAGTGGGAAGATGACTTTGTTTCGAGAATTGTTCCACTCTTCAACAACCTAAGGGAACATGTTAGCTAATGTCACATATCCCACTTGTGTAAAGAATGTGTTGGAATAACTTTCATGCAAAGTTATATATCTTATGATGTTATGTTCATGACTACTTTTATCTTTAAGCTTTGCTCGAGGACGAGCAAAGGAGTATGTGTGGGGGATTTTGTTGGTAGTCCTTAACTCACACTTTAACCACCAACATTCACATAAAATGACTACCAAACTTAGAGTTAGGGCTTATAACTAACCAATTCCATAAGTTTTGGTGATTGTTCATTTACAGGAGGACATGTCGGGATTACATAGGAAAAGTGGCCAAAAGTATATAAGAAATGCAACATTATAGACATCTGACATGAGCCCAATAGGACAAAGCTCACTTACTAGTATAATCAGGGCCTGAAGGAATGGAGACTAAGGCCAAATTCCAACCATACCACATCATCTTCGCAGAAACACACCATGCGCCAAGTCTAGGAGATAACAAGAAGTAGCCCAACGAAACTAGACTCAAGGGGGCACGCCTCTATGGCCTCCCTCGAGCCCAACCTTCTCCAAGTGGCCCAAGTCGGTTGCGCGGTGCGTCGGTACATTTAATGTAGAGGATGTCGGTTTAGGGGCATTTAGGGGGAATATTCCATGGCACCTTCCCCCTCTTCACCCCTATATATAGAGGCCCTCTCCCTCTCATTTGGACACACCACACACAAGGAGCAACAACACTCCTCTCTTGAGCTAGAGCACCACTCCAAAGGGGCTTAGGCCCTAGTGGCTTATGCCCAAGTAGCTTAGTAGGGTTAAGAGTGGAGAGATGTGAGGGGAAGCTCAGGGAAGCGCCGGACTTGTTGGTGTCTCCCTGCCTTGTACCTCAATGGATACTTGTTCCTCAACGGGCTTTCCTGCTAAGTGAGTATTCGTGATTCTATGGTTCTATGTCTTTTGATTAGTTAATCTTTGCTTGTACTTGTTTGCGGGATCGTCGTTCGTCATGGTGATGAATGCTCTAGTAGAAGGGCCCTGCTAGATGGGAAACCCTATCACGCTAGAGTAGTAGTCGATAGCGTAGACGGGGTGTCTAGGCTAGAGGCTACCTTTGTTTGCCTTGTGTCCTATGATTGAGGGGTAGGCGGTAGGTGATGACAGCCCTGTCCGTCCCTTGCACTACCCCACGTGTGGGCATGGCGTATGCCGGAGGTACTTGGCAGACCAAGTATAAGCCGGTGCCCGATGTGAGCAAGTGGAAGTAGGGTTTACCTATCCTTAGACCCAAACCCATAGGAATCCATCTCTACTCTTTCCAACTCTACCCTTGTGTTGTCCTTGAACAAATTAGCTAGAAGAAGTACCTCTGTTCCCTGTGGAAATACGATACCTTGAATACTTCTGGTTGAAGCCTACAATGGTAATTCTATGCGCTTGCGGAACCTTTCTGCATTTGTTAAGAAATACCAACAGGGGTCACGCTGACCGCAGGGCCCAATTGTCAGCGCCTCTAGGTGCAGTGCACCGGGTGCACTTAGCCGAGGCTGGGGTTTTGGGTGTTTTTCTTTTATTCTTTTACAGAAATTGATGCAAACTCGTAAAATTCATATCTAGAGCTAGGAGTGTCTAAATTGAGTGAACCAAATTTTGTTAGCTTTATCTTGATGAGTACTATCTGATAAAAATATGAAATTTGGTATGTGCTACAATTTTGTACCCTGTTTGAATTTATCTTGTTTAATGTCCGTTAATCTTGTAAAATGCATAACTTGAGTTAGGGAGATGCTAAAATTGTGATTCCAATTTTGTTGGCCTTGTTTTGACATTCTGTAGCTAGGAAGATATTGAACCTATAGTGAGCATGCTTTGAATATGACTCTATAATTTAACTTCATTAAATACTAGTTTCTTGTGAAATTAATTGTGGTAGAGTTATGTAACCTATGGGCATGAATTAATTTCCATATCATGTTTGTGTTATGAGGAATGTAAGAAAAATAAGAAATCTATTGTTTGACACTTTTCACTATGCTAAACCTATTTATGTTGTTATATGCCTAGTTAACTTGTCATTTTTGTAGAGGTTGCTACTCTCAATCAAATGACATGAAATTTAAACAGTAGACTCTTAGGAGCATGTTTAGGCTGCTGTATTTTTTTCCCAAATTTATTCAGCACTAGAAGTGGCAGTTCCAAATTTCACCTAAATTAGTTGATAAATTAATAAAGGCTTATATATAATTGATTTGGGTCTAACCATGTACTTTTCTAGCATGTTTGCGATGTATATAACCTGTTGGTATGATTGGTTGTGCCTAGATTTGATTGGTTATATGCAGCTAGCTAAATATTGCTCTATAATTCACTTGCATCTAGTTTCTGAACTTGTTTGCTTTGTGTGAGCTTGATGCTTGTTAATTAGAGGCTTAGGCAAATTAAAGTAAGTTGCTAGCTGTAGGTTTTAGGCCTCTTACTGATGATAAACAACTTTACCTTAGGTTGCTAGAACATGGTGAGTGTTACTTTGTTTTCTAGAGAGGAGATATGCACCTACTCGGTCAAATTAACTAAGATAGATAATCATCACTTGCTACCATGCTAAGCATGTTTATCAAGTCATAATCAGTCCATGTTACCTCATATCATACTTGCACTTCATCCCATGTGCATTCTCTATATTTATCTATATCCTCATACATATAGGATTTGCGAAGGGAGTGACCCTGCTAGAGTTCGAGCTCGAAGGAGAGGAGACCCCGCAGGAGATCCCACAACAGGAGGTTCCCAAAGGAGAAGGATAGGTTCAGGAGGAGCTGCCCGAGTGTCCTGATCACAGACCCTCGGCCTATCTGAAAGGCAAGCCCTAGAGCATTCTAAGTCTCCCATGTTTTATAAATATAATTTGAGTCCTTTATTGTTTGATGCATTAGGTTGTAGGAGTTGATTGGAAACACTTGATGCATATACCTTCCTTATCTAGAAATATATACATTGAACACTGTGTAGGTCTAGGATTGAATATATGCTTAGCTATGCTTAGTTCGATAGAAGTCGGGTGGTTTCCTATCATCTGCGAGATATAGGTGGATATCTAGTCATGGTTGGCTATATTTGCTATCGTGGAAAAGAACCATGTGATGATGTAAATGGAGGTCGGGCAGAGTCTAGGTTGTAGGATGACACTTGTGATTCCATCTGAGCCACTTAAGGACTGCATCGTTGTTGGTCCTTGGTCATTTTGAACATAGCCTCTCACTTAGCTGACTAGATAACTCGTTCTAACCGTGAAGCCGAGTAGCTCAACTCAGGCCGAGAGTCGTTCTGTCCAAGGGTGCACACTAGAGGTAGTAAGGATGTGTGGGGACACAGATATGAGACCAAGGGCAGGCAAGGCCTAAGCGTCCTGGCAGCTGGTTGGTCCCTAAGTGTGCGACGCTGATCGAACCCACGAAGTTGAGTCCTGAGTTGTACCAAAGGTGACCCGATGCAACCCCGACGGGGAAAGTGTGGGTTTGTGTTAGGATTTTTGCCCAGCTGGTTGCAATCGATTCGAATCGCCGTCTCTCCCGGATAGTGAGAAACTTGACTGAGCTTGCTTCTATCGTTGTGAGTAAATGAAAGTGAAATGGTTATGATTATGATACAATAAATGGCTATGGTTACTAATGTGATGCTACATAATTGTATACAACATGTTTGGCATAGGTTGGTTGCTAATCTAGAGTGAAATAGCTATAATTAACTTGATGTCTGAATTATAAAATCTTAAGCACAACTAGTGGCTTTTTATGCAAAATGTTGTCAAGCTAGCTCTACTTTCATAGCCTTGCATGATCCTTGGTGTCTCCTTATTTTTGGTTTATGACAAGTAAGTCTAGCTGAGTAATTCCAGTACTCAGGGTTTATTCCCACTTGTTACAGATGGTACTGTGTATCATGGTTATTGCAAGAACTGCTTCTCTCCAGCTGTGGATGAGGAGTGAGACCGTGGGCACGATCCTTCTATATTAGCTTGTTCAGGTTGCTTTTGTCGGACTTGATCATGGAACTGGCATGTATCTAAACTCTGTGTGTGAGATGTTCAAAAACTATGTTGCTTCCGCTACCGGATTTGAACTTCGTGTTGTAATAATTATAATTGAACTCCGATGTATGTTGAACTACTTGTGAACTTTATGTAACATGTGACATGTGTGTTGAATCATGTATGATCTTGGTTTGTATGTTGGTTATGTTTCGAGGTCCTTCGCGACACTCGATGGACTACCGGGTTTATAAGGGCTCAAGTATGACAGCGCGGCCGCCTAGTGGTTGACATTGTACTTGTGCTCTTATAGATTGGTTGGTTCTGTGATAGGCGGCCTACGAGAGGAGTATCACCATGAGAGAAGGAGGGGAGAGGGGCATCGTAGGGTGTCCAGACAGAGGGAGAGCATCATAGGAGGGAGGGTGAAAGCCCTAGTTTGGTTTTGGCTCATTGAAGAAACCTAAGTACTAACCTATGTCATCAAGTGTGATCATGAGCTAGGTTGGTACACTCTAAGTGATTGAGCAAGATGAAGTCCATGGTGATCAAGGTGGACATGAAATGATGATCAAGTGCCCAACTTGAAAAAGAAGAAAGAGAAAAACAAAACCAAGGAGATCAAGGCAAAGGTATATGATAGGTTTTGTTTTGCACTCAAGACACCATATAGGGTGTGAGTGACTTAGGATCGAAAGCCATACTATAAAGAGGGGAATTCTTTGGCTAAGTGGTTTATCAAGTGCCACTAGGTGACATGATTCTTGCATATGCATCAGGGACCTAGTGTGCTAATAATTGACCATTGAAAAAGGCTTTGAAAAATGCTAACACAGGTGCACACAAATTCTACACTTTGTGGTTAGCAACTTGGATGCAAGGGTAAAGTGGTCACGACCTTAGGAAAAGGAAAGGAGGAGCTGCTCTGGGACCAGACGCTGGTCATGTCCTAACCAGACGCTAGCTGGTGTTGGCATTTCTTAACGTCATTGCTAGAATTAGCAATGCCACCAAGAAATACCTTGACGATAGTTCTGAACGATCGCAGAATGAATTCGCAAGCGCACAGAATTATCATTGTAGCATTTCACCCGAAAGTATTCAGGGTATCGTTATTTATATTTTCCTAAAGAAAGGCATGGTGTTAAGAGTCTAGCATGGATATGAACAGGATAACATGACTATATACCAGACCAATACTCAATACAGGGGTAAGCCATGATAGGTTTTAAGACAGTGCGACACACATTCGGGCCAATCTTAAGGATAAAAGGAAAACAAAGAATAAAAGAATATCCTAAGTGAGCAGGCATGTTCCAAAATAGCCATGCAAAGAATAGTGAGTAATCATACATATACATGGTTAAGAGCTAGAGCTAGGCATGAGATGGGTTGGGAGACCTGTAACAGAACTGACCAAATTATAAGAACATAAGTACAAAAACAGTCTTGAAATCTCAAAGGATTTCAAACAACTTTCAACATACAAGCCAAGATCATACATGATTCAACACAACACATCATTCGTTACAATAATTCACAAGTAGCATACGGATTACATCCATCAGTGTTCAAAAGAAAATATTACAAACCAAGTTTGATTAGCGGAAGCAACATAGTTTGATACATAACTTCATAAGTTCAACTACATTGCCAAATTAAAGGACATGTTCCACAGAAGCAGTGCAAGTGAGAATACTAGTAGAGACCACGCCAACGGTCTAGTCTTCATCTCCAGCTGGGAGACGGCAATACTTGTAGCACCCGTGATAGAATAGGTCATCTACAACAAGTGGGAAATAAACCTTGAGTACGAGAAGGTACTCAGCTATACTTACCCGTCATAAACTAGAAATAAATGACACCAAGGATCATACAAAGCTGATATAAAGGGGAGCTAGCTTAACACATTTTGCATAAAAGCTTGCATAGATTAAGTAACCATCTAAAGCTTAGCATCAAGTTTATAATCATTAACCTGTCATCTATATTAGCACCTGTACTAGAGCACTCACTTTATTAGGAGCAAACAATATTAACCATAGCAGGTATAATAAGGCCATCATCATATCATCATTCTTGAACCATCAAGTTATTTAGTGCATCTACTTTGGAGTTAAGCCCGTCAAGTTCTCACTAACCAGAAGAGACAACAACTCGAATCGAATTACAACTCAGCTGAGGGGTATTCCTAACTCTCACCCTAGCATACTTTGCAAGGGTAGCCATGGGTCACCTTTGGGATAACTCAAGAACCAACTTCGTGGGGTCGGTCAGCGCCAACACTCTTAGGGATTACCCTTCTGCCAGGACGATCAGGACTTTTAAATCACCTGCCCTTGGACTCACGCCTACGGCTCCCTTCCGAGGTGCACTTTATACTTGCCGGAGCCCGCCCTGAGTTGAGCTACTCGGATTCATGGTCAAGCACTCGGGCCCGACCAGCTAAGAGAGAGGCATGCGTTCAACATGACAAAGAAAGGCTCCAAAAATCGGTCCTTGAGCAACACAGACAGAGTCACTGTAAGCCTACAGTCTTACAAGCCCCCGCCCAGTCTTCATTCATATTATACCAGGTTCTTTTCCACGATAGCAAATATAGCCAACCGTGCCACATGTATATTCCTATAGCTCGTAGGTGACAACAAATCACCCGACTTCTACTGCTTAAAGCAGAGCTAAGCATCTAGTCGAGCCTGAGCTACATAGGATTCATGGTATACTTTCTGGACAAGGATAGGGTTCATATGCAATAAGTGTTTTCACCCAACATCTATCACTTAATGCAACAATATATATAACATAATACTTAATTGCATTTCAAAAATTAGGAGGCTTATAATGCTTCGGGGCTTGCCTTTGACGAAATTGCAAGGAACGTGGTCAGGGCAGTCAACGATGACCTCGTCCAGCACCTCTCCCATGGGCTGCACCTCCTGAATCTCCGGTGTTGGCTGCTGCTGCTCCTCCTGGCATGATCCCTCGAACTCCAATAGGGTCACTCCTTCCGGTACACCTATTGCATGTATATGCACAAGATAAATATCATGGATGCATAAGGAATGATATGATGCTCATGGATGATGAACAACAAGTAATAAAGCATCACTGGACATTCATAGACCGAGTAGGTGCAACGCTCTATTCAAATCACTTTAAAGAAAGTGCATATCTCCTCTCTAGAGAGCAAGAACACACTTACCCAACTTGCACAATCTAAGGTATAGATGCTCATCCTCTGTTAGAGGCCTAACACCTGCACCTAAACTCACCTTAATCAATTTAAGCACCTAGTAACATCACAAACATGCTTAAGTATAACAAAGGCACACTCAACAGAAACTTCAGGTTTAACATGCAAGTGAGCAGTTCAGAAAATAAATCACAACAGAAGATCTACAATTCCCAATGACTTGCAAGAGGACATTCTAGAAAGCTAATGAAATTTTGTACAATTCATTTATAAACATCACATCATAATTCCAAGTTTACAAGGTCGAAATTAACTAAACACAGAATCTGGTCTGTGCAAGATAGAGAGCAAACATAACTGAGTCCTAACTTTGAGCAGCTATAACTCTTAAACTACATGGCCAAATGCCACCAAATTTTAACAGCAGATAGATACATAAGTTATCTACAACTTTTGTATAAACAAGTTTCACAATAGAGCACATATCATGGAGAACTTTGCCAAGTCCTCAAATCTGTCCAAGATTGGCAGATTTAGAAAATTAAATACTTGGAGATGGTACAAAAGCACATTTGGACTAAGCAAACTTTACCAACTCCTTATACATATCAAGAGAACACCAGAAAGTGTGGTGCCAATATCTATATAAATCCTTTAAAGCCTTTTATTAATTTCTTTAGATATTTAGCTGGATAAATGAACATATATCAGAACTTCCCAACATATTCTATAAACATTACAACAGCTACAACATGCTTCCAGGAGGCTACCATAAAATTTTCATAGCATTTGAGCAAGTATATTTCCTTGTATCAAAAATAACAGATAGCAAGGCTGATTTCGGCATTAATGAGAAATCCTATTGAAAAGTGGCAAACAATAGATTTCATATTTTTCATAGGTTCTTACTAACATAATAACATTGTTCACCAAATTTCACCTTCATTGGACTTATAGATAATTTATGAAAATTAGCACAAGATCCATCTAATTAAATAAGATAAATACATAACTAAACCATACTATATCAAAAATTGCTGAAATTTAAACTACAAGCTACTCATGGCATAAACAACACCCCATAAACATTTCACATTATTTGGAGCTGTCTACAGAGAGATATGATTTTCTTCTTTTCATGCATGAATAAAAGGCATAAATAATAACCGTTTATTTTCCTATGAACCATACCTAGTTTTATATTTTTATTAAAAACTAGAGTCCCTAAGGAACCAAACTAAATTTGAACCATCTCATTTGGATCTCCAAAACTCTAGATATGCATTTTTGAAGTTAGCATCAAAAATCTATTTTTGAATTAAGTTCAAATAAAACAAAGAGCCACTAACATGTGGACCCCGAGGTCAACGGGACCCATGGGTCAGTCACGGCGGAGCAAAGGAGTGGCGCTGATCGCAACGTTCTCACCGATGGCGCATCCTCCAACGAAGCTACGGCCACCATCGTGATCACCGCGACGAGCCGCACCTAACGGTGCCAAAAACGCAACCTATCCCTAACCCTAGCTAGGCCAGCGACGAGAGCAGCGACCAACGGCCACAGCACGGCGACACTCCAGTGATGTTAGAGCACGGCGTGCTCTCTGAGGCTTGGTACAAGCTTCACGCATGCGCGAGGAACACAGGAAGGCGAACAGAAGGACAAGAGGGAGCTCCAGTGAAGCCAGTCACGACGACGGTGGTGCTCCGGCGAGCAAGGTCCAAGGCGGACGGTGGCGAAAATGGTGAATGCGCCCTCACCTTGGCTTGATTGGCTCGGCTAGAGGGTGGATGAGGTAGAGGAGGTTGCGGCAGAGCTTTGTGTGGATAGATTTGGGAAGAGGCGCGGCGATGGTGGCACACGAGCCGGTGAGCTCATGGCAGAGGAAGCGGCGCTCGGTTCTCCACTTTGGAGAGAACGAGAGAGAGGCAGGGGCGAAGTGGAGGGCAGAGTGAGCGAATGGAGGCAACGGGCGGCGTCATGGCACTCTTGAGGCGCACCTCGACCTGACCGGTGGACTTGAACACCGGCATACGGCTGCCACTGCATGGCCACACGGTGGCAACGGCCTAGGGCTGGTCGGCCACCATGGCCAGCGCTGCTCTGAATCAGAGCTGATGAAACCGATTGAACCCACCCTCTTCTCATTCCTGTATCTCCTAATCCAGCTTGATTTAGTCCAAACCATAATTAGCAAAGTTGTAGAGCTACATGAGATCTCCAACATTGTCAATACAAGTTTGAGCTAATTCGGCTTGGTTAGGAAGTTACAGGGCTTCAAAATAGGGCACTTTGAAACTGTAACACATGTTTGACTTAACCAAAACGCTTAGTGCTAAACAACATGCTGTTTCTGCCTTGTGGGCCCTATTTGAGCATGTTCTAGCCATTTTCATTGAGACGGTGATTAAACAACTTTTGTTCCCCAACAAAAGTACTACAACTTTTCTTAAAGGTGCACAAACATGCATAAGCATCTAGCTGCACTTTTAAGCAAGGAAGCAAAAGAGGTCTCTAGGTCAACATAGGTCAAACTACCCCTTAGGGGTTAAATTAGTCAACATGGTCAACATGAACATTGCTCCATTTTACTTCCTAAATATAGCTAGGGTGTTTTGCTGGGTCACCACATTCATTTGCATGTGATACATGTACTCTAACTTCTCAAATCAACCGAAACATACACTTAAAACATAAGAAACATTCAACTGAACAGGTGAAACAATCAAGTGAAACAACTAAAACAGAGACATTCAACACTTGAAACATGGTACATGGGACATGTACAACCCCTCTAGGGTGATAGGCATAACACAGGGACATCACATATGATACACACATGCATAAGCACTAATGAAACATCATGTTGCAACATTGAAACATAAGATGATGCACATGTGATAATGAGATGAATGTGCTTATGTTATGAAATGCAAATGCACAAATGCAAGTCAAACACCTGGGGATTTGCAGCCCTCCCCCCTTATAAAAATCTCATCCTGATATTTGGAAAGTGTACCATTCGTTATAGAAATTAGGATAAGTCCTCTGTAAATAATCCTCCCTCTCCCATGTTGCATCACATTCACCGTGATTACTCCAAACCACCTTGTATAGTTTGACTACTCGACTTCGATCACCCTTTCTTGGGTATCCAGAACATATATAGGTTTCTCCTCATAAGCATGATTAGATTTCAGTTTGATGCATCTCACTTCTACTCTTTCCTCAGGGAAGACTGAAGGCATTTTTTCAACTAAGAAACATGAAAGATGGGGAAAATAGCTCCCAGCTCATGAGGTAGATAAAGCTTATAAGCTACTCTCCTACTTTTCTCGATAATCTGATAAGGTCCAACATATCAAGGTTCAAGCTTTCTTTTTATTCCAAAATGCATCACTCCTCTCATAGGTGATACCATCAAATAGACACGGTCACCTACTTCAAACTCAATAGGTTTCCTTCTCTTGTCTGCATAACTCTTTTATCAAGCCTGAGCAGTTGCCATATTTTTCTGGATAGCACAAACTTGCGCCTCGGCTTCTTCTACAAAGTCAATACCGTAGAATTTCCTTTCCCTAGGTTCCACCCAGTTCAAGGGAGTTCTACACTTGCGCCCATACAGAGCTTCAAATGGAGCCATTTTGATACTCTCTTGATAACTGTTGTTATAAGAGAACTCAGTGAGTGGCAACCATTTCTCCCAAGAGCCTTTGCAAGAGATAAGGCAAGCTCTAAGCATGTCTTCAAGAATTTGATTTACACGCTCAGTCTGCCTAGATGTTTACGGATGATAAGTAGAACTATGGATTAGATTAGTACCCAGATTCTTATGTAAGCGCTCCCAAAAACGAGCTGTAAACTGAGATCCCCTATCCAAAAGAATAGACTTGGGAACACCATGAAGACACACCACTTGTTGAAAGTAAACATCCACATAGTTGTGAGGGTGATAGTTTGACTTGATAGGAATAAAGTGAGCGGATTTGGTCAGACGATCCACGATAACCCATATCGAATCAAAACCCATCTCTATAGTGGGCAACCCAACGATAAAATCCATAACAATCTCTTCCCACTTCCAACTAGGAATAGAGAGTAGTTGCATTAAACCAGGCTTCATGTGAATAGCCTTGACTCTGCAACAGTTATCACACCTAGCAACGTAGGCTGCGATTTCTTTCTTCATCTTGGTCCACCAATAGTAAGGCTTGAGATCTTGATACATTTTACTACTACTAGGATAGATAGATAACATGGAAGAGTGGGTTTCAGCCATGATTTGGTTTCTAAGTTCCTTGTCTTTGGGTACGACAAGTCTATCATTGAACCAGAGAATTCCTTTGTCATCCACTCAAAAGTGCTTGGTTTCTTGCTCTTTCATCTTCCACTTGATGTGAAACACGCCCACATCAGTCTTCTGGAGCTCGATAATTCAACTTATGAGAGAGCAATCCATAGTGATATTGTGGAGTACCACCGGATGAAGGAGATGTGATAGATGAAAGTCTTCACTAACCAAAGAATTGCAATAAGATTTTCTGCTGTAGGCATCAGCAACAACTGCCTTGCTAGGATGATAGTGCACTTGCAGATTGTAGTCCTTGATCAACTCCAACCATCGGCATTGACACATGTTCAACTCTGACTGAGCAAAGATATACTTGAGACTTTTATGATCAGTATAGATGTTGCACACATTACCAAGCAAGTAATGTCTCCAAATCTTTAGAGCATGAATAACTGCGGCTAGTTCTAAATCATGAGTAGGATAATTAACTTCATGCTTTCGAAGCTAGCGCGAGGCATAAGCAATGACTCAGCCCTCTTGCATAAGAACACATCGTAAACCGGTGCCTGATGCATCATAATTTACATCAAAAGGCTTCTCGATGTCAGGTTGTGCCAAAATAGGAGCAGAAGTTAGCAGAGCCCACAAAGTGTAGAGAGCCTCTTTACACTCTAGGGGTCCAGACAAACTTCACATCCTTATGAAGAAATTGAGTCATAGGCTTGGCTATTTTAGAGAAATTCAGGGATGAAGCGACGATAATAACTAGCCAAACCAAGGAAACTTCCATACTTCAAAGACCATAGTAGGTGCCTTCCAATCCAGCACCTCTTGCACCTTGGTAGGATCAATAGAGATTCCTTCATTAGATAGCACATGACCTAGAAAAGGTACTTTCTTCAACTAGAACTCAGCATTTGCTGAACTTGGCATAAAGCTGCTTAGTCACGCAATCGATTTAAAACAATTCTCAGATGTTCAGCATGCTCTTCTTTCATTATGAGAATAGACAAGGATATCATCGATGAAAACCACCATGAACCTATCTAACTCCTGGCATGAATATCGAATTCATCAGGTACATGAAGTGTGCAGGAGCCTTAGTCAGCCCAAAGGACATGACAAGATACTTGAACAAGCCATATCGAGTAGAGAAAGTCGTCTTAGGTATATCTTCAGGATGAATTTTGATCTGATGGTAGCTAGACCTCAAATCAATCTTGAGAATACCTTAGCTTTGGATAGTTGATCAAAAAGAATATCGATGCGAGGAAGAGGATATTTGTTCTTGATGGTGACTAGCATTGAGTGGTCAATAATCCACACACATGCAGCAGAGATTCATCCTTCTTCTTCACAAAGATAGTAGGACAAGCCTCAAGGAGAGGAGCTAGGCCTGAATCAAACCTTTCTTCAATAGTTCATTCAACTGAATTTTTAGAGCTAACTCATTGGGTGGCATCCTGATAAGGCCTTCGAGAGATAGGAGTTATACCCAGAATGAGTTCTATCTTGAATTCCACTTCACAGTCCGGAGGTAATCTGGGCAAATCATTAGAAAAAACATCCAGAAAATCATAGACAATAGGTATATCCTCAATGGCCTTGGATAGAGTAGCATTGGCCGTATTGTGGATAGCGATATCACGAGGAAGTTGAACTAGGAAACCCTTCTTATCTACAGGATCTTTCAACATCACCACACGAGTTGTGGTGTCGATCAACACTCCATTACCACTCATCCACTTCATTCCTAGAATTACATCGATTCCCACTCCCAGTAGGACTACAAGATCAGCTAAAAATGTTTCGATCACCAATCTCAATCCTCACATTATTAACTACTTGATTCGTCGAGATGTTGTTCCTAGCAGCACTAATACAATAACCACCCTTGGTGATTGTAATCACATTCAGCTTGCACTTAGATTCAAAAGTAGAACTCACAAAGGAATGTGAGGCACCCGAATCAAAGAGCACAACTACGGGATGATCATTAACAAGAAACTTACCAGCAGTGACCACTTCTCCAGCAGGAATTTCCTCAACAGTGGTGTAGTGGACACGCTCCCTGATAGATGTTTCCCTGAGAAGTCTACTTGGGAGGATATGGATAATTCTTGGACCAGTGACCAGGCTTGTTGCAATTCTAGTATGGCCTGTTAGCTGGTGGAACATTAGAACTACCCTGCCCAGAAGTATTCTTTGGTAGAGAAACCAGTGAACCCCTTGCGAAAGCTCGTCTTAGCCTAATTCTTCTTCTGAGGTGGGCGATACCGGAGCTTGGCAGCAGGTGAACAATACTGAGTTTTGGCCACCACAGGAGCTTTAGACTGAGAAGCACCTGCCTCATAATTTCTTTTGTGGCTCTTGGAAGTAGCATAAATATTATCGTTGTTCTCTTGAGTTAGAGCATCACTAATAAACTCATTAAAAGTTGTACGCTTGATGTTGCCCATAGACTTCATCAACTTAGGGGAAAGTCCCCTCTTGAAGCTAGCAATCTTCTTGGCATCTGTGTCCACAAATTCTAGGGCATACCTCGCAAGGTTGTTAAAAGCCTAGAGGTACTCATTCAAGCTCTTGTCGCCTTGGGTCAGCTTCATGAACTCTGTATGCTTGATTGCCATAAGGCAAGGAGAAATAAAATGTCCCTTGAAAGCTTCCTTGAACTAGGTCCCAAACAACCTCAACATTTGTAGGGAAGGTGGTTCTATGATGGTTCCACTAGATACCTGTAGGTCCTTGTAGCTGGTATCCAGCATACGATGCTTTCATACCTTTAGTCGACCTGATCAAGCGAAACCTCTGCTCTATGGTGCTCAACCATTCATCGGCTTGAAGTGGTTCTTCTGCCTCTCGAAAGATAGGAGGCTTTGTATCCATGAAATCCTTGAAGCTACTGTACACATTTGGTTTGGGTCCCTAGCGATCATCGCAGTTGGCCATCTGATGCATAGCCTCACCCAACATGCGCTGACTTTCAACAACCATCTACATAAGCTCAGCCGGTGTGGGTGGCGGCGGCGGTGGAGGTGGCGGTTATTCCTCATCCCCATTACCATGACCCCTGATGAAGGTTGTAAGACATCTGCAAAAATGCATAGCCAATGAGCACTGATGATGTGGAAAATTTGTAGATGAATTGTGTAATTATGCCAAACTAATTTCATTATAGAGAATAAATTCATACAATAAACAGAGGCACAATAATTCATCACAATCACACAACACCATCAATCACATCAATTGGCGCAATACTGCGATGTACTCAACACAACGACAAATTTCACCGACACAAAGATGGAATTAATTAAAGGCTCACATAACACGGAGCACAAGCATGTCTGATAGGTTACACCCAAACCATCGAGGTTCCAACCTTACATCGAAGATAACATAGGGTTTCGATATTACATCCCAAAGATCAGTTTACAACAAAGCTACTTATCCAAGCATGAGGGCCAACAAAAGACTAGCTCTAGCGCATTAGCTAAGTGGTAAGCTAAACTACGTGTCGTCCTCCGAGTTGGTGTCGAAGATATCTCCTTCGTCCTCATCACTAGCAGGCTCCAACTCCTCATCTTCCTCTTCTTCAGACGAAACATCCTCAGGTCCAATAATCTCGATGTCATCATCATCCTCAGCCATGATGAAACCTGGAGCCCATCTCATCATCATTATGAGGAAGGATCGGATGGAGCTGATTGTGTAGCAGATGAACTTCCTCATGGAGGTTGTCATTGTACTCTTCTACAACTGCCAGCTGCTGCTCAAGCTCAAGATATTCTCTTCGTGCCAGGCTTCATCCCGCTGATTCATCATGTGAACCAACATACGCTCATAGCTGCAGTGAGCAATAGTCAACCTCTGAACCTTGAGTGTCTCCTGATCCCTTTCCCACGTCACCTGCTCCAAACACTGCTGGACTACAATCCTTTTAGCAGTTACCTATGCCAACTCAGCCCTCAACCTCTCCTCCTCAGTAGGCTCAGGGCGAGGCTCACAAGGGGCTAATGGGTGATGAGGAGCCCTGCCTCTGGTGGACTTGCAACAGTGATTTTGTGCGGGCCATCTGTAGCAAAAAGGGTGTAGCTTAGGGTGAGAAGATCATTTAAAGAAATACAAAAATTTAATTAGTCGGGATAATCAAATTTTAAGGGAGGGAGTAAATGTATGAAGGAAATGACAATGATGAGCATGATGCATGCACGTCCGTATGTCCTCATAGTTCCTAGGAAAACTAAAAATTTCTAGCAGATATACTGGTGGCATACATACGTTCTCTCATATACGGTAACTAGTCGATCTACAATGGTGCGTTGTTAGTGTACCTGCAGAAGATTTCATTTCAGCCCAATAATTCCCCAAAAAACACACAAAGAAGGCAGTAAACTAAATACTCTCCATACATACATCACTCGATGCATATACTTTGGTATCATAGCTACCCCATAGATATACCTACAATTAAGTACTTTCATAAATACATGGTTGAACATGTAATTATGCTAGTAACCACAACTAACTCTCCCCTAGACGGACAATTGGACGGTCATGCTCTCACAACTCACACTTATCAGAGCATAGAGGTATTTGATCCATACATTACCACCCAAGCGGATGACATCCATACAATAGCGTGCCGTGTGGACAACAAAATAGAAAGCAACAACCCCCAAAGTTAGTACTTTAATAAGCCACCTAAGAGTCCTTAATTAGGCATAAAGGATATGACCACAGGCATACTTAGTTTCCAATTCAGATTTTTCACAAAAGCTTTTGTTTTAAATACACAAATGACATGTCTAGTGTTAAACCTTGCTCTGATACCAGCTGTAACAGAACCGACCAAATTATATGAACGTAAGTACAAAAACAATCATCGAAGCTATCAAATTCCTGTACTTAGGCTCTTATAACCCCGGTAGTCCGAAAATCTCGAAGGATTTCAAACAAATTTCAACATAGAAGCCAAGATCATACATGATTCAACATAACACATCATTCGTTACAACAGTTCACAAGTAGCATACAGATTACATCCATCGGAGTTCAAATAAAATATTACAAACCAAGTTTCATTAGCGGAAGCAACATAGTTCGATACATAACTTCATAAGTTCAAATACATTGCTAGATTAAAGGTCATGCTCCACACAAGCAGTGCATGTGAGAATACTAGTAGAGACCGTGCCTAACGGTCTAGTCTGCATCCCCAGCCGGGAGAAGGCAATACTTCCAGCACCCATGATAGAATAGGTCATCTGCAACAGGTAGGAAATAAACCCTGAGTACGAGAAGGATACTCAGCTAGACTTACCCGTCATAAACTAGAAATAAATGACACCAAGGATCATTGCAAGGCTCATATAGAGGGGAGCTAGCTTGACACATTTTGCATAAAAGCTTGCATAGATTAAGTAACCTTCTCAAGCTTAGCATCAAGTTAAAAATCATTAACCTATCATCTATATTAGCACCTGTACTAGAGCACTCACTTTATTAGGACCAAACAATATTAACCATAGCAAGTATAATAAGGCCATCATCATATCATCATTCCTAAACCTATCAAGTTATTTAGTGCATCTACTTTGGAGATGAGCCCGTCAAGTTCTCACTAACCAGGGAGAGACTGTCGACTCGAATCGAATTACAACTCAGCTAAGGGGGTATTCCTAACTCTCACCCTAGCATACTTTGCAAGGGTAGCCATGGGTCACCTTTAGGACAACTCAGGAACCAACTTCATGGGTTCAGTCAGCGCCAGCACTCTTAGGGATTACCCTTCTGCCAGGACGATCAGGACTTTTAAATCACCTGCCCTTGGACTCACGCCTAAGGCTCCCTTCCGAGGCGCACTTTGTACTTGCCGGAGCCTGGCCTAAGTTGAGCTACTCGGATTTGCGGTCAAGCACTCGGGCCCGGCCAGCTAAGAGAGAGGCATGCGTTCAACATGACAAAGAAAGGCTCCAGGAATCGGTCCTTAAGCGACACAAACAGAGTCCCTGTAAGCCTACAGTCTTACAAGCCCCCGCCTGGTTTTTATTCATATTATACCAGGTTCTTTTCCACGATAGCAAATATAGCCAACCATGCCACATGTAAATTCCTATAACTCGTAGGTGATAGAAAATCACCTGACTTTTACCGCTTAAAGTAGAGCTAAGCATCTACTCGAGCCTGAGCTACATAGGATTCATGATATACTTTCTGGACAAGGATAGGGTACATATGCAGCAAGTGTTTTCACCCAACACCTGTCACTTAAAGCAACAATATATATAAAATAATACTTAATTGCATTTCAAAAATTAGGAGGCTTATAATGCCTCAGGGACTTGCCTTTGACGAAATTGCAAGGAACATGGTCAGGGCAGTCAATGATGACCTCGTTCGGCACCTCTCCTTTGGGCTGCACCTCCTGAACCTCTGGTGTTGGCTACTGCTGCTCCTCCAGGCACCATCCCTCGAACTCCAACAGATATAGCTACTGCATGTATATGCGCAAGATAAATATCATGGATGCATAAGGAATGACATGATGCTCATGGATGACAAATAGCAAGTAACAAAGCATCACTAGATATTCGTTGACCGAGTAGGTGCAACGCTCTATTCAAATCACTTTAAAGAGTAGGTGCATATCTCCTCTCTAGAGAGCAAGAACACACTTACTCAACTTGCACAATCTAAGGTATAGATGTCCATCCTCTATTAGAGGCCTAACACCTGCACCTAAACTCACCTTAATCAATTTAAGCACCTAGTAACATCACAAACATGCTTAAGTATAACAAAGGCACACTCAACAGAAACTTCAGGTTTAACATGCAAGTGAGCAGTTCAGAAAATAAATCACAACAGAAGTTCTACAATTCCCAATGACTTGCAAGTGGACATTCTGGAAAGCTTATGAAATTTTCTACAATTCATTTATAAACATCACAGCATGATTCCAAGTTTACCAGGTCGAAATTAACTAAACACAGAATCTGGTCTGTGCAAGATAGAGAGCAAACATAACTGAGTCCTAACTTTGAGCAGCTATAACTCTTAAACTACATAGCCAAATGCCACCAAATTTTAACAGCAGATTGATACATAAGTTATCTATAACTTTTGTATAAACAAATTTCACAATAAAGCACCATATCATGGAGAACTTTGCCAAGTCCCGAAATCTGTCCAAAATTTGTAGATTTAGAAAATTAAATATTTGGAGATGGTACAAAAGCACATTTGGACTAAGCCAACTTTACAAACTCCTTACACATATCAAAACAACACCAGAAAGTGTGGTGCCAACATCTAAATAAATTCTTTAAAGCCTTTTATTAATTTATTTAGATATTTAGGTGGATAAAGGAACATATATCAGAACTGCACAACATATTATATAAAAATTACAACAGCTACAACATGCTTTCAGGAGGCTACCATAAAATTTTCATAGCATTTGAACAAGTATATTTTCCTGTATCAAAAATAACAGATAGCAAGGCTGATTTCGACATAAATGACAAATCATAATGAAATGTTTCAAACAATATATTTCACATTTTTCTTAGGTTCTTACTAACATAAGAATATTTTTCACCAAATTTCACATTCAATGGACTTATATATAATCTATGAAAATTAGCACAAGATTCATCTAATTAAACAAGATAAATACATAACTAAATCATACAGTATCAAAAATTTGTTAAATTTAAACTGCAATCTACTCATGGCATAAGCAAAACCCCATAAAAGTTTCACATTATTTGGAGCAGTCTACAGAGAGATATCATTTTCTTCTTTTCATGCATGAATAAAAGGCATAAATAATAACCATTTATTTTTCTATAAAACATACCTAGTTTTATATTTGTAACAAAAACTAGAGTCCCCAAGGAACCCAACAAAAATGAACCATCTCATTTGGATCTACAGAACTCTAGATATGCATTTTTGAAGTTACCATCAAAAATCTGTTTTTGAATTAAGTTCAAATAAAACAAAGAGCCGCTGACATGTGGACCCTGGCATCAACGGGACCCACAGGTCAGTCATGGTGGAGCAGAGGAGCAGCGCTGACCGCGGCATTCTCGCCGACGGCATGTCCTCTGGCGAAGCTACGGCCATCATCGTGATCACCGTGACGAGCCACACCTAGCGGTACCAAAAACAGCGACCTAGCGGCGTGAGCAGCGGCCGGCGGCCATGGCACGGCGATGCTCCAGCGATTAGGGCATAGCATGCTCTCTGGGGCTTGGTACGAGCTTCACTGCATGCGCGAGGAACAAGGAAGGCAAAGAGAAGGACAAGAGGGAGCTCCGGTGAAGCCAGCCACAACGACGGTGGTGCTCCGGCGAGCTAGGTCCAAGGTGGACGGTGGCAAAAATGGCAAATGCGCCCTCACCTTGGCTCAAGTAGCTCGGCTAGAGGGTGGACGAGGTAGAGGAGGTTGCGGCGGAGCTTTGTGCAAACGGATTTGGGCAGAGGCGCGGCGGTGGTGGCACACGAGCCCAGTGAGCTCGCGGTGGAGGAAGCGGTCCTCGGTTCTCCACTTCAGAGAGAACGAGAGAGAGGCAGGGGCGAAGTGGAGGGCAGAGTGAATGAATGGAGGTGACGGGCGGCGTCGTGGCGCCCTTGAGGCACCCCTCGACCTGACCGGTGGACCCAACATCGACGTATGGCTACCATGGCATGGCCACGCAATGGCAATGGCCTGGGCCGGTCGGCCACCACGGCCAGCTCTACTCTAAATCAGAGTTGATGAAACCAACTGAACCCGCCTTCTTCTCGTTCCTGTATCTCCTAATCTAGCTCGATTTAGTCCAAACCATAATTAGCAAAGTTGTAGAGCTACATGAGATCTCCAACATTGTCAATACATGTTGGAGCTGATTCAGCTTGGTTAGGAAGTTACAGTGCTTCAAAGTAGGGCACTTTGAAACTGTAACACAGTTTTGACTTAACCAAAACGCTCAGTGCTAAACAACATGCTGTTTCTGCCTTGTGGGCCCTATTTGAGCATGTTCCAGCCATTTCATTTGATGGTGATTAAACAACTTTTGTTCCCCAACAAAAGTACTACAACTTTTCTTAAAGGTGCACCAACATGCGTAAACATCTAGGTGCACTTTTTAAGCAAGGAAGCAAAAGAGGTCTCTAGGTCAACATAGGTCAAACTACCCCTTAGGTGTTAAATTAGTCAACATGGTCAACATGAACATTGCTCCATTTTACTTCCTAAATGTAGCTAGGGTGTTTTGGTAGGGTCACCACATTCATTTGCATGTGATACATGTACTCTAACTTCTCAAATCAACTGAAACATACACTTGAAACATACGAAACATTCAACTGAATAGGTGAAACAATCAATTGAAACAACTGAAACATAGACAAGCAACACTTGAAACAAGGTACATGAGACTTGTACAACCCCTCTAGGGTGCTAGGCACCACACAGGGACATCACATCTGATACACACATGCATAAGCACTAATGAAACATCATGTTGCAACATTGAAACATAGGATGATGCACATGTGATAATGAGATTAATGAGCTTATGTTATGCAATGCAATTGCATAAATGCAAGCCAAACTCCTGGGGTGTTACAAGACCATCGAGTACTAGTCTGCCAGCATCCTCATGTGGCAATTTAGACTCCTACACCCCAGACGAACATGGGGGATTATAAGGGACGGACAGGGCTATCACCACCTGCTGCCTACCCCTCAATCGGAGAAAGGGAAATGTATCCGCCTGCTCCCTTGTACCCAAGCACCATGCCCGTTTATAAGGAAACTACCCACATCCCCCTAGGACTCCGACCATACTGATCGACAAGCATAGGACATGGGCACACCCGAAGGCATGACAATCCACCACCTCAACTTAGCTCTAATCCTCATCATATATATAGTATGAATGCTTAAGCATAAGGTTGAACATATTAAGATCATAACACACAAACTATATGATAGTTCATATGTTGTGATTATAACATGAAGACAACAATACTCTAGTTCATATGCATTGCTATATAAAAGATATGAGAACTTGAGTATGGAAGAACTCTTCTCTTCATAGTATTGATCATACCAAGTAGCTCTTTCTTCCAAGGAGATAAACTCTCCAAGTAACTCTAGCCTTGCTCTCAAATACTACTAAAGCTATGAAAAAGACTACAAGAGGTGGTAGTGAGGTAGAGCTCCAAATGATGTGTGTGAGTGAGTGAGCCTTGCCCCTTCTTATATAGGGTGGATTGGTCGGTTTGTGGGGGGGGGGGGAATATATCGGATCTCGCACTGCACCATCCTCCTCTTCCTTAATGGCAAGGGGGGCATGGGCACGCCCCTGGTGTAGCCATGCCTAGGCCGGCCTGGCTTCGCACCGCCACACACTGGCAGGCCTCTGGCTAGCTCTAGGCTATGGTGGCGCCATCCGTTGGCCTAGGTTTGGTCCTTTGGTGGGCTTCTTCCCCTTGTCTTGATGAATTTGATGTTTACGCTTTTCCGAATGGCGCCTCTTTGGTATGAATCCCTTGTATTTGGTGTTGATTCCTACAAAGTGATGATTCTTCTAATACAAGTGGAATATGGTTAGTAGCAAAGGTATATGTGTGTAGGAAACATATAGTTCTCTCCTTTTTGGACTTATATTGGTAGTATAAATGTGTCGATAAGGACCGCCAACAAAATCCCCAAGCTTACCCTTTGCTCGTCCTCGAGCAAAAGCTAAGACGTTGGTTGTTGATCAGGAGTTGCTACAATGCCGATTACATTTCAAAGATGCCAAGTTTATAATAAAGTTTTCTTCTGCAATTTGAATAAATTGGCATTGTATCCACCGTTTATTGTCTTGTTACCTATGTGGCTTTTTAGCTCTCTTCAAGTCTTGGGTGGTTGCAGGACATAACAGATTCATAGACCTACTTATCATTCATTCCTTGATCGACCATCTTTCTGGAGGTTTTGAAAGTTTTGCAAAGTAAAATTAAGTTCTTCGAATGATGCACTCGATCACTCAATGTGTATATATCCTCACCAAACTGCTCTTTGACTTTGCCTTTCTTTCATCCTACCATCTAATAAGGCTTATGTGGAGCTTTGGGTAGGTATGAAAGAGGGCATACTTGCATCATGTCATGTTGCTAAGTCAAAAACTGGACCACATGGAGAGACTAGTGATACACTTTGATCAAGATGTGCAAGTGTGTGGAATATTTTTTAAAGGATTTTTGAACTCCTTTGTCATGCCTCTCTCTCTTTTGCTTTGAAACTTTTGAAAGTATGGGCTATCTTTATTCATTTCTCTCTTTTTTTCTGGCTCATGCTTATTTGGCATGTCATCTTTTCTCTTTGTTGTTTGTCATGCTCTTTGGCATGGAAATATTTTTTTCATAGCCCATTCTCTCTTTTTGGCAAAGATGAGGAATTTGGAGAGAGAGGTTCATAACACAAGTGATGGAAATTTTTATTTTGGTGGATGGAAAGGCATGTTTTTGCATAACTCTTAGTGTAAGAGTTAGCATTTTATTTGTGGGTGTACTGTGAATCTTGATCATGGGTGCATGAAAAGAATCTTAACATTGGTCACAACAAATTGACAAAGCTCACCATGAATACAAGCAGCATATGACTAAGGGTTTCTATATGCAAAGAATATGTCATATTGCTTTGGTAGGAAATATAGATCATTGAGGAACTTTTGAGTTTAGCATTTTGAAAATAAAACTCTAGGATGTCAAGTCTTTCTTAGAACAAAGTCATAGCAGAATCTGTTGCACCATATCATATCCTGCAACAACTGTAGACCAGATTAAGCATATGCAACCCACAAGTTTATAGTTTTTAGGATGAGACATGTTTAGCCAATAAACTCAAATCTTGGGAACACTAATTATAAACTAGGCATAGTTGAAACATAAGATAGAGAAACCATTCATCATCTAAACAAGGATTGAACTAAACATTTCTACAACACATATATATAGAGTGAAATAAATATTTTTGGTATTTTGTCGTATTTCTTTTTTTTTGGATTTTCAAAATTTTAGATTTTTTTAGAGGCTAAATAAATGCGAAAAGTAAGATACAAGATACCTCTGTGGGGTCCTCCCCCAAACTAGCTCTTGGCCTTAGGTTTGGAGTTTGCTTGGTGTAGACACCAACGTAGGTACATTATTTGGTTTATTGCATGTATTTTCATCTATCTGTGTTCTATACTTAGTATATTTTGTGTAGTGATCAAAACTAGACATCATGTTTAATTTGATCAAGGTAAGCTAGATAATCTAAGCACCATTCTTAAATTAAAAGCTTATGAGAGCATGATCACGCAAGAACCACACTCAAACCCAATCATACTTTGTGTAGAACATGGTGAAGTAACAAGAATTTTATTTAAACGTAAAGAATTTTTGCCTTAGTTTCTTCATTCAAAGTTTGCACTTAGCAACTTTTGGTAAAATGATCAAATTTAACATTAAATCAAGGTAGGCTAATTAACCTAAGCTCCAAGCTTAATTTAAAAAGCCTATGAAGATATGGTCATACAAAAACCATTTTTCTACACCAAAGCATGCTTTATGTAAAACTTTTTAAGACTAACCAAGTTTTTATCAAAAGTATTTATTTTATTTTAACATGATTAATTATTATTTTATTATCAAATAATTCTAAGTTAAATCATAAATATAAAGGATAACTACCAATTTACCTTCAGCAAGGATTCATTGTTTAAAGTCCAATGAAAGGACTCTTCTCCTTCAGTTCTTGCTTGTTGAAGGTACTCCCATGCCTGGAGAAGCAGGCTATACCTTTTTCACCGGCCATCCCTGCTTAACAATTTTTTATGGTTGTACCTTGGGTTGTTTGTTTTTAGTATATTTATGCATGTTAAATCCATTGAATGGGCATCTCATTGTTTGACCTTGAATGTGAAAGCTAACATGCCCTGACCCTATGTGTAAAACTGCATTTGTAGTGTTAAGAAATAGCCTTCCCAAGAGGAGGGGGTCTTTCTTGTTGTGGCCCATGTCTAGAATGATGAAGTTTGTAGGGATGTATGTATCTTGAATTTTCACCAAGATATCATTGGCTACTCCCTCTGGATTTCATAGGAATTGATCCGCCATCTAGCAGTTGGAAATGTGTAGCGGACAAAGGTCCACCCAGTATTTTATCATATGTTACCTTGGACATGATGTTGATACTTGCTCCAAGGTCACATAAGGCGTTGTGGAAGACATGCGGGCCAATTGAGCATGTGATTGTTGGGCGGCCAGGATCTTCTTTCTTGGTGATGAATGGTGGATCTTCTTATTTCCCCCTCAAGGCATGGGTTTTGCCCATGGGGAAAATTTTGTGAGGAACTGCTATGGAACATTTGTCCCATGTGTTGATGGCTTCCTTGTCCTTGTAAAACCACTATTTTCGCCTTCCCCAGTGAGGGAGAAGGGAAACAGACGGAGCCTGATGCTTGCTGGTGTGACATCTTTTATGACGATGGTGTCACACAACTCAAGGAAGTGTTGCAAGTGAGTACTTGCATCCTCGCTAGGCAAACCATAGAACTGGTTTGCCTACACCATTGTGAATAGGCCTAGTTCAGAACTCAAAGTTTTAGGCACATGTGTTGACAGCGGGCCCAACGGGCACATTAGGCAATAGTGGGGGTGGAGTAGTCGTGGAGTGATTTGGCCATGAGTGAAGTAGCGGATGATGCAGGGGGTGACTGGTTCAACTGCCAGTGCAGTAATAGGAGGAAGAAGCAGTATGGGACCTATTCTTACTTATAAATGCTTCAAGATTATCGGTGTAGTTTTCGGGCAAGACGAACCGGTCATACACTATCCCTGTTTTCATCCACAATAGGAGAAAACATGAAAGATTAGCCTGTATGAGCAATGGCTACCATACATGATCTCATCATGAACATGTCCTACTAGATTCTTTTGACCAATGCCTTCCTCAGGCAACTGGTGCCTAGAAATGCTTGTTGGCGTTTCTTAACATCGTTGCTAGAATTAGCAACTGCCGCCAAGAAATACCTTGACTGATAGTTCTGAACGATCGTAGAATGAATCCGCAAGTGCACGGAATTATCGTTGTAGCATTTCACCTGAAAGTATTCAGGGTATCGTTATTTATATTTTCCCAAAGGAAGGCATGGTGTTAAGAGTCTAGCATGGATATGAATAGCACAACATGATTGTATACCAGACCAATACTCAATACAGGGGTAAGCCATGATTGGTTTTAAGATAGTGCGACACACATTCGGGCCAACCTCAAGGATAAAAGGAAAACAAAGAATAAAAGAATATCCTAAGTGAGGCATGTTCCAAAATAGCCATGCAAAGAATAGTGAGTAATCTTACATATATAAGGTTAAGAGTTAGAGCTAGGCATGAGATGGGTCAGGAGACCACCGAGTACTAGTCTGCCAGCATCTTCATGTAGGAATTTAGACTCCTACACCCCTAGACGAATGTGGGGGGTTACAAGGGACGGACAAGGCTGTCACCACCTGCTGTCTACCACTCAACCATAGAAAGGGAAATGTATTTGCCTGCTCCCTTGTACCTAAGCACCACACCCTGTTTACAAGGAAACTACCGATATCCCCCTAGGACTCTGACCCTACGGATCGACAAGCATAGGACATGGGCACACCCGAAGGCACTGACGATCTACCACCTCAACTTAGCTCTAATCCTCATCATATATATAGTATGAATGGTTAAGCATAAGGTTGAACATGTTAAGATCATAACACACAAACTATATGATAGTTCATATATTGTGATTATAACATGAAGACAACTATACTCTAGTTCATATGCATTGCTATATAAAAGATATGAGAACTTGAGTATGGAAGAACTCTTCTCTCATAGTATTGATCATACCAAGTAGCTCTTCTTCCAAGGAGACAAGCTTTCTAAGTAACTCTAGCCTTGCTCTCAAATACTACTAAAACTATGAAAAAGACTACAAGAGGTGGTAGTGAGGTAGAGCTCCAAATGATGTGTGTGAGTGAGGGAGCCTTTCCCCTCCTTATATATGGTGGATTGGTCGGTTTGGGGGGAATATTCCCGGATCTCGCACCGCACCATCCTCCTCTGCCTTAATGGCACCGACCTACGCAAGGTGGGACCGAGAGGCAGCAAGGGGGCACGAGCGTGCTCCTGGCGCAGCCACGCTTGGGCTAGCTCGGCTCCGCACCACCTCACGCTGGCAGGCCTTTGGCTGGCTCTAGGCTACGGTGGTGCCATGGGTTGACCTAGGTTTGGTCCTTTGGTGTGCTTCTTGCACTTGTCTTGTTGGATTTGATGTTTACACTTTTCCAAATGGCGCCTTTTTGGTACGAATCCCTTGTATTTGGTGTTGATTCCTGCAAAGTGATGATTCTTCCAATACAAGTGGAATTCGGTTAGTAGCAAAGGTATATGGGTGTAGATACATATAGTTCTCTCCTTTTTGGACTTATATTGGCGGTATAAATGTGTCGATAAGGACCGCCAACAGCTGGCGTGTACAGTCAATTATAGCGAGGTGGCATGCTCTGGCCAAGAACGCAAAGTATCGACCGGACGCTGCGATCTACATGTCCGGTCACTTTTTCGCTGGAGCGGATGTAGGAGCTAGCGAGCGACCGGACACACAGCGGGTGCGTTAGGTTGGGCATGGCATAGGCTGACGTTAGTAGCTCGGGGTCTCGACTAGTGGCCTAGAGAGGGCCAGACGTAACAACGAGTCTATGTTGTGGTGAGTCTGGTTAGTTCTAACAGCGCATCCGGTCACACTATTATAGTGTGAGAAATGTTAAGTGACCATTGAGATCGAACGGGTAGGATTCAAAGGCATGACACATGGACGGCATCGAATGACTAGACTCACCTGACCGAACGCAGGATAGTGTCTGGTTAGGCCTATGATAGGCCAATGGCTCTTTGAACTCTTGGGCTCTATTTAAAGGGGTTGGCCAGCTTGGGGCTCACTGTCTTGGCAGTTTGACATTCTTGACATCATTGTGAGCCTAAACAAACACCTCCCACTCATCTCCATCATTGATTCATCATTATAGTGATATTGGGAGTGATTCCTAGTGCATTTGCTTGAGTGATTACATCTAGTGGCACTTGTGGATCATTGTGGTTGCAGAGTTCTTGTTACTCTTGGTGGTTGCTACCACCTAGATGGCTTGGAGCAGTGGAGGAGCATCGGCATGAGTTGGTGATTGTTCATGGCCGTCTCCCGATGATTGTGAGGGGTCTTGTACCTACACCAGCGGAGCGCCAAAAGGTAACTCTAGTGGATTGTGCGTGTCATTGAGCTACCTCACTTGTGGGTAGGTTCTTGCGGTGTCTAATTGTGTGGAGAGGTTCTTGCAACACCTCTTCACCACCGAACCACCAAGTGTTGGTTGACACAACAGGGACTTGCATGCCGGCAAGCACGTGAACCTCGATAGAAAAATTATGTGTCTCCATTGTCTGTTGCCATTGGATTTCTCCCAGTGATTGGTTGTCTACATTGTGATTGGTTCATTTCTTAACACGTTGGTATAATCACTCTAGTCACTCTTTACTTTCTTGCAAAGTAGTTGCCAAGCTCTTTAGTGTAGCTAGTCTTTGAGAGCTTATAAGGTTTGGTTAGTGTGGCTCTTTGGTTAGCCTTTGAGAGCACACTAGCTTAGTGAGTAGTCACATAGCTTGTTGTGTTCCTAGAGATCATAGTAACTAGAATTGTTGGATAGGTGGCTTGCTTCCCTTGTAGAGCTAGAGCAAAATTGCTTTACTGCCAGTTTGTTATACTAATCCTTTGCTCTAGTGAGTTTGTAGATTCTTAAATAGGCTATTCACCCCCTCTTGCCATATTAGGACCTTTCAAGTGGTATTAGAGTAGTGGTCACCGTTTAATCAAGGCTTAACAACCTCAGTGCACAAAAGATGGCTCAAGTTGTGTTCAACCCTATGGGGGGCAAACCAGTGTTCTTTGATGGCACAAGCTATGATTATTGGAAGAGAAAGATGAAGATGTATCTTGGTTCAATCAATGACCAAGTGTGGGAAGTCACGGAGAATGACTATGTGATTCTTGACCCCGAACAATCTCACCAACAATGACAAGGCCAACAAGCAATGCAACACAAGGGCTCTCAACACCATTTACAATGCCATTGATTCAAAGGTGTTTGAGCAAATCAAGGATCTTGATCATGCTAGTGAAGTGTGGAAGAGATTGGAGACCTATGAGGGCATGGCAGGTGGTGAAGAGTGCCAAGTTGTACATCCTCAAGGACAAGTTGATAAGCTTCAAGATGAAGGATGATGAGAGCATACCAGAGATGTTTCATTGATTGCAAGTAATTGTGAATGACTTGAAGGCTTTGAGAGGAAAGATCAATGATGATGATATATCTCACCAGGTTTTTGATGTGCTTACCTCCAAGACATGAGGTGTTGAGAATGCTTATCATAACAAGAGGATTGAAGCAGCTCACTCCTAACCAAGTACTAGGTGAAGTCATGACACAAGAGACATACCATGTAGAAAGGGAAGGGGTTGACAAGGAAGATAAGGAGGATGAAGACAAGAAGAAGAAAAGTGTGGCATTCAGGGCTTCTACCTCATCCAAGAACAAGGGCAAGGCTAAGAAAGAAGCATCAAGTAAAGATAAAGATGCAAGTGACATTGATGATGAGGCCATGGCTCTTTTAGTGTGCAAGATGGGCAAACTCATGAAGAAGAGAGGCTATGGTGCAAGAAAGAGAAGAGATCACATGAAGGAGTATGTGAGGATATGCTACAAGTGCAAGAGCTCGGATCACATTGTAGTGGATTGTCCCTACAATAGGGACAATGATGAGGATGAGAAGAAGATGAAGAAGAAGGACAAGAAGGAAAAGAAAGAGAAGAAGGACAAGAAGGAGAGGAAGATGACCTTCAAGAAGAAGAAAGAGGGAAGTGGCTATGTAGTCACTTGGGATAGTGATGGCATCATCGATGATGATGATGACTCTAGTGATGATGACAAGAAATCCATCAAGAAGGCACTAGCAAGCATCGCCATCCACAACAAGCCTTCTCTCTTTGACACTCCTTCGACATGCCTTATGACAAAGTCCACTAAGGTAAAATATGATGTGAGTAATGATGATTCTTGTGAAAGTGATGATGAGGAATGAGTACACCAAGGAGGAGCTCATGGACATGTGTGAGCAAGTTCACACTTGCTTTGAGATGAAGAGAAAGGAGTGCAAATAATTGCGAAAAGAGCTCAAAGCTCTCAAGCAATCCTTTGGGGAGCTTCAAGCCTCTCATGAGAGTCTAAAGGAAGGCCATGAGGAGCTTAGCCTTGCTCACATTAAGCTTGAAAAAGCTCACTCTTCTCTCCTTGAGCAAGTCAAGAAGGAGCAAGTGATTATGTCTTGTGATGTGGGAATAACATGTGATATTATTAATGAATCTTTTTATAAGCCCATTGTTATTGCTCCCACTAACCCTTCTTGTAGCACTTCCACTTCCACCTCATCTACTTGTGATGGTTTTACTTGTGATGCCTCACTAATGGTTGAGAATGATACCCTCAAGAAGGAGGTCAATGAGATCACTCGCAGTCTTGGGCAAAGCCTATGGTGGTGAGGACCGCTTGCTTATATGCTTGGGTAGCCAAAGAGCATCTCTCTACAAAGAGGGATTGGGCTATACCCCAAGAAAGGCAAGGTGGCCTTTGCTCCTCACAAGACTAGTTTTATGAAGAATAATGGTTGGTTTTACACTAGTTGCAAGCAAGTTAGTCATAAAGAGCAGTGAATGCAAGAACAAGAAATCACATGCTAATGTATCCTCAATCAAGCTTGATTTTTTCTATGTGCTTACCAAGGGTACTAATGGTGTGAAGGCTAAGTTCATTGGTGTGCCATGGATGGGCTCAAAGAAGAAGGCATTTGGGTACCTAAGAGCTTAGTGACTAACCTTCAAGGACCCAAGCAAGTTTGCGTACCTAAAAGAAATTGATCTTGTTTTGTAGGTCAATTACAAAGCCAGAGGAAGGCATTGGGTGCTTGATAGTGGATGCACACAACACATGACCGGTGATTCAAGAATGTTCAATTCATTCAAGTCAAATGATAGTGATGGCATTCAAAGTATCACATTTGGTGACAATGGCAAAGGCAAGGTCAAGGGGCTTGGTAAGATTGCAATATCCAATGATTTGAGCATATCCAATGTGCTACTAGTAGAGAGCTTTAACTTCAACCGATTGTCGGTAGCCTAACTTTGTGATCTTGGTTTCAAGTGCATATTTGGTGTGGATGATGTAGAGATCATAAGTGTAGATGGTTGTAACTTGATATTCAAAGGATTTATATATGAGAATCTATACTTGGTTGATTTCAATGCTAGAGAAACCCAATTGTCAACATGTTTGTTCACCAAATCTAGCATGGGTTGGTTATGGCATAGAAGGCTTGGTCATGTTGGAATTAAGCAATTGAACAAGTTAGTGAAGCATGATCTAGTTAGAGGCTTGAAAGATTTCACTTTTGAGAAGGATAAGCTATGTAGTGCATGTCAAGCCGAAAAGCAAGTTGGTAACACTCATCCTAAGAAGAGCATCATGAGCACATCTAAGGCATTTGAGCTATTGCATATGGATTTGTTTGGACCAACAACATACACTAGCATTGGTGGAAACAAATATGGTTTTGTGATTGTGGATGATTTCACTAGATATACATGGGTAGTCTTTCTTGTTGACAAGAGTGAATGTATTTGCTACATTCAAGTCTTTCATCAAGAGAGTGCACAATGAGTTTGAAACCACAATCAAGAAAGTGAGAAGTGACAATGGAAGTGAATTCAAGAATATAAGAATTGGTGAGCTTTGTGATGAGTTTGGTATTAGGCATCAATTCTCGACCAAGTACACACCACAATCCAATGGGCTAGTTGAAAGGAAGAATAGAACTTTGATTGACATGGCAAGATCAATGCTAAGTGAAGACAATGTTAGTAATTCTTTTTGGGCTGAAGCAATTAACATGGCTTGCTGCTATAGCAACTGCCTCTGTTGCCATCAATTGTTGGAGAAGACACCATATGAGATCTTGAACGGTAGAAAGCCCAATATTGCATACTTTCGGGTCTTTGGTTACAAATGCTATATATTGAAGAAAGGTACTAGATTGAGAAAGTTTGAGAAGAAATATGATGAAGGTTTCTTGCTTGGTTACTCAACTAATAGCAAAGCTTATAGAGTATGGAATTTGGCTAGTGGTACTCTTGAGGAGGTTCATGATAGTGGAATTTGATGAAACCAATTGTTCCCAAGAGGAAGATGAGAATCTAGATGATGTGAGAGGCACCCAATTGGCCAATGCAATGAAGAAAATGGATATTGGTGACATAAGGCCTAGAGAAGTGATTGAAGTTGAAGATGACAAAGATCAAGTGCTCTCTAACTCAAATGTGCAAGCTAGTGGTTCTCATGATCAAAATCAAGCTAGTACAAGTGAAGCTTAAGTGCAAGATCAACAACAAGTGGCTAGTTCATTATCTCAACCAAATGCAAGCAATCAAGTTCAAGTCCTCCAACCTACCAACATTGCAAGAGATCATCCGTTGGACAAGATTATTGGTGACATTTCAATAGGTGTACAAACAAGATCATAATTGGCATCATTTTGTGAGAATTTCTCATTTGTGTCTTTCATTGAGCCAAAGAAAATAGATGAAGCTTTGAAGGATGTTGATTGGGTCAACGCTATGCATGAAGAGCTAAACAACTTCAAGAGAAATCAAGTATGGGAACTAGTTGAGAGGCCTAAGGGACACAATGTGATTGGAACTAAATGGGTCTTTTGTAACAAGCAAGATCAAGATGGGATAGTGGTAAGGAACAAAGTAAGATTAGTGGCTCTAGGATACACTCAAGTTGAAGGTCTTGACTTTGGAGAAACATATGCCCCGGTTGCAAGATTGGAAGCAATTAGGATCTTGTTAGCCTATGCTTGTGCCCATAACATCAAGCTATATCAAATGGATGTGAGGAGTGCTTTTCTCAGTGGCTACATCAATGAAGAAGTCAATGTTGAGCAACCTCCCTAGTTTTGAAGATGACAAGAAGCCCATACCATGTGTACAAGTTGAACAAGGCTTTGTATAGCTTGAAGCAAGCACCTAGAGCATGTTATGTGTTGATATCTATTAACTCCTCACTTGCTTTAGTAGTCACCTATTAATTACCTACACCTCTAGCATTACTAAACTAGGTTGTCATCCCCAGTGATGGTGCTAGAAATGTTTGTTAGTACTATCTAGCATTACTACAAGAATAATACTAAATAGATGTTTATCATTTTATGTGACTAGAAAGATATAAAGATATGAATGAAAAGGATTCTGCAAGTGGACAGATATTATACCATTATAGCACTTCACCTGAGAGTATACTAGGTATCATATTTATATTTTACCACAGGGAAGGTGTAGCTTTGGACATGTATTGATAACTTATAACATTGATGGAGAAATAAACCATAACCAATCACTCTACTCATAATAGGGGTAAGTCATAAGATAAGATGTATATGATAAGCACTGATCAAGCATTATAATTAATAAATCACTCAGAGCACTCCTACCTAGGCAATAGCATGGTCAAGTTAGAATATTAGAGGAATAATTCCTAAGTCATCCTTAACTACAAGTCAAAGGATACATTGATTAGTGTAATTACACCTAGTAATCCTGGCTAAGATTACCATTACATCCACACATAAGGGGTATTACTTAGGGAAGTTTGAGTACATAAACCTCTCCCTTACTTCATAACCTAGTCCCTACTTCCTCAACCTATACTTGGGGAGTGGACTACAAAGGACTCAACAGGAGTGTCACATCCGCGATCTACCACATGACCCAGAATATAGAGTGTATTCACACGTAAATAACATATAAGCACCACGCTTACATGATCTCTACCACCCACCCATGGTATCTTATTAGGGTGAATGCTATACAAACTTATGCATAAACACAATGATAAACTAACAATACTAAGCATATAATCAAAGTAGACAATGAACATTGCAACCAAGAACATGAATAAGATTAATACTATATTGTCTTGACAATTGTACCAAAGCATATGAAAATAATGGAGATACAATGAGAGAGGGGTGCAACAATTACACCGAACCAAGCTCTAGATAATGTCAGGAATCCAAGCGAAGATCTGCTTGCCTCCCTCTAGACCTAGCCTAACTAGCTATGCCCTAGAAACTAGAGGAGCTCTGAGGATATTAGGGTTTCTGGCTCTGGATGACTTGATCTCAAATGACTTATGCCTCAGGGGGGCTAGGGATCTCTTTATATAGCCTAGAGGGTCCAATGTGAGCCCTTGGATCAAACTGACTTGAAGAATGGCGTAGATGTAGTCTAGCGAGGCGGTGGAGGAACATTCTAGAAGCTGACAGGCAGGGGGCCACTACTGGGGGCCGAGCGGCACTAGGGTGGGGCCAGCTAGTCCCACCTGGTGGCCTCTTAGGCTCTGCCTCAGGGGTTGCATCCTAGAGTCCTAGAGTCTTCTAGAATAGTTTTTGTCGAAGTTAAGTTCCTTTTCACATTTAATCCCCCTTTTCCGGTTTTCTGGATATACCCTGTAGAAAATACATATTCACCAAAACTTATAGAAATTATTAGTTTAAACCCCTAAGTTTCTATTGGTGATCCATTTTAAGCATTTCTTCAAGTTATGTTGACGGTTTAATATTGTAGATAACTACCATCAACAAGCTCCCCCAAGCTTAACCTTTGCTAGTCCCTTAGCAAAGCTAAACTCAGCAAATAATTGGATTAGGAGTTGCTTCTATGCTTTCACGCCTCAAAAGTACACATGTGTTCAAACAAAAATTCTCCTCTAGATTAGAATAAACTGATCTGACCTTCAAACTTACCCATATTACCTTCAACTATGGAGCTTCTTAGCCTTCATGTGGGTCTTGAGCAGTTGAAAGATAGAACAATCAAGTTAAGCACTATGTCTCAAGTCTGTGCTCAACCATTATTCTGTAGTTTTTGTAATTTTTCAAAATAAAACTCAGAGCTTTCAGTTGTATGACACTCTCAAATATCTCAATATATGTAGTATTTGTGGATCCCCTCCAAGGCAATGATGATGTTATGCCTTTCTCTTCCTACAACTAAGGTTTATAGTGGAGCTCATAGGAATGGAGAAAACATGAAAGAGCATACTTGCAATACATATGTTATAAAGTCAAACCTTCGGATCCAAAGAGAGTTAAGTCATACAATCAAATCAAGATGTGCATGTGTATGGATGTATATAGGATATTTATGGTGGCTAACCTAATTCTACTTTATTCCTTGAAAACATATCTCTCTTTCAAAACTTGGAAACAACTTTGCAAAAAAACATGGGCTATCTTATTCATCTCTTTTTTCTTCTCTCTTTTTTTTTCAGGCAGGCATCTGAGTACCCATTGTTTTAGATATCTCAAACACTTGTCCATTTTTTCCTAATTCTTTTCTTTCTTCCCTTTTTTTTACTGAATAACTTTTGCATAGCCACATGCCTCTTTTCTACAACAAACTTTTGAGAGATAGCAACAAGATCTCGGAGCATTTATTTGGGATATATCCAATAGGGTATATTTTTGGGGTTTACTCCTAGTGTAGGAATAAAACATTTTTCAGTGGATCTTGATGGAATGGCATGTTTTGCGCCTACCCCTAATGTAGGAGTAGTGCATATGTGGATAGTGTATACGTGATCTTGATTTTAAGAGCACGACAAACCTCTCATAAGGCATCAACAAAGCTTGACTGAACTCAATGCAAAAGCAAGCAACATGTATGAGTGGAAGTTTTCCTAGTCTAAACATCATATATGGCTCTGGTAGGAATTCAAGCTTTGTCATACAGGAGCTCATCATGAAAGATTTTATGTTTTCAAAAGATAAATCTCTAGAACTCTAGTATCGCTAGGAACAAGATAAACAATAGCTCAGACCTTCTCATATCATATTCATTAATTACCTAGACTTAAATCAAGCATATGCTACCCACAAGTTTCAAGTTCAGAGTAAACTCTTATATCAAATCAGTCATATCCAAAACTTGGGAGAATTCAAGGCTGAAAACTAGGTACTTGAAAGGAATTACAATAGAGCAACTATTCATCATTTCCATTGCAAGAGCTTACCTAGACTCCATTATTTATTTAGCTCTAAAGAATAGAAAACTAGACACACTTACTTTATTGATATAACTTACTAGGATATATTTTTATTTTGTTTTCTTTGTTATGCATCTTTTTATTTCTTTAGCAAACATATAGCAAACTCGAAAATAGTAAAACTAAAAAGAAATACTTAACTAGATACATGGGAGATGCTCCTTCCCCAGCTAGATGTTGTCGTGGTCGGTTGTTGAATGTTCCTTTCTTAGAGCATGGCTTGTCGGCGGATATTCTTCACACCTATGAGTAGAATGAGATGTCTATGGCCGAGTGACTTACTCTTGATCATTTGTACCATCCTACAAAATACTCCAACAAGAATACCAAAAACTCGAGGCTTGGATTAAGATAAAGGGTTAGCGGTCAGCCATACAATAATTTGTTCTCCTTGTGAATTTAGATAGAATTTCTAGTGGCAAAATTCTAGCAGGAGGTCTATTTAGTATGTTTTTGGATTTTCTTTTTTTATAGTGCAGAAAGGAAATATGTATGCATGATAATTTTTATTTTTATGCCACCACAGTGAATATTCCCTATGGGCTTTTACACACCGTAGACCTACTTACATGGGGCTTAGGATTTTATAATGATGAAATGATGGAATGTAGTAAAACTTTTTATGTTCTATTCTAATATGCAATAAAGTAATCTTTTTATTTTTTCTCTTTTCTCTAATGCAATGTAAATGCAGAAAGGTAAATATGCTAAAAGAAAAAAATTAATGCAATGCTAGAAAATAAATATGGATAACTACTGATATTACCTCACGGCAAGGGTTCGGATTTTTGAAGTCCTCCGGACAGGACTAGGTCGGAGAGAGTACTTACTTTTCAGGTGCATCATCTGGTCTCAGTGATGGAGACTCAAATGACTACTCCTCTTGTGATGGTTATGATGTTATCTTCTCTTTCCATACCTATTTCATCTATAAGCTTGATGTTGGCAGAGTGGCTTCTTCTTTAGGTGGGTGCTTCAGGCTCTTCATAATCCCATTCGTTCAATTGGAGTTGGCACAGGTCCTTCTCAACTTCTCCTTCATAATCCCCCCATCCATTCCTAGGGAGTTGATCCTCTTGTCGGTGGGATGATCGATGTCTCCTCCTCCAAGAGCAGGTCTTCTTCGGCTGCTCATAAGTAGTATAACTATTAAAACAACAATGTACCTTTTCTCCTAGGAACTGAAAGTGGATTTGTCCTAGATCCAATGTGGATGACTGCATTGGTAGTGTTGAGGATTTGTCTTCCCAGAATGATAGGTGAATCATCTTCTTCCTCCATGTCCAGGACCATAAAGTCGGCGGGAGCATAGTGATCTTGTATCTTGACCATTATGTCATTTGCTATGCCCTTCGGAAATCAGATTGATTGGTTTGTCATCTGTAGCTGCATATATGTCGGATACAAAGGTTCTTACCAAATAAATATTCATATGTTACCTTTGACATTATGTTGACACCCGATCCAACATTGCAGAATGTTTTGTGGAAGATCTTCTGACCAATGGTACACTCGATCATCGTACACCAGGGTCATCCTCCTTAGCAAGAAATGGTGGAGCGAGGAGGTGGTCGTACTCCGATCGGATGGTGTTGATTATGTTGATAGTCTCTTTAGGTGACTGGCTGGTCTTGTTCTTCCTCCTTCTGTTCTTCTTCTTCTTGGTCACTTCTGTTGTCTCTTCAGGCAGGTACGCCTTCTAGTGGATGAGTGGGAGAATATAGTATACGGTCCTTGAACTGAGAACTTCTCCTTCTAATCCTTAATAGTGAAACTAGATCTTAGTGGTGTCCGCATAGATGATGGCCCTTTGCGGTGCTTAGGAAAGGTTGGCACAAAATGATGGGTGCCCTCTTATCTCCACCTGTTTCTAGAACCACAAAGTCTATAGGAATATATGATTGTCCCACTCGAATGATGGCATCTTCTAGAATTCCTTTAGGGGTACCAGAGTGACTGATCTGCATACTGCAAACACATATTTGCGTACAACAAAGAATCTCCTAGAATCTTATCATAAATTACCTTAGGCATGATGTTGACACTTGCTCTGAAAGTCACAGACAACTTCTTGAAAGATGTGAGGTCCAATAGAGATAGGAATAATAGGTCTCCCTAGATCACCTTTCTTGTTGGGGAGTGAATAATCTATCCACCTTCCCTCTGACGGTTGAGTGTAAGTAAAAAGATGCATTATGAATATTGACAAGATTTGTAGTTTCTAAATCTTTCGGCTGCCCCAAAATCATACCTTTGTCGGATGGAGGAACAGCAGCTGCCAGCTGAGCTATTTGTGATTCTATCATTTTATTAAAACTATGCTGATTCTTAATGGCAGAAGCAAAGGTATCATTCTAGTACTTATGTTCTCTAGTATTTTATCATTGGAAGCTATTTTCTTAGACATCTGATCCATAAGTCTAGATTGACCAGCAACTAACTCTCTCAAAAGTGGTTGATTGAAATTATTATAATTATTACCTTGAAAGTTACCTTGGTAGTTACCTTAGTAGTTTGGCCTCTGTTGCTGATTCCATCCTTGATTCTGTTGAGGACGATAATTGTTGTTATTGATGTAATTCACATCCTCTTGAGTTTCAGGATAGTTGCTCCCTAAATGCCCTGTGTCACCACACACTTCACAGGTCATGCGGGAATCATAAATGTGCATGACTTCTTTCTTCTCACTAACTCAGTCCTCGAGCTTCTTCATTAGCAGGTCCATCTTAGCAGACAACATGTCTACCTCCTTGAGTTGATGCATTCCTCCTCCTCTCTTGCGAGGCTGAAGTACAGTTCTTCATTCTAGCTTTGATTGAAGGCCATCTTTTCAACAAGAGCTATTGCATCTCTAAGGTTAAGTGATAGAAAAGCACCTCCAGCAGTAGCATCCATTGTCTCATGGGTACTAGTGGTCAACCCATGGTAAAAGGTCCTACATGAGTAGCCAGTTCTCCATCCCATGATCAGGACATTCTGCAATGTAGTCTTGAAAGCGTTCTCATGCCTCAAGGATAGATTCATCATGATGTTGCTGAAAACTTGAGATTCTCCCATGTAGAGCACTGGTCTTGCCTATGGGAAAGAACTTTGCTAGGAAGGCAGTGGAGAAGTTATCCTATGTAGTGTTTCTTTCTTTGTTGGCGTAAAACCACTGTTTTGCCTTCCCTAAGAGTGAAAACAGGGAAAAGGCGGAGTAGAATAGCATCCTTGGTTACTCCCTTGATAGTGATGGTGTTGCAGATCTCCAAAAAGTGTTGGAGATGTGCACTTGCATCTTCATGTGCCTTTCCACAAAACTGGCTGGCTTGTACCATGTTGATGAGAGCAGGCTTGAGCTCGAATCCATTGTCTACAACATTGACTTCAGATCTGGTATAGATGTTGTCTATAGTTGGAGCAGAGAATTCACAAAGACTCTTGTTAGCCATGGCTTCAAATTCTGGTGTTAAGCTTCGCCTTATATGATTGTCCTCCGACTCTAAGCTGGTACTCTCTTAAGTTTAGCCTTAGTTTTCTTGAGTAGCGCTTCTGGATCATCAATGAAGTTTGTTGGTAGGTTGAAACCAATCATACATTACCCTACATAAGATACACAAGTAGACAAAACAAGGGTAAACCTATTTGAGCAGAGGTCAATGGTTATTTCAATCACATCAATTAATATAAGTTTATCAATACTTCCTGTGCTAGCTACCTTCCCCGGCAATGGCGAAAGAAATGCTTGTTGGTATTTATTAACTCCTCACTTGTTTTAGTAGTCACCTATTAATTACCTACACCTCTTGCATTACTAAACTAGGTTGTCATCCCCAGTGATGGTGCTAGAAATGTTTGTTAGTACTATCTAGCATTACTACAAGAATAATACTAAATAGATGTTTATCATTTTATGTGACTAGAAAGATATAAAGATATGAATGGAAAAGGATTCTGCAAGTGGATAGATAATTATACCATTGTAGCACAACACTCGAGAGTATACTAGGTATCATATTTATATTTTACCACAGGGAAGGTGTAGCTTTAGACATGTATTGATAACTTATAACATTAACTAAGAAATAAACCATAACCAATAACTCTACTCATAATAGGGGTAAGTCACATGATAAGATGTATGCGATAAGCACTGATCAAGCATTATAATAAATAAATCACTCAGAGCACTCCTACCTAGGCAATAGCATAGTCAAGTTAGAATATTAGAGGAATAATTCCTAAGTCATCCTTAACTATAAGTCAAAGCAATGTTGATTAGTGCAATTACACCTAGTAATCCTAGCTAAGATCATCATTACATCCACACATAAGGGGCATTACTTAGGGAAGTTTGAGTACAGAAACCTCTCCCTTCCTTCGTAACCAGGCCCTACTTCCTCAACCTATACTCGGGGAGTGGACTACAAAGGACTCAACAGGAGTGTCACATCCGCGATCTACCATATAACCCAGAATATAGAGTGTATTCACAGGTAAAGAACATGGTATCTTATTAGGGTGAATGCTATACAAATTTATGTATAAACACAATGATAAACTAACTATACTAAGCATATAATCAAAGTAAATAATGAACATTGCAACCAAGAACATGAATAAGATGAATACTATATTGTGTTGACAATTGTACCAAAGCATATAAAAATAATGCAGATACAACGAGAGAGGGGTACAAGAATTATACCGAACCAAGCTCTAGACGATGTCGGGAATCCAAGCAAAGATCTGCTTGCCTCCCTCTAGACCTAGCCTAACTAGCTATGCCCTAGAAACTAGAGGAGCTCTGAGGTTATTAGGGTTTCTGGCTCTAGATGACTTGATCTCAAATGACTTATGCCTCAGGGGGTGGCTGGGGTCTCCTTATATATCCCAGAGGGTCCAACGTGAGCCCTTGGATCAAACCGACTTGAAGAACGGCGTAGATGCAGTCTAGGGAGGCGGTGGAGGAACATTCTAGAAGCTAACAGGCGGGGGCCACTACCAGGGATCAGGCGGCACTAGGGTGGGGCTAGCCAGTCCCACCTGGTGGCCTCTCGAGCTCTGCCTCAAGGGGTTAGCTCTTGGAGTCCTTTGGAGTCTTCTAGAATAGTGTTCGTCGTGGTTAAGTTCCTTTTCACGTTTTAATCCCCCTTTCTAGTTTTCTGGATATACCTTGTAGAAAATACAAATTCACCAAAACTTATGGAAATTGTTAGTTTAAACCCCTAAGTTTCTATTGGTGATCCATTTCAAGCATTTCATCAAGTTATGTTGATGGTTTAATATGGTAGATAACTACCGTCAATAGTATGAGAGATTGAGAGATTTCTTGCTCTCTAAAGGGTTCAAGATGGGAAAGGTTGACACTAATCTAGTGGTAGCATATAACATGTTTGTGGGCTTGTGAACCTAGTGTTTGATCTAGAAAATGAGCTATAAGTGTTTAACTCAATATGGTACAAGATAACCCTTATTTGGAGGTGTGAAGAAGCTTGTTCTTGCATCAAACTAAGTTAAATATCTTTGGCAAATAATATAGATTGAACCAAATTTAGGAAAATGATCCTTACTAATAATGGTTTCACACAACCTATCTAAAATTTGAGTTCACCTTTTGTGGTCATTGATGACAAAGGGGGAGAGAATTTCCTAAAGTTATTGCAAAAGGGGGAGAAGTAACACAAAGATAAGATAGGGGGAGAAACATGATAAAAAAGGGGGGATCAATTAAAATTTGAAGCACACAACTAGGAAGAGCAAGCTCATAAACTTGTATGTTGCATTTTGATGTGCATTACATATGTTTGCTTGCATGGCACATGCTTGCATGGCACAAGTTCTTCTCTCTCCAATACTTGCTTGTGCGGTGTATGCTAGTTCATAGAAAATGTTTGATGAAATGACAAACTAGCACGCATAGGATGATAGCTAGATATACCTTGCACTTGTTTTTCATGTGGTACTAGAACCTTGCTTATTATGTTGATCTCACAAGGTATCTAGTTCTTTGTCTTTGCAAGTAGTATCTAGCTAACCATGGTGCTAAGGATGGTGTATAATTGGCTACTCCAATTGGTATCACGCTTCAAAGGTCCATTCTTTACACCTTATCATCATTTGGTAGACATTGCCTCCTATGTTTCCTATCTAAGCATATGTGCAAGCTTTCAAATCCAAACTCCTAGCACATATATAGGGGGAGCCAATGCTACCAACTTGGGTTTATGAAACTTGTCTATATCCTTTACACATGGTAAAATGCTTGGGCAAGCAACATGAATCCAAAAGTTTCATTGAATACCTTTGTGAAAAGGTTGTCATCAATTACCAAAAAGGGGGAGATTGAAAGCCCTAGTTTGGTTTTGGCTCATTGATGAAACCTAAGTACTAACCTATGTCATCAAGTGTGATCATGAGCTAGGTTGGAACACTCCAACTGATTGAGCAAGATGAAGTCCATGCTGATCAAGGTGGACATGAAATGATGATCAAGGGCTCAACTGGGAAAAGAAGAAAGAGAAAAACAAAACCAAGGAGATCAAGGCAAAGTGTCGGCGTTCAGATTCACCGACTAGTAAATTTGTGTATCGCGCGTTAAGGTTTCGGACATCCCTGGTGGAGACGGCCGCAGCCTCTAGCAGTGTCAGGTCGTCGCTACCTTTGGTCTGGAGGGGCCGCGACCCGCATGCGTGGGGCGGACCCCGGATCCGCTGGGCCGACAGGCAAGATCTGGGAAAAACGGTCTTCGTTCTTGATGATCAGGAGGAGGCCAAGGACCACGGGCGTGTCCATAGTGGAGTCGAGGTGGCGATGCGCTCGCTGTCCTACGCGATGGAGGCCCTACACGACGTCGTCATCTCGGCAGGCCTAGTACGATTCGTTTGGGTTTCTGAGCTCCGTCTCATTCTGTTTCTGCCTTTGGCTCATGTGCTGACGGTCTTTGCTTCCTCCACAGTCACTGACGGACCACAGTCGGGAGAAATCTCTACTCCTCCATTGGGAGAGGGACGTTTGGGATTGTCTCGCCGAGGAGGGGCAGTCGCGTGAGCGGTTGGCCAAGAAGCTCGCTTCTGCGAACCAGGAGTTGGCTGACCTCCGGAGTCGGGAGGCTGAGGCCCGCGAGCTTGTGCGTCTGGCCAAAGGAACGCTTTGGTCTATAGAGCAGGAGCGCGACTCAGCGTGCTAGGCTCTTTAGGCCGAGAAGGACCTCAAGGGAGCAGCCTAGGAGGCGGCTGGCAAGCTCACGGCGGAGGCCACTCGACATGATGAAGAGATTCAGCGTCTCCAGGTCAAAGTGAACAGTAAGGCCCTCGGCCTCCTGCCCATTTTTGCTTTTTTATGGGAGGTTGAGCTGGTTTTCTGACGTGGTTTGACGCGTGGCTGGAATAGGTTTCGGCGGCCGTCTAGCGGCGGAAGCTGAGAAGGCGCAAGACCTGGCAAAGAAGCTTGCCGAGGCATCGAAGAGCCTTGAGGGGGAGTCTAGTGAACATGAGAGCCTTCGCACCGCCGTCGGGCTAGTTATGGATGACCTTGGGATGACCTCTCCACAAGGGTCCAGCTCCCTCGCAGTTCGTGCCATCGGTATTACCGACCAGGCGCGTGAACTTGCGAGGGATGCGCTGCATCTCGGCGTCCAGCGGGCCTTCGCGGTCGCCCGCACGCACTACGAGAGCATTAATCTGGAGGCGATGAGCGAAGGCTTTGCGCCTGGCTACACCGACGCCTAGATGGATGAAATTGAGGAGAGGGTGGCTCGCCTGGCGCGAAGTCTGGCCGAAGGCATGGAGGAAGAGATTCTCCCCCAGAGGGGGTAATTAGTTTAATGTCTGAATCATATAATAAACTTATGATAATTCTGAACTTCCATTTTGGCCAGAAAAATGTCTTCTAACTTTTCTCCTTCATGCATGTGGAAAAATCATTGCGCTCCGTCCCTTAGCGTAGTTGTTCGGCATGTGTTTATCCGTCCCTCTGGTGGGTGCGTGCGAGCGCACCCGATGGGTGTAGCCCCCAAGGCTTTGGAGGGGTGGAACACTCCTTCAAAGGCTTGACTTCGAGCGGGGGAGGAAGCACTTCGACAGTGGAACCCTATAGAGGAGTTGGATAATGAAATCCTGCCCACAAGGGGCTGGTTAGTCGGATGAGGTCAGGAATCAGAGAAGTTAAGAGCTTCAACTTTTCGGCCAAAAAGGATATCTAGCCCTTCTTTTTATATGTATAAAAAGGTCGACGCTTAGTTTTTCGCAACTCTTATTTGCGGGTCCTATTGTAAGAAGGGGTCAGATGTGAAAAGGAAATTTCGTTGGATGTAGTTTGTTTGCCAGCCCCCGAGTGAGGCCCGACCCTGAGCCATTGCTGGGGTCGGGTGTCACTAGAAATTGGGTGGACATTTAGTGAAAGCGTTACGAGGTAACACTTTTTTCTATTTAAAATCATTATCCTTAGCTTTCATAATCATACGATAACTTTTAGAAAAGACTAAGGGTAAAAGCGACATAGCTGATCGATGTTCCAGGCGTTGGTGAGGACTTGTCCATCAGCGTCCTTGAGCTTGTAAGTGCCTGGCCAAAGTACCTCGGCGACGATGTAGGGTCCTTCCCACGGCGGTGATAGATTATGGCAATTTTTGTTGCTCTGCATGAGGTGCAGGACCAGGTCACCGACGCTGAAGGCCCGACCTCGGACGCGGCGGCTGTGGTACCGATGCATCGCCTGCTAGTACTTGGCCGATCAGAGGAGGGCGACATCACATGCTTGATCGAGCTGATCTACGGCATCTTTGAGGTACGTTTCATTGCCCTGGTCGGTGTACGCCTTCACCCTTGGTGCCCTGTATTCAAGGTCAGTGGGGAGGATAGCCTCAGCACCGTAGACCATGAAGAAGGGCGTGTGGTCGGTTGCTCGGCTATGGGTTGTCCGTAGGGTCCAGACTACCGAGGGCAGCTCCGTGACCCATCGCTTGCCGTACTGGTTCAGCCGGTTGAAGATCCAAGGCTTGAGGCCTCGCAAGATCATGCCATTGGTGCGTTCGACCTATCCGTTCATGTGAGGGTGCGCCACGGTGGCCCAGTCGACTCAGATGTGGTGCTTGTTGCAGAAATCAAGGAACTTCTTCCCCATGAACTATGTCCCGTTGTCTGTGATGATAGAGTTGGGGACTCTAAAGCGGTGGATGATGTTGGTGAAGAACGTCATGGGCTACTCCTGATCGAATTCTGGAGATCGGTCGAGCCTCTATCCACTTGGAGAACTTATCCACGGCAACAAGGAGATGGGTGTAGCCCCTGGGCACCCTTTTGAGGGGTCCGACCAGATCAAGCCCCTAGACCGCGAACGCCCAAGTGATGGGAATCGTTTGGAGTGTCTGGGCTGGCATGTGTGTCTGCCAGGCATAGAATTGGCACCCTTCGCAGGTGCACACGATTTTCTCGGCATCGGCTACTACCATCGGCCAGTAGAACCCCTGTCGGAACGTGTTCCCAACCTGGCGCAAAAGGCCCCTACCTGGCGTGCCACCTGTTGGCGTTCGGATTCACCGACTAGTGAATTTGTGTATCGCGCGTCAAGGTTTCAGATGGTGTGCTCAAAGTACACGGGGTTTATACTGGTTTGGGCAAAATGTCCCTATGTCTAGTTTTAGGCTGCTCATGTTATTGGCACTTAGTCTGTAGTAGGTGTTACAAACTATCGAGAGAGGGAGCCGGTCCCAAGTCTCTATGTAATCGAGGTTCGAGTGTGTCGTGTGAAATGTCGTCCTCCTTTTGTGCGTGTCCTCTGCCACCCCTTTTATAGACTAAGGGGAGAAAGCTAGTTACAAGAATGGGAGATCCTCCCAAAGGAAGAGAAGGAAAGACTTGAAGCTTTAGGGCCATCCTCTCCCTCCTCCTTGTGCAGGTCCCACCGACCCTATAGATGCGGTAGACGTCGAGAGGACAGGTGTCATGCCTCTGCTTTGTTGACCACTGTTGCCATATGGGAGCGCTGTGCTCCCCATCTCGTGTGTGCAGGTGGCGTGGTCATTGGTGCACGCTGACAGGCTCTGTCCAGAGAGTTGGCAAACTGGCGCTGCTAGGGCTGACGCCTGATGGTAACCTGACGGGATTGAATCGTCCTCCTCTTCGCAGGGGTCTTGCTGACCCCATGGAGTTTGGCAGAAGCGGCGCTGTGCTGGGGTCCCATTCAATGCTTCAACACACGTCCAGTCGTCGTGTTCCGGTCGTGGCATCCTATCCTGCCTGGGTGGACGCAGCGGTCCATAGTCCTTCTGACGAAGGATGTACGAGGAGTTGGCAACACAGTGCTGCCTCCATGACGCCGTGGGTGCCACAGGCCTCCCTAAAGTCAGAAACATGCTACTCGGCATATGTCCTTACGCCTATAGTGGTTCAGGAAATGCAGGCCCCCTTCCTTGGTCCTTTCTTCCTTTTCTTACCCCAGGCATCCAGCCTTCCCTTTTATAGGCTAAGGGAAGGACCTGAGGTATAAAGAAAGGAGAGAGAGAGAGAGAGAAGAAAAAGGGTGGCAGCAGCTCTTTGTCCTGGCGTTGCCCTTCTTCACTGCTGGTAGGTCCTACAGACCCTTGCTGATGACAGTGGAGGCACACGGGTGGCTGCCTCCCCCCTACTTGGCATGCACCAACTGTCGGCATTCAGATTTGCCGACTAGTAAATTTGTGTATCGCAGCGTCAAGGTTTTCAGGATGGTGTGCTCAAAGGACACGTGGTTTATACTGGTTCGGGCAGAATGTCCCTACGTTCAGTTTCAGGCTACTCGTGTTATTGGCACTTAGTCTGTAGTAGGGGGTTACAAACTGTCGAGAGAGGGAGCCGGTCCCAAGTCTCTATGTAATCGAGGTTCAAGTGTGTCGTGTGAGATGTCATCCTCCTTTTGTGTGCGTCCTCTGCCTCCCCTTTTATAGACTAAGGGGAGAAAGCCAGGTTACAAGAATGGGAGATCCTCCCAAAGGAAGAGAAGGAAAGACTTGAAGCTTTAGGGCCATCCTCTCCCTCCTCCTTAGTGCGGGTCTCGCCGACCCTATAGATGCGGTAGACGTCGAGAAGACAGGTGTCATGCCTCTGCTTTGTTGACCTATTGTTGCCATATGGGAGCGCCATGCTCCCCATCCCGTGCGTGCGAGTGGCATGGTCAGTGGTGTACGCTTGTAGGCTCTGTCCAGAGAGTTGGCAAACTGGCGCTGCCAGGCTGACGCCTGATGGTAACCGGACAGGATTGAATCATCCTTCTCTTCACTAGGGGTCTCGCTGACCCTGTGGAGTATGGCGGAAGTGGTGTTATGCCGGGGTCCCAGTTTGATGCTTCGGCACACGTCCAGTCGTCGTGTTCCTGGTTGTGGCGTCCCATCCTGCCCAGGGTGGACGCAGCGGTCCATAGTCCTTCTGACGAAGGACATACTAGGAGTTGGCAGCACAGTGCTGCCTCCATGATGCCGTGGGTGCCGCAGGCCTCCCTGATGTTAGAAACATGCTACTGGGCATATGTCCTTACGCCTGTAGTGGTTCAGGCAATGTGGGCGCCCTTCCTGGGTCCTTTCTCCTTTTCTTACCCCAGGCGTCCGGCCTTCCCTTTTATAGGCTAAGGGAAGGACCTGAGGTATAAAGAAAGGAGAGAGAGAGAGAGAAGACAAAGGGTGGCGCAGCTCTTTGTCCGGCGTTGCCCTTCTTCACTGCTAGTGGGGCCTACTGACCCTGCTGATGACAGTGGAGGCACACGGGCGGCGCCTCCCCCCTCCCTGGCATGCGGTATGGGTAGATCTTGTGTTAGGGGTGGCTCGGGAACCAAGTGGTATAGCACTGGTCCGCCTGACTCTTTTGGAGTGTCAAATCGGCGTGTCCTGGGCAATTAATGCGGTACGGATCCTGCCGTTGGATTTTATCTTTTGCATGGGGACGATCTGGCCCTCGAGGTCGGGCGATGCAGAGCCCATCTTCTCGTGGATGGGGCCCGAGCCCTCGAGGTCGGTCGAGGCGAGACGTGGCCTGAGCCCTCGAGGTCGGTCAAGGCGAGACGTGGCCCAAGCCCTCGAGGTCAGTCGAGGCGAGATGTGGCCCAAGCGAGGTCGGTCGAGGCAAGACGTGGCCTGAGCCCTCAAGGTCAGTCGAGGTGAGATGTGGCCCGAGCCCTCGAGGTTGGACGGGATGGGACCTGTGCCCTCTCGAGGTCGGTCGAGACGAGGTCTGTGCCCTTGAGGTCGGGCGAGACATGGCCCGAGCCCTCGAGGTCGGTGGGACGGAGCCTGTGCCATTGAGGTTGGGCGAGACGGGACTTGTGCCCTTGGGCGGGGTGGAGTCGGCACCTTTGGGGTTGGCCGAATTTGGGACCCATGCCCTTTGGTCGGGGCGGGTGCCCAAGTCCTTGGGGTCAGATGGGACGGGATCCGTGCCCTTGAGGTCAGGCATGCTGGGTCCCGTACCCCGAGGGGTCGGCCGGGGCTGTCTCATTACTCTTAACCCCTGGTCGGGTCAAGGTTAGCGGTAGTCGTCCCGTACGCGTAGGACACCTTGATATTTACACCTGACACAAAGGTATAAGATAGGTTTTATTTTTGCACTCAAGACACCATAGAGGGTGAGAGTGACTTAGGATCAATAGCCGTACTATAAAGAGAGGAATTCTTTGGCTAAGTGGTTTTATCGAGTGCCACTAGGTGACATGATTCTTGCATATGCATTAGGGACCTAGTGTGCTAACAATCGACCCTTGAAAAATGCTTTGCCAAATGCTAACACACGTGCACACAAGTTCTACACTTTGTGGTTAGCAACTTGGAAGCAAGGTTGAAGCGGTCGTGAACTTCGGAAAAGGAAAGGAGGAGCTGCTTTGTGACTGGATGATGGCCACGTCCTAACTAGAAACATGCTGGCGAGTCTGGTCAATTATAGCGAGGTGGCTCGCTCTGGCCGAGAACATAGGACGCACATGCCACGATCTGCACGTCCGGTCACTTTTTTCGCTGGAGCGGACGCAGGAGCCATCGTGCGACAAGATGCATAGGGGGTGCATTAGGTCACGCATGATGTAGGCTAACATCAGCAGCTTGGGGTCTTGGCTAGTGGCCCAAAGAGGATCGGACGCACTGGTGAGTCCGGTCACTCAAAAACCTCTATGGTGCCTTTCTGTACTCGATCGGATGCCACGTTGTGGTGAGTCCGACCAGTTTTAACAGCACGCTCGGTCACACTTTAATAGTGCACGAAATGTTAATTGACCATTGAGATTGAACATGTAGGATTCAAAGGCGCGACACGTCAATGGCATCGGGTGACCAGACTCACCCGACCAGACGCTGGGCAGCGTTCGGTCAAGCCTATGACAGGCCAGCGGCTCTTTGAGCTCTTGGGCTCTATTCAAAGGGGTTGGCCAGCTTGGGGCTCGCTCTCTTAGGAACTTTGAAATTCTTGACATTCTTGTGAGCCTAAGCAAACACCTCTCACACATCTCCATCATTGATTCATCATCATAGTGAGATTGGGAGTGATTCCTAGTGCATTTGCTTGAGTGATTGCATCTAGTGGCACTTGGGGATCGTTGTGGCTGCTGGAGTTCTTGTTACTCTTGGTGGTTGCCACCACCTAGATGGCTTGGAGTAGTGGTGGAGCATCGGCATGAGTTGGTGATTGTTCATGGCCGTCTCCCAGTGATTGTGAGGGGTCTTGTACCTTCCCCGGCGGAGCACCGAAAGGTAACTCTAGTGGATTGCGCGTGTCATTGATCTACCTCACTTGTGGGTAGGTTCTTATGGTGTCCAATTGTGTGGACTGAGGTTCGTGCAACGCCTCTTAGCCGCCTGAGCCACCAAGTGTTGGTCAACACAATGAGGACTAGCGTGCCGGCAAGCACGTGAACCTTGGGAGAAAAATCATGTGTCTCCATTGTCTCTTGCCATTGGATTTCTCCTGGTGATTGGTTGTCTACATTGTGATTGGTTCATTCCTCGACACGTTGGTATAATCACTCTACTCACCCTTTACTTTCTTGCAAAGTAGTTGCCAAGCTCTTTAGTGTAGCTAGTCTTTGAGAGCTTGTAAGGTTTGGTTAGTGTGGCTCTTTAGTTAGCCTTTGAGAGCACACTAGCTTAGTGAGTAGTGACATAGCTTGTTGTGTGCCTAGAGATTATAGCAACTAGAATTGTTGGATAGGTGGCTTGCTTCCCTTGTAGAGTGAGAGCAAATTTGCTTTACGCCGTTTGTTATACTAATCCTTTGCTCTAGTGAGTTTGTAGATTCTTAAATAGGCTATTCACCCCCTCTAGCCATATTAGGACTGTAACACCCTAGGTGTTGAGATCACACATTTGTACTTGCATTGCATAGCATGAGCATGTGCACCTATCATTCATGCATAATCATGAGCATAATACATGAAAGACATCAATGCAACATGTGAAACATGCATCTAAAACAAATGAAACATTGCTGTGAAACATATGTTTCATACACTTGTTACTCTATGTTTCAATACATGATTGCTTGGGTTGTGAGTTTGGATGATGCAAATGGGTGCCAAATGTCATAACAACACTTTATTCATGCTTAGAACACTATTGGAAACAAAGTTGGTAATTATGGTTTGGTCAAATTCAAATTCAATTGCAAGTTGACCTTGTTTGACCTCCTAGAATGTTCTTGTTTGACCTGCATTGAATGTTTACTTAGAGACTTTGCATGTCAGTGGCACCTTAACAAAAGTTGTAGTAAATTTTATAAGGAACAAAAGTTATTTAGTGACCTTGAGCTAAAAATGTGCAGAACATGTTTGAAAAGGGCCCACAAGGCAGAGATAGGGGCTGTTTTCAACACAGAAAATCTGCTTAGTCCTAAATGCATTTTCAATTTCATGTACCCATGTTTGACGATCTGTAGCTCCTAATCTAGGCTGAACCAGACCAAGTTCATGTTGACAAAAATAGAGATCACGCATAGCTCTACAAGTTTGTTCACTAGAGTTTTTGAAAATGGCACACGGATTAGGAGACGTAGACACTAGAAAACGCTTTGTCAGTCCTCATCGCCGGAGACTCAATCAGCTTTATCGATTTCAAATCGGCCGGCCGTGGTCGACCGCATGTAGGGCTAGGCCGCCGCATGGCCGCCATGCTCCGTCTTCGCCCCCACTCGCGCGCGCTGGGGAGCTCAACCTAGCAATGCGCTGCTGCTGCTCTCCACTCCCCCTCATTCTCTCGCTCTTGCCTTCGCCTCTCCTGCTTGCGCAGCTGAGGCGACGCCGTGCCCTTCCCGGCCACGCAGCGCCACAGCCATAGCCCTATTTCTCAATCCACCATGCCAATAGTTATGCCTTGCTCCACTCTACCACCTCCACCCAATAGCGCCGCCGTTCGAGCATAGGTGAGGCGCGAACACGCAATGCCACTGCCGCGACATCCACCGGAGCACCGCCGCGGCCAGCCTCGCTCCGAGCTCCTTCTCCCTCCCTCCTGCGTCTCGTTCTCACCGTAGAGTGTAGAAGCTCGTGCAGCGACTTGTTTTGATGCTACTGGAGCGTCCTCGCCGAAACGCACTGGCGTACCACCGCGCCATGGCCGCCGCCGCGCCGTGCACGTGGCCGACCTCACCGGCAACCTCCGCTGAGCCCTAGATGGCCTCAATAGCTCCGCTAGGTTACCATGAAGCTGTAGCCGTCATCGCTCACCTAGCCATGGCCGGATTTGGCCGGCATACCGCCGTGCCACTCCGCCGTCCTGCCATCACTGCCGGCGAGCTCTCTCCCGCTAACCATAGGTCGCACCACCACCACCACCACCAGTCGATGCGGCCGGACGAGTAGATCACCACGGTGGCCACGCTACCGCCGCTGACCTCACCGGCGGCGAGCTAGCGCCGGTCAAACCTCTCCTCTATTTTCTGTGTGGCTGACAGGTGCGGTCCGCTGACCGTTGGGTCCTGCATGTCAGTGACTGCTGTTAGGGTTTCCTTTTAATCTTTTCAAGAAATGCTTGTGATGTTTGAAAAATATATCAATTCATAGAAAAATCAGAAAAATGCAAATAAGGACTTTTTAGAATCCTTAGGAAGTAACCTATGCAGTGGAGTAACAAAATGTCAGTGGTTAGTAGAAAATTTTCACTGTTTTTATTTATTCCTTTTAACTAAGGTATTTCTAGGAGAAATTCATATCTAGGTTTGTATTGCTCCTTTTGCTATGAAATTTTTGTGGTAGGCTGGTCATGATGTATGTAGGCCTTGTTTAGATCACCTCCAAATTCCAAGTTTTTTCACTCTCTCTCCATCACATCAATTTTTAGCCGCTTGCATGGAGCATTAAATGTAGGTAAAAAAATAACTAATTGCACAGTTTAGTTCGAAATCACGAGATGAATCTTTTGAGCTTAGTTTGTCCACGATTGGACAATATTTACCAAATAAGACGAAAGTGCTACTATTTATTGGGTTGAAATTTTTTGCAATCTAAACATGGCCGTAAGCTGTGATAAAAATTTTAGGGTCAGTGCATGCACGATGATTTAGTTATGAATTTCCTTTGAATAAATAGTAATACCTTGTGAGAATTTTAATGGCTAAAATATGGAAGCTATGAGTATGAAATTTATTGTGCAGTATTGTTGAGTGATGAGAAAGATAAGAAAAATATAAAATCTGTTGTTTGACAATTTTCACTAGGCCAAATTAATTATGCCAATTAATTCATATCTAGTTTGTCCTTTTTGTAGAACATGCTATGTATACTTAAATGCCATACAATTTATAGAGTAGGCTAGTTGGAGCATGTGGGTACCACTGTATTTTTTCTGGAATTTTCTGTGCACTTTTGCTATATGTTCAAAATTGCACCTAATTATCTAAATAAATTATTAAAGGTTATTGAATGAAAGAATTAAACTTGACCATCATGGTTCCTAGTGTTTTCTTGGTGTACATAAACTGTTGGTAACTTTTTGGTACTGGGAAGTCAGTTCTAAGATGTAGTGAAATATTAATTCCTTATAATTCCATTTCTGTGGCTGCTATTACAGTTTTTAGAATTAAGCAAATTGAGTAATGATAATAATGTTTGCTGTGAATCTTCATATTGACAAAGTTGTAGATAACTTGCTTATCTTGCTTGTGTTAAAATGTTAGGGTCATAGGCCTTTTGGTTTGAGAGGTATAGCTGTTCAAAGTTAGAAGTTTGAATTGCTTGCTCTCTGGAATTTTTTGGACAGTTTATAAAGATTGCTTTGTTTGAGCTAGTTAATGGCTGAATTATCCAAAATCATCTATAATAGAGTTGTAGATCATTTGTTAAGATTTCTACAAAGTCCTAGCTCATGTTTGTTGGACTTGTAGAACTCCAGTTCTGGTTAATTTACGTGGTTGCTACCCAGCAGTCCAGAAAAATGCTTGTTGTGTAGTGTAACTTGCTTGATGCATGTGATGCTTGTTGATTAGCTTAGTCTAATTAAAATAATTTGCTAGTTGCAGGTTTTAGGTCGCTCACCATTGATGAACATCTGTATCTTAGGTTGTTAAAACGGGGTAAGTATATGTCTACTTTTCTAGAGAGGAGATATGCACCTACTCGGTAAACAAAATTAATTTTTATATGTCCTAAAGAATGTATGGACTACCACGCTTAGCATAAGCATCTCCTCATGTCATCCTAATGTTTCATACTATGTGCATTCCTGGTATTCATTCATATATGCATGCATACAGGATCGCCAGAGGGGGTGACGCTATTGGAGTTCAAGCCCGTCGAAGGGGAGGTCCACAGGAGGTGCAACCTCAGGAGGAGCCAGAAGGAGGACAGGCCCCGGACCTTCCAGAGTGCCCTAACCACCAGCCTTCCACTTTTCTGAAAGGCAAGCCCCGAAGCATTCTAAATCTCATACGCTTTTAAAAAACTTTAACTTGAGTCTTCCGTGTTTGATGCACTAAGTATAGGGGTTGTTTGGAACCGTTATTGCATATGTGTACCTTCCTTGTGCACTATTATATCTCGTGATCCCTGTTAGATCTAGGATCAAAACCAATGCTTAACCATGCTTAGCCTGATAGTATGGGTGATTTCTGGTCACCTACCAGGTAGGTATTTAACAAATCACGGTTGGCTATATTTGCTATCGTGGAAAAGAACTATATGTTAAGGATGAATGGAGACCAGATGGAATGTGTTGTTGATATTTCCGTCTATGTCGGTTAAGGACCAAAGCGTTGTTGGACATCAGTCGAGATTGAACGCAGCCTCAGACTTAGCTGGAAGGATAAGTCGCTCTGACCGCGAAGCCTTGTAGCTCTATTCGGGCCGGAAATCTGGTATGTATGTCGCGCATGCTGGAGAAAGGAAGGATGTGCGGGGACACCGTTCGACCACGGGCAGGCAGGCCTGATGCATCCTGGCAACCGATTGGTCCTTGAGTATGCGGCTCAGCTCAGATCCATGAGAGAACTCGAATAGTACCAACGGTGACCAATGGCTACCCTTGCAAAGCATGCCGGGTTTGTGTGCGGAAATTTCACCAGCTGGTTAGGAATCGATTCGAATCGTCATCTCTCCTGGATAGTGAGAAACTGGATTGTTCTTCCTTCATCGTAGTAATGTGATTATGGAGAATGTTGATGGTTGTAATGATGGAAAGGACAAATATGATATGGTTATTATTGACTCCTTAGTCTTAATCAAGTGATTGCTCTAGTACAGGTGCTAATCTAGAGATGCCTAAATAAATAGGTTTTAACTTGATGCTAAAGCTATTATATGCAAGTTATGTACTTAAGCTTTTATGCAAAATGTTGTTAAGTTAGTTCCAGCGATAAAGCCTTGCATGATCCTTGATTTTCACTTTATTTTGGTTTATGATGGGTAAGTCTAGCTGAGTACATTCTCATACTCAGGGTTTATTCCCTCTTGTTGCGGATGGAAATATGTTCTTTGGCTACTGCAAGAATTGCTTCTATCCCGCTGTGGATGAGGAGTAAGACCATGGGCATGGTCCTTCTCTAGTTCTTACCTATGTTGCTTTTGTTGGTCATGACCATAAACTGGCACTGTACTTTTACCAAGTGTGCGTGTGTGGGTTGTTTCAAACTAGTTGCTTCCGCTACTTTTATCGAACTTGGTATTGTAATAACTCTATGCTAAACTCCGATGTATGTTAAACTATGTGCGAACTTTATGTAACATGTGATGTGTGTATGCTGAACCCTATACGATCTTGGCTGTATGTTGGTGAAAGATTGAAATCCCTCGTGATTTCATGAACTATCGGATTTATATGGGCTCAAGTGCGAAAGTATAACGGTCTCGGCAGTTGTCATTGTACTTGTGCTCGTATAAATTGGACGGTTCTGTCACAAGGACCTTTCAGAGGGGCTTGAAGGGCGTCGCCGTGTGGGGAACAGGAGGGGAGACGGTCGCCGTAGGGAGTCGGGAGGGAGGGAGAGCACCATAGGGAGGGAGAGGCTCGGGAGGGAGGGAGAGAAATGTTAAGAAACCCTAAGTCTGGTTTATATACAAGCCCGGTAGAGGATAGATATGAGCTTTTGCTTGGGCGAGGAGCTGGGCCACTATTTTGGAGGCAGACCTTATAGTGTGCCCGCCTCCAGAAATGGATTTATGGAGGCGGGGCCCTGTTTGGGAGTAATGTATTATTTTTCAGATGTAAATCACTTCCGCCCGTAATTTTCTGTGCACAAGAAAACCATTGCATTTTATTACACTTGGAAAATGCTGTTTGGGTAACAGCTAGCTTCCGGCTTGTATTATTACACTGAGTCGCTTGCTTCTCTGATGTGCTTTGCATCTCAAAGGCACATATAGCAATTTCTGAGCAAATTACATTGCAAATCTCACCAAGTTTAAAAATTTAACAAATATGGAAATACACAATCACATAAGCCACAAGGACAAGATCGATATAAGATCCTATCATCAGTAACTAGGCACACCATTCTGATGATAAAATTCAGAAACAAGATTATACAAGCCATCACCCATTTCTTCAGACCAAATGACACTTCTCATATCAGTTCACTGTTCATAGCTGCTGCAAGACTGAACCTCAAAGTTCAGATACAAGTGTATAGCCAACAAACACATCTTGGGAAATGAAGATCAATGCAGCAATTTGAGTATCTCATCAGTGTATAAAATAAACACATCAAGCCATCAAGGTCTAGAATATATCAATAGATACTAACACATCATCCTAGAAACAAAATCATTCACATTAAACCTTCTCCAGCAATCACATAGAAAGTACGAGATACATCCAACATCATAATTTAAGCACTACTAGAGATAAACACACTGACAACATAGATAGATACCGATCAGAGAAACACAAATAGAACTTCTCCAGAACTCACACTAGGCCATAACCTTTCAAGATCTTCACATGTTTGCAGCCTCTAACCTGCAGCACAAAGTTATAAATTTGAGCATGAAAGATTGTTAAAATTACAAAGAAATAAGCGCTTTTAGAAATAAGTAATGAGCTTGTCTACTGGTTCTAGAAAATATGGACAAATTAAAATGAGATGGAGCAGCAAGCATAATCTCATGGATACAAAATTAAAGTACATTAACCACATGATCTAGAGCTGCAGCCTTTGTTATCTCATTGTATATTGTGTACCTCAAAGCCGATTAACACAATAAGCAAAGCTGGGGTACCCTGGTCAAGAAACAACAGGTCCTAGTCTACTAGATGTTGATCATTTCAGAGTAGCATATGAGGATTGCATCAAAGGCTGCTGCGATATGTCTATGTATTGTCTCTCCACTATGCTGAAACCTATCACACAATGCAGTAAAACTTGCATTTTGCGCAAGCATGTACATGAACATTGCTAGTTGTTCTTCTACAGTAACCCCTCTTGTACTCTGCAAAAGCCCTCTTGAACTAAGGTAATCTGCAAGTGCTTTGAAAATCCGTGGCTCCATACGCAAATTATGATAAGAACGATGTGGATGGCCCTCAAGAAGTTCACGTGTATATTCTGAACCACTAAGCTTTGAAGTGTAACATGGAGTTCTTGTTCTGGTTCTGATAGATGCTAAATATAGCGCCAGGAAAAACAAGCATCATCGATTCATCTTCTTCTTCTTCTTCCTCGGATTCAGTTTTATTATAATCCATATCCACTAACTGGACATATCTATTTGAATTACCTAACGAACCAGGCCATGAGAATTGAGAAAAGGGAACATTGCAAAGCAAAGCATGACCAAACAACCTATATGTAGCACACTTCCTCTGAAGTTATACACGTGAATGCAAAAACAACAAGAATGCAGGCTGCAGTGTTATCCTAGGCTAATGCGGCTCTACACAAAATGCACAAGTACTCCTTCTGTTTCTGTTTCAAATATATGACGTTTATAACAAGCTAATTACTTCATAATATATATCTGAAAAATGAAAATGGAGGGCAGGAGGGGACAGGGGTGCTACTCATTGAGAATGAATTTTAGTAAAGCAGTCCAAGCATTTGTCATAAACAAAGGATAGATATTCTGCCGTCGTGTGCACTTGCACGCTAGCTCAGTTTCTTTCCCATCCACCTCTTCTAATCGCATATACGTATGTGCAGTCATGCACGCACACTGCAGATGGCTTGCACACACGTTGCTTCAATTTATTCTTCTCATGAGAAGGGGCATGCTTCTGTCAGGACCAAAATACTCGGCATCCATGCGGATACCTGCCGAAGTCGACAATGTTTGCTCAGAGTTCACATGTTCTTAATGCAACAGCTACAAATCTAACGTACGGTAGCAATGCCATGGGAGCAGCTTCAGCATACAGATCATGTACCAAACATATCTAAGATACAAGTCTAATGCATAATTAGCAAAATTGATTGGTCCCAATTATTCAACCGTGCATTGGAAAAACATACAGAGCTGTCGTTCAAACATATAGTGCTGAATTATTCAACTTCAATTTGGTTTTAATTTCAACCGCGCCATTTCACTCCTCATTCAGATTGGTTTCACACATAATCAGCAAGTACAGGCAAAGAAGCATGTGCAACAGATGCAGATTCTCATCCTCAAGAAATTTGGGCTTCTGTGACGATTTTCTTGATAATGACGCACCTTCTATGACAACAGTAATATGTCACGGAAGGGGTACAATAACAAGAAAAATGCCGTAATTGTCACAATCAGTTTGTCATAGAAGGAAAAGCCATCTATGACAAACTGATTGTGACAATTACGACCTTTTTCTTATAATGTACCCCTTCTGTGACATATGACTGTTGTCATAAAAGGTGCATCATAATCTAGAAAATCGTCACAGAAGCCTAGATTTCTTGTATAGGTTTCACACATCCAGCATCCAAAGCAAGAAGAGATGGGGACTAGGAGAGGAAGGTACCAGCTCAGAATCGAGGAACAGGTGCGCTTGCCATGGTCGCCATCGCTGCAGATGCACTTCTCATCCCAGCCGCTGCCGTGGATTTGGACACCATCGCTGCAGATTCGCTCATCGCCGCGGACGCCGCCGTCGGTCTCCCTGATGTAGTCGTTGATCCCGTCGCTCTCCCTGATGCCGCCGCTCCCTGATCCTGTCACTCTCCCTGATGCCGCCGCTCGGTGTTGCGCTCGTTGCGCCGCCGCCGAGACGAGCAAGCGACGCTTCGAGCAACAGCAAGCCCGATAGCTGTCGTATTTCTTTTTGGGCCTCAGGGGCGTTTATTTTTTCCTGTCGGTTTCAGCCCAAAACACCTGTAATTTTAGTAGGCTGACCAGTCATCCAAGCAGCAAATTTCGTTGTGAGCTGAAAAAAAATTACGTGCTGTAATTTACAGATGTTTTGGACTGATTACAGGGCTTCCAAACAGGCCCTTAAGATGACCGCCTCCGGAAATAAATGATTTTTTGAGGCGGTTGTCTTTAGACTCCCACCTCCATAAATCGATTTTAGGAGGTGGTTATTTTTTGACCGCCTCCGTAAATCGATTTTACGAGGCGGGCAAATGTGACCACCTCGGTAAATGAAATTGAACGTCTCCATTAATAGCCCGGTATTTTAAGAGGCGGTTGAATTTTGTGCCCGCCTCCGTTAATGTTTGGGCATTGCCTCCTAAAATCATTTGTATAGTAGTGTCATTAACAATTACAGAGTTCTAAATCTATTCGTGCTAGCAACTTTGATGTTTGATATTAAGGTTTTTATTCAATGGAACTTATTTGGAAAAACAATGAATTTCTGTGTGGCACCCATTTTTTGAGGTAAGCCACATTGCACTGTCTCTATAAATCAATTTCAAGAGGCGGGTGTTGTTTACTTCAGCTCTAGAAATACCTCTATTTATAAAGGCAGCTGGAAAAACTAGCTCCCTCATGAAATGGGACTTTTAGAGGCTGAGAGCAATTTCAGAGGTGGTTATAAACATCAATTGCCATTAAAGATCTTTTTCAATTTGTGGGCTATCTGTGGAACCATTTTTTGGAGGCGATTTGTCTAGAGCCGGCTCTGCCCAAAAAGAAGCGTCTCCAAAAAAAATCATTTCTAGTGTTGTGGTATTTTGTCCGGATAACACATACATAGGGAGACCATAAAACTGCAAAAAGGTCACATAGTCAGCGTATAAACTGTTTTTTTTTTTGGAACAGTCAGATTCAATTTATATAGGCAGTTTTCACAGCCACCTCTACCGAATAATCTGTAGTAATAAAACATTTTAATGTGCGGTCAGTAACACCACTGCCCCTCCATTTATAGGTGTGCACAGTCCGTGTCTGTAACCACTGCAGCGGCAGTTAGAATTAATACTTTGTCTAGCCAAAACAAGCTCTTCTCAAAGTCATACATAGAGCTCTCCAGCATGTAGTGCTCCATCCTCTAACTGTGCCTTAAACTCCCTTTATGAACTATCTTGTCTTTGACAAGAAAAGGCCTCGTATTCTTCCACCCTATGCCTGCTTGATCAGTAAGCTAACAGTATGTACAATACACCCCTTCTCAATCATTCCATCGCTTCATACACTTCTTCATACCTTTCTATATAATCCCGAGATGACCAATTATTTGAATAATGTCTGAGAAAAAACAGGATAAAGTTGAACAAACAAGCATGACCCTGTTGTCTTGAGTTGGAACTTGGAGGCATCATGAACTGGATAGCTTGTCGTCCTATGGCTTGTATTACTTATTGGTACGAGTTTTTCCACCTGCTTCAGTTCAAGCTCATCCTTTTAACCTCCAGTCCCTGTACTGAGCTGTCGAGCGTGTAGTGCTCCATGTTCTATTCTATATATGCCTTGAACCCCTTGGCTGCATGTCAATGGAAACAGGCATACAGAAACCCAAATGACAATTATTCATCTATTTAATCTCTTCGTAGGGAGGAAAGCATTTTGGTTAGTAGCAAATGTTTATAGGAGTAGGCTGTAATCACAGACGCTTGTCCGTAGTGGTCCTGTGTGCGCCTGTCAGTAAGATGCATACATCCATTTATGAACATAATGGGAGTGGAAATGCAGCTCGGTAGCAGCCAGCCTCTTATTGTTGAAGAATGACATATCAATAGAAGTTGGGAGACTCAGAGAGATTGCAGCAGGATACTAGCGATTCCAATCTATACTCTAAATGATAAAGGAGGTGGAAATAGAAGGCCTCAGGAACCACATCTCCTCTTATGTCCAGGGTAACTCTACCCACACCAACTCGCGACCTGAAACAGGCGATTCGTGTTTTGATCACCCGAGAGGGATCACCTGTTTCAACTCACCTGTTTGGCCACCCTATATATATCGTCAAGGATATATATAGGGTATACTGCATACGCTGTTTTGCATCGCTCAAGACTCGAACTGGATGTACAATGGGGCACATGACGTTGCTTGGCACCTCGCCTACTGCTCCTCTGTGATCACGCTGATGCATGATTTCCCAGGTTGGTGGCGCGACTTCGTTGTGCAGTCGTCCTAACCATGCAAGTGGGTTGGAGTTTGATCACCCAGCCTGACCCATGCTATCCGAGTTAATAGAGCTATCCATTTGCATCTCCCAGATGCGAGCAGCATTGCTAGTGGTACTTTAGAGAAAGAGATGGTAATTATGCATTATTGCATAGCTAACAGACTCAAATGACTTAATATGACCGTAATATCTGTTCTCACGGAGTTTTCTAGGTGATGTGAGGGAGATTGAGCAGATCAATTGTAGTCATATTTAAGTAGAACATGCCTATATCGTGGCAGAACGTTCTATATACTTCATTGGACATAAGATGGATGTGTACGTGTGCCACATGCAAGGGCTTTTCATATACATAAAGATATATATAGTGAAATGCATGGTGAACTATATGGTCTAATATCATGTGACTAGACATGTTTTTCCCTACATTGTATCGCAGAGATATTATATTTTATGTTGGCACACACTTTTGGAGGTTCAAATTGCACGACTGTCTCCTCTTGGTACCACGAACTCAGCCTATGCAATTATTCGTCCCAATGCTTCATGAAAATATCATCACGCCTAGCTTGCGAATAGTTCTTAGCCCGAATTTGCTTTTTGCCCTCTTTGTTTTTTTTTTTCATTTTTGCGGACTCCCCTCTTTGTTTTCGTAGAAGACAGAGTTTGATCATTGCTTACAAAAAAATCAGGCGTTTTGCGTTAGACTATTCATACAACCAACCACGTTATTTCAAGACAATAAAACCTATTGTGCTGCAGCTAGCTTTGCTAAACAGGCTCAGTGTTATTTCAAAGAACCAATCTCTAGCTGGGCAAACCAGCCATCTCTTAAGCAGCTAGCCTCATTATTTAGTACTCCCTCTGTGTCGATGTTTCATAAACCGGACTAGTAAACTTATATGATTGCCGCGCTGCTCTAGAAAAACGATGGTAGCATCCAAAAGACACGAGAATTTATACTGGTTCAGGCCGGAGCCCCACGTCTAGTCTTAGAGATGATCGAGTGTATGTTCCTCGCTTGAATGTTCTGAAGTTCTTACAATGGGGGGTGCAAGAATGGTGGAAGAGGTTGGAGAACCTATGCTAGGCGAGGGGCTACCCAAAGGGAAGCTTCAGGAGCCCTACTGCAATGGAGAATTAATGGAATGGTAGAGGATGTCCAGAATGTGGTGCCCTGGCAGTCCTTATATAGAGTTTGGGGCCAGGGCTTGTACAAAGTGGAGGTTCTTCCAACCGAAGGGTCGTGATCCTAAGGGAGGGCCTAGCTAACTTGGCTTGCAAGCTATGCCATCTTTTGGTGCGCGTCCGGGCGTGGCTTTCATCATGATCTCGTGGCCACATCGCGGCTAGGCGTGACAGTGGTGCTATTGTGTCGGCCGTGGCGGCACTATAGGCATGATGGTGGTTCGCTAGCCGTCCTGGTCAATGCGGAGTACGTCGTGGTCTTCATCATCATCTCTTGGTTTCCAGGGGCGTCGTACCCGAAGTAGGTAACCGCCCTGGGTCATCGTTCGCTTGGTGGCTTCGCGAGGCTGAGAGCCACGACCCTGATCGTTGGGGTTGGGGCACTCCGCCAGTCTGGGTGGCCTATATGTCGATACGCTTGTTGTGGATCCCATCCCGTAGTGGGTGGGATCGTGCATGCATCTTGTCGGTCCGTATTTGGATGGTGAGTATCGTACCCGTTGCCACCACCGTGCGGTGTTGTCTCATCGGTGCGCCGTGGCACAGGGATGGCGTTTGACCAGGCCGAGGTGACTGCTGTCCCCTCGGTCCTTGCGAGGTCAGTGCGGCATTGTTGCTCTTGTCAGAGCGGGTATGCTCGGCTGAGCTCGATCCCTCCCTGTCCCTCCAAGGGTCATGATGGAGAGGTCGTGCATCTATCGAGCGTCGTATGGCTAAGGCGGGAGAAAGGGGTCATGGATGATCCCGGCCTTAATGCCTGGTCTGGTGTGCTTGGCTTAGCTTGGCCTCTGTCGTTCGGGCTTTTCGCCAGCCGATGCATTGTGGGCCACGCGGCCTGCCGTTTAATCGGTGCCTTGAGACACCCGGGAATTATAATCCCGACAGTAGCCCCTAAGCGTTTTTGCGATCACAAAGTGATCGTGAAAGTGCTGAGAGTAGTGTGGGCTTGAAGTTGTGGCCTACTCGAGCGTCATTGCTCGACCCCTTGCAGGCTGGCGCATTCAATGCGGTAGGTGGCCGTCCCATCAGGGCACCCTTTCGTGTGCCATGCCAGTATGCTGTGTATCAGGGGGTGACCCAGGCAGGACCAAGTAGTCTCGTCGTCATTGCATTGGTCTACCTTTGGGTGTATAAATAGAGGCCTTCCTTCCATTTGAATCACCTATGGCCGTGATTACAGATTGCTCCCCCTTTCCACAGAGAGAGGGAGAGGATGAGAGAGAGATGGTTGCCCTTTCTTATAGCTGGTGCTAGAAGGGATCTTGCGAGCAGGGGGGCAAGGGAGGTGCCTGGACCAGTTTCTAGGCCCAGTGGTTTCAGCAGTCTCCAGACCCTCTAGGTCTGGGTTCGCTGAGACACTGGTCCCAGTGGCCACAATCAGCTTCTCTGAAAAACCGAGGTTGCCTCATCCTTTCCGTCATGTTTTCCCAAAGCGTGATGGCGGTGGTCTCTGGGCTTGGCGGCACTATCCTCTCCTAGGGCGCCCTGGTCCGGAGGTGGCACGGTGAGAAGGTTGGTGAGGGGTTCCTCGCTGCCCCTTGCGCCTGTGGCATTTTTGTCCGGACGACTCTGTGTTATCACCGTCGCAGTGATACTTGGTCTCAGCACCCTACGGGACGTGTGCCCGTTCTTGTATTAGAGGGTGCTGAGCGGGGAGAGGTTTTCCCCTAAGGTTTAGGCTCCCCTTGCGCTTCTGTCCGGGGTTGCCTAAAATTATTTGATGCAAGGGATCATTCCCTTTACCTCCTTTAAGCACAGTCATGAGGCTTTTTGTGATCGTGCGTTGGCTCAGAGGTCTTGGACCTTCTGTTTCTTCCACATGATTGAGCTGTGATCATGCTTTGGGTTTTGCATTGCATGTCACCCCGACCTCTTGCTTCGGTGATCTCTCCCGAAGAGGTCATGGACCCCTAACGGTTTATGAGTCTCTGGAGCAGGCCTTAGGTCTGAGACCTAGGACACAGGAAAGAGTTAGTCATGGCTTGGCCCTACCTTCTCTCGGGGTCCAAGGGACCCAACTCCGTTTTTCCCTGGCGTCCTTAGGTCATGTCGCCTTGTTACAGGCGGGTTTGGTTTTGCCCCACGTAGGGAGAGGCATGTCCACCATAACCACATGGTCGGAGTGGTGCGCCTCATCGGGGTCTATGGGTAATTCAAGCGGGACCTAATATCCTCCCCAATCGACATGTAGTTCGGCTGTGCCTCACGCGAGACGTCCCATAAATCATCGGCAATCAATCCTGTTGGTCCACAACCGCCTCCGCAGCGGCTAGAGGGCAAGATGCCTCCCTCTAGAGGGAGTCAACCCGGGAGACTTCGAAGCGGACGACTCAAACATAGGGAGAGATGGTCGTGTGGCTCTATACCACTGATTAGAGCCATGGGGGCCCACCTCCTCCCTGCCCCTATCCCTTTTGTGGCCTTGAGCCCTTCTAAGGACCGGCCCAAGAGTGGGTTTCCTAAGCACGACGCGGGGTCATAAACACTGCGCACGATCTTAGGGGCGATCGGCCTTCCCTAGTCACATCATGGCTTGATGGTGCCCTCTCATAAGCAGTCATGCACTGTGGAACACGGGCGCGCAGATCGGTATGATATGGAAAGAGTAGGGGTGTGTGCGGCTTACTTGGTTCATGTCGCTGCGTAGGTATGCATCATTCTGCCTTCCCTTTGATCGCTTCACCTACTCTGCGGGGTTTTCCAAGCGGTTAGTAAGTGTGGATGGATGAGCATTTGCCTTAGGTGCCCTTAGCGGCTATTAATACTCTTGTAGTGATATGGTGGGGCGGCGTTTGCTTCGAGTCGCTTGCTTCATTGCTTCTCCATTCTCGCTCTTGAGTAGTCATAACTCATTTCTTTATGGCCAGGATGGATCACGGTGAGTGGCCGATGGAGGGGTTGCCTGGTTCCTAGCGGGGCGCCACCGCTTCTTCGCCCTTGCCTGTGTTTCAAGGGGTAAGTTTTCAATAGCATTTTGGGATTGGGATTTTACCATGGCTGATTGTGTCGCTTCTAGGGCTGCATCCCTTCCTGCGTTGAGGGGAGCTGCCGATGCTGCCTGCGCTACGACCCCGCCAGATGAGGGGTCAAGTTCGTCGTCTTTGTCATCAGTTGTCCTCCTTGTTCCATCGGCATGAGTTCTGTGAGCTTTTTCGTTCGGCAGAGGAGGCCCACGAGTGCTACCTTGATTCCGCCCATGAGGTTGGCCCATTGGAAAGCTGTCTTGACGCTGTCAGGGTGGCCCTTGAGGCCTCAGAGTAGGAGACTATCGCGGCATAGGTGGTGGACACCGACATCTAGGCCCCTGCCATGGGTAAGAGTGATCCTTTTCACCTCATGATTCCTTGTTGGTCTCTATGGTTGTTGATCTTTTCTCTGTCTTGTTGCCAGCACTGGAGGAGCAACTGGCTGCTTCCCACCATGAAGTAGAGGAAGCCCACCTCCGAGAGGCTCTCCTCGATGAGGATCATGAGCACACAGTGGTAGCTGAGATTCATCAAGGAGGTGGCATCGCCCTCGCCGCCTGGAACTTCGCACCGGCTAGGACCTTCGTGGGGTGGAGCCCGGATTCCCAGAACACACCGAGTGAGCAGAGAGAGTGGAGCTATTTGGCAATTTTGCTACCACCATAGCCACTGTTGTGGCCATCATAGACATGAAGGGGATCCTCCATGGCGGTGGCTGAAGTCCCTAAGGTGTATCTAGGTTCCTTAAAGGATTTCAAGTGAATTTTCCCCTTTTGGGTTGTGTTCCATGATTCTACTTTCCTCACGCTTCGTCATCCTGCTGTGACCATCGTTGGCCCAATCCCTTGAATGCCGTGGTCGCATGACGCCGCCCAAGGATCGTCCCCTAGGACTTGGCTTAGCACAATCCTGTTTTTGCGATCTAAGTTTCCATAGGATAGACTTGGCGTCAACACGCCTCTTTTCATTTTTCTTCGAGTTGTGCAGATGCCTTCCTCTCCTTACCTCCTCGTGGGCACCAGGCTCTACCTGGGTCACGTTATGAAGGCCCAACTCTGCATGGCCTCATGGCCCATTGCGGTTTGGTCTTTGTGAGCGTGTAGCATTGGCCGATTTGCGCCCGGCCGTTGCTGGTTGTCCGTGTGTGGATGCGCTACCAGAGAGTTGACTATAGCACGCTCACTACGATGTGTCGTCTGCCTTGCTAGTTGGCTGACACAGTCGCTCATTGTTTGGCCAGTCCAGCATTGGGGGACTCTGTCATTGCTCAAGGTCATGCTCTCGAGAGGTCGGTCGACAACACCGTTGCATCAAGTGACGCTGCCTCTCATGGGGTGAAAGTTTTTGCAGGCAAGGCGCCAGTTATGTGCTAGCGGTCCTAAGCTTCTGATGGGTGATTGATTATTGTGTAAGGATTCTGTGTATGTACGGTGCGCAATCGACTTATTCGCGCTGTCATTTTGCTGCCTTCTCATTTTCTTCAGGTTCGAACTAGGAATGTACGCGGTTGATGGTAGTTAACAACCATCATAAACCATCAAAGAAACATGTATAGGGGCACAATTGTAATCACCAACAAAGGTCTAGGGGTTTTAACTAACAAATTCCATGAGTTTTGTTCAATATGTGTTTCCAGCAGGATTTAATCAGAAAATCACCAAGGGGAACCTATTCGTCAAAGGGAATCATGGAATTACGCAGCGGTAACTACATGGGAAGACTCTAGAAGACTCCAGGAGGCTAAAACCGAGGTGGGGCATGAGCCAATGGTAGGTGGGGCCGCTCGTCCCCTCCTAGAGGTTGGCTGGCCTGTGGGCCCCCCATGTTAGTCTCTCGTTGCTACGTCGGTTTCCTACCACCTCCTAGGATGCATCTACGCCGTTCCTTAAGTCAGTTTGATCCAAGGGGTCACATTGGATGCTCTGACCTATATAAGCAGCCCCTGCCCCCCTGAGGCATCAAGTCATTTGAGAAGATAGAAACCCTAATCATCCTCAGAGCTCCTCTATATTCTAGGGCATAGCTAGTTAGGCTAGGTCTAGAGGGAGGCAAGCAAGCTTCGCTTCGATTCCCGATCTTGTCAAGAGCGTGGTTTAGTATAATTCTTGTACCCCTCTCTCTTTTATATCTCCATTATTTTTATATGCTTGCTACAATTGTTTTGACGATACTAGTATTCATCTCATTTATGTTCTTCATTATAATGTTCATTATCTACTTTGATTATATATCTAGTATATCTAGTTTATCATCATATTCAGGCATAAGTTCATATAGCGCTCACTCTAAGGTACCATGGGTGGGTGGTCGACATTGTGTAAGTGTGGTGCTTATACGTTGTTTACCTACGGATACACCCTATGTTCTGGGTCATGTGATAGATCATGGATGTGACACTCCTGTCGAGTCCTTTGTAGTCCACTCCCCGATATAGGTAGCACGTAGGATAAAGTTACAAAGGAAGAGCAAGCTCTGTTGTTAATCTCCCTTAGTAACATCCCTTATGTGTAGATATGAAGATGATTTTAGCAATTATTACTAGGTGTAATTGCACTAATCAATGTATGCTTTGATTTGTAATTAAGAATGACTTAGAAATTATTCCTCTAATATTCTACCTGACCATGCTAATGCCATGGAAAGGAGTACTCTGAGTGATTATACTTGATCAATACCTATCATATACATATCTTATCTTATGACTTACCCATGTTGTGAGTAGAAGACTGGTTATGATTTATTTCTCCATCAATAGTATATGTTATCAATACATATCCAAGCTAGACCTTCCCTATGGTAAAATATAAATAACGATACCTAGAATGCTCTCAAGTGAAGTGCTACAATGGTATATTATCTGTGCGCTTGCAGATCTCTTTTCATTCATATCTTTATATTCTTTCTAGTCACATAAAATGATAAACAACTACTTAGCATTATTCTAGTAGTAATGCTAGATAGTACCAACAAACATCTCTAGCATCATCATTAGGGATGACAACCTAGTATAAGGAATGCTAGGAGATGTAGGTATATAATAGGTGGCTACCAAAACAAGTGACAAGTTAATAAATACCAACAAGCATTTCTAGCGCCATTGCCGGGAAGGTAGGTAGACAAAGGAAGTATTGATGAACTTATACTTATTGATGTGAATGAGAAAACCATTAACGTTTGCTCAAACAGGCTTACCCTTATTTTGTCTACTTGAGTATCTTATGCAGGGTATTGTATGACCGGTTTTGACCTTCCGATAAACTACGTGGACAATCCTGAAGCATTACTTAAGAGGACTAAGGCTAAACTTAAGAAAGTTTCAGCTTTAGAGTCGAAAGACAACCGAATAAGGCGAAGCTTAATACCAGAATTTGAAGCCATGGCTGACAAGACTCTCCATGAATTCTTTGCTCCAACCACCGCCAACATCCGTACTAGACCAGTAGTCAATGTTGGAGACAATGGATTCGAGCTCAAGTCGGCTCTCATCAGCATGGTGCAAGCCAGCCAGTTTTGTGGAAAGGCCCATGAAGATGCGAGTGCACATCTCCAATACTTCCTAGAGATCTTTAGCACTTTCACCATCAAGGGAGTAACCAAAGACGCCATACTACTTCACCTCTTTCCATTCTCACTTTTGGGGACGGCGAAGCAGTGGTTCTACGCCAACAAAGACAGAAACACTACATGGGATAACTGCTCCACTACCTTTCTAGCCAAGTTCTTTCCTACAGGCAAGACCAATGCTGTACGTGGGAGAATTTCAAGCTTTCAACAGCAACATGACAAATCTTTCCCTGAGGCATGGGAATGCTTTCAAGATTATATATCGAAATGTCCTCATCATGGGATGGAGAATTAGCTACTCATGCAAATGTTCTACCATGGGTTGACTAGCAATACCCGTGAAACTATGGATGCTGCTGCTAGAGGTGCATTCTTGTCACTCACACTTCTAGCTGCAACAACTCTTGTGGAGAAGATGGCCTCCAATCAAGGTTGGAATGAAGAACGTGTTCAGACCCGCAAGAGAGGTAGAGGTATGCATCAACTCAAGGAGGTAGACATGCTCTCTGCTAAGATGGACCTGCTGATGAAGAAGCTCAAAGACCGAGCTAATGAGAAGAAAGAAGTCATGCACATTAATGATTCCCACATGACATGTGAAGAGTGTGGAAACACAGGGCATTCAGGGAACAACTGTCCTGAAGTACAAGAGGATGTGAACTTTGTCAACAATAACAACTACTATCGTCCTCAATAGAATCAAGGATGGAATTAGCAACAGAGGCCGAACTACAACGATAATTATTAAGGTAACCCTCAAAGTAATAATTATAATAACTTCAATCAACCACCCTTAAGAGAATTAGTTGCTGGCCAATCTAGATTTATGGATGGATTATCTAAGAAGGTAGCTACCAATGATAAAATCCTAGAAAACATAAGTAATAAAATGGATAGCTTTGCTTCTGCCATTAAAAACCCACAAATAGCTCAGCTGGCAGCCGCTGTTCCTCCGTCCGACAAAGGTAAGATTCCGGGGCAACCAAAAGATCTATAAACTGCAAATCTTGTCGATATTCACAATGTAGCTTACTACTACATGGAGCCATCAGAGGGAAGGTGGATAGATTACACCCTACCCAGCAAGAAAGGTGATCTAGGGAGACCTGTCATCCCAATCGCCATTAGACCTCACATTTTCCATGAAGTTGTCTATGACTTCAGAGCAAGTGTCAACATCATGCCTAAGGTAATCTATGATAAAATCTTAGGAGATCCTTTGTTATACACAAATATGTGTTTGCAGCTTGCAGATCAGTCACTCTGCTACCCCAAGGGAGTTCTTGAAGACGCCACCATTCGAGTGGGACAATCCTATGTTCTCGTAGACTTTGTGGTTTTGGAAACAAGTGGAGATGAAAGGGCACCCATCATCTTGGGCCGACCTTTCCTGAGCACCGCAAAGCCATCATTTACATAGACAATGCCAAGATCTATTTCACAATCAAGGATAGAAAGCAGAAGTTTTCTTTCAAGAACTAAATCTTGCAATCTCCTAGTCATCCACAAAAGGCATACCTGCCCAAAGAGACAACAGTGACCAAGAAGAAGAATAACCGGAGACGGAGGAAGAACAATACTAGGCAATCACTAGAAGAATCAGTTAACATGATCAACACACTCTGATTTGAGTATGACCATCTCCTCGCTTCACCATTCCTTGCTAAGAAGGATGATCCTAGTCTACCAATGATCGAGTGTACCATTGGACAAAGAATCTTCAACAAGACCTTCTACGACATTGGATCGGGTGTCAACATAATGTCCAAGGTAACGTATGAATATTTATTTGATAACGAAACCTTTGTATCCTACATATATGCAGTTGTAGATGGCGGATCAATCAATCTGATTTCCGGAGGGCATAGCAAGAGATGTTATGGTAAGAATACATGACCACTTTGCCCCTACTGATTTCATGGTTCTTAACATGGGAGAAGAAGATGATACACCCATCATCCTAGGAAGACCATTCCTCAACATCACCAACGCGATCATCTATGTTGGATCTTGATAAGTCCACTTCCAATTCTTTGGAGAAAAGGTACGCTGTTACTTCAATAGTTATACTACTTATGAGCAGCCGAAGAAGACCCGCTCCAGGAGGAGACGCCGATCATCCCAACACCGAAAGAATCAACGCCTATGGAATGGATGGGAGGAGAACGAAGAACATGAAGAACTTGTGAAGGATGAACCTACTCCGCCAAAGTCAAGCCCACAGACCAAACGGGTATGGAAAGAAAAGGTGACATCATCAATTGGAGTCACCATTGCAAGAAGTGCAACTATCTGGGTCTCCATCACCGAGACTAGATGATGTACCCGAAGAATAAATAAGACTCCAATCAAGTCCTGTTCGGAGGACTTAAAAATCCGAACCCTTACTAGGAGGTAACATCGGTAGTTATCCATATTCACTTTTAACATTGCATGAATTATTTTCCACTTTAGCATATTTACTTTCCTGCATTAGCATTGCACTGATAAAAGAAAAATAAAAAGTCTTATTACTGCATATTATCATTGCATAAGAAAGAAAATAAAAATCTTATCATTGCATTATAAAAATCCTATAGTGTGTAAGCATCCAAGGGAATATTCACTGTGGTGGCATAAAAATAAAAATACCATGCATGTGTATTTTTCCTTCTGCATATGAAAAATAAGAAAATCCAAAAATATTAGATAGACATCTTGCTAGAACTTTATCAATTAGAAATCTAACTAAACCCACAAGGATAACTAATCTTTGAAGGCCTGACCGCTAACCCCTTATCTTAATCCGTGCCACAAGTTTGGGTGTTCTTGTTGGAGTATTTTGTAGGATGGTACATATGATCAAGAGCAAAGCCACTCGTTATTTTCATTCACCCGAAGTACATTTTTCCCAAATTACTCTACACTTGTTACACAAGGAACCCAACTTCTAGATGGATGAGAAAGATTTATGCTGGTAGAACCACTCTAATAAAAGACCACGACAACATCCAGCTTGGGGGAGGAACATCCCCCATGTATCTAGCTAAGTATTTCTTTCCCTTTGATTTTACTATTACTAAGTTTGCTTCATGCTAGTCAAAATAAAAAGATGCATAACAAATTAAAACAAGATAAAAATTTATCTTAGTTAGTTATATTATGTGTGATCATAAATTTTGAAAACAAAATAAAAGTGTGCGTTTAGTTTTCTATTTTTAAGAGCTGAATAAATAAATGAACTCTGAAGAAAATCTCTTGTAATAGAAATGATAAATAGTTGCTCTATTGTAATTCCTTTCAAGTACCTAGTTTTCAGCCTTGAATTCTCCTGAGTTTTAGATATGACTGTTTTGATATAAGGATTTACTCTGAACTTGAAACTTGTGGGTAGCATATGCTTGATCTAAGTTTAGGTAATTGACGGATATGATATGAGAAGGTTTGAGCTGCTGTTTATCTTATTCCAAGCGATACTAGAGTTCTAGAGATTTATCTTTTGAAAAACATAAAAAAATTCTTCATGATGAGCTCCTGTATGACAAATCCTGAATTCCTACCAAAGCCATATTTGATATTTAGACTAGGAAAACTTCTGCTCATATATGCCTGCTTGCTATGCATTGAGTTTAGTCAAGCTTTGTTGCTGCCTTATGAGAAGTTTGTCATAGTCTTAAAATCAAGATCACATACACATCACCCATATATGCACTACTCCTACACTGGTGGTAGGCGCAAAAACATGCCATTCCATCTAGATCCACCCAAAAATGTTTTACTCCTACACTGAGAGTGAACACCAAAAATATACCCTATAGGATATCCACTAAATAAATGCTCTAAGTTCTTATTGCTATCTCTCAAAACTTTTATTGCAAAAAAGAAGCATGTGGCTATGCAAAAGTTATTCATAAAAAAAGAGAGTATTGAAAAAATTGACAAGTGTCCAAGATATCTAAAACAATGGGTACTCAGATGCCCGCCTGAAAAAAGAGAAAATAGATGAACAAAGATAGCCCATGTTTTCTCGCAAAGTTGTTCTCCTAAGTTTTAAAAGAGAGAGATGTTTTCAAGGAGCTTAATAGAATTAGGTTAGCCACCATATATATATTCACCATATACATCCATACGCATGCACATCTTGATTTGATTGTATGACTCAACTCTCTTTGGATCGAGGTTTGACTTTACAATATATGTATTGCAAGTATACTCTTTTATGCTATCTCCACTCCTATGAGCTCCACATAAGCCTTAGTTGCAGGAAGAGAAAGGCATAACATTATCATTGCCTTGGTGAGAATCTACAAATACCACATACATTGAGAGACTTGAGAGTGTCATGCAATGGAAGCTCTGAGTTTTATTTTGAAAACATACAAAAACTCTAGAATAATAGTTGAGCAAAGAACTTGAGACATAGTGCTTGACTTGATCGTTCTATCTTTCAATTGCTCAAGACCCAAGTGAAGGCTGAGAAGCCCCATGGTTGAAGGTAATATGGGTAAGTTTGAAAGTCAGATCGGTTCATTCTATTTCAGAGGAGAATTTTTGTTTGAACGCATGTGTACTTTTGAGGAGTTGCTACAATGTTTTTCAAAAACCTAAACTTCTGATCCAATTTTTGATGAGTTTAGCTTTGCTAAGGGACTAGCCAAGGTTAAGCTTGCAGGAGTTTGTTGACGGTAGTTAACAACCATTATAAACCAGTCAAAGAAACATGTATAAGGGCACAATTGTAATCACCAACAAAGGTCTAGGGGTTTAAACTAATCAAATTCCAAGAGTTTTGGTGAATCTGTGTTTCCAGCAAGATTTAATTAGAAAATCACTAAGGGGGGGCCTATTCGTCGAAGGGAATCAAGAAATTACATCACTGGTAACTACATGGGAAGACTCTAGAAGACTCCTGGAGGCTCTCCACTGAGGGGGCATGAGCCACTGCCAGGTGGATGTCGGCCGACCTGTGGGCCCCATGTCGGCCTCCCGTTGCTACGTCAGGTTTCCTACCACCTCCTAGGATGCATCTAGTGTCATTCCTTAAGTCGGTTTGATCCAAGGGCTCACGTTGAACGCTTTGACCTATAGAAGCAGCCCCTGCCCCCCTGAGGCATCAAGTCATTTGAGAAGACAGAAACCCTAACCATTATCAGAGCTCCTCTATATTCTAGGGCATAGCTAGTTAGGCTAGGTCTAGAGGGAGGCAAGCAGGCTTCGCTTGGATTCCCGATCTTGTCAAGAGCATGGTTTGGTACAATTCTTGTACCCCTCTCTCTTTTGTATCTCCATTATTTTTATATGCTTGCTGCAATTGTTATGACAATAGTAGTATTCATCTCATTTATGTTCTTCATTATAATGTTCATTGTCTACTTTGATTATATATCTAGTATAGCTAGTTTGTCATCATATTCATGCATAAGTTCATATAGCGCTCACTCTAAGGTACCATGGGTGGGTGGTCGACATTGTGTAAGTGTTGTGCTTATACGTTGTTTACCTACGGATACACCCTATGTTCTGGGTCATGTGATAGATCATGGATGTGACACTCCTGTCGAGTCCTTTGTAGTCCACTCCCCTGATATAGGTAGCACGTAGGATAAAGTTACGAAGGAAGAGCAAGCTCTGTTGTTAATCTCCCTTAGTAACATCCCTTATGTGTAGATATGAAGATGATTTTAGCAATTATTACTAGGTGTAATTGCACTAATCAATGTATGCTTTGATTTGTAATTAAGAATGACTTAGGAATTATTCCTCTAATATTCTAAATGACCATGCTAATGCCATAGAAAAGAGTACTCTGAGTGATTATCCTTGATCAATACCTATCATATACATATCTTATCTTATGACTTACCCTTGTTGTGAGTAGAAGACTGGTTATGGTTTACTTCTCCATCAATAGTATAAGTTATCAATACATGTCCAAGCTAGACCTTCCATGTGGTAAAATATAAATAACAGTTACCTGAAATACTCTCAAGTGAAGTGCTACAATTGTATATTATCTGTGCGCTTGCAGATCCCTTTTCATTCATATCTTTATATTCTTTCTAGTCACATAAAATGATAAAGAACTACTTAGCGTTATTCTAGTGGTAATGCTACATAGTACCAACAAACATCTCTAGCATCATCATTAGGCATGACAACCTAGTATAAGGAATGCTAGGAGATATAGGTATATAATAGGTAGCTACTAAAACAAGTGACAAGTTAATAAATACCAACATACTGCTGTCCCCCTTAGTCCTGCACGCGCTGGGTACGTGTCTTAGCCTAGGGATTGGCTCATGAGGCTAAAAGGTACATGGCTGAAGGGTCGAGATGGCGACTAGAGGGGGGTGAATAGTCTTTTCTAAAACTTAATCGCGTCAGGCTAACCGATACAAATACGGAATTAAAACTATCGGTCTAGCCAAGACTATACCCCACTATATATATTCACTAGCACCTTGCAAAGATAACAAATATGCAACAAAGGTGCCAGGGCTAGCTAGAGCTCACCTAACCAATTCTAGGAGCAAGGTTACACAAACCTATGCCACTAGTACTTTAAGCAACAAGGGAGCTCCTACATATGCTAGTAAGCAA